>NC_058040.1:17420496-17768829 GCF_019176455.1 Solea senegalensis
AAACTCCATAGAGAAAATCAGCAATTTTAACCTCACAGCACACAGGAAATGTTGAGCCACTGCTGCCTCCATTAATAAGTTCAAATACAATTATTTTGTGATTTCTGTTTTGGAAAATGTGCGTTTAGATTCAGTAAAGTGACACTAAGTGACCAAATGATGCAGCAGTAGACCAAAAGCTCCTGTGTCCCATGAGCTAAAATCGCTGATTTTCTCAATGGTATTTGGTGCAGGAGAGAGCCCAGTTTTAGACTTTAATTACTTGTCAGAAAATGGTTATGTATCAATGAAACAAAGAAGTTGACATGTTCTAAAGACGGCGTCGACTTAATCTAGTCGTCAGCAAACTCCAGAAAATGCCCAAACTCAGTTTTCTGGACACGTTGCTGGAGTTCACCCGTGTTTATGGTGTTTGTGGTGTTTGTGGTGTTTGTGGTGTTTGTCTTACCCTGAGAGGACACCGAGCACCAGGTTGAGCATGAAGAAGGAGCCGATGATGATGAGGGGGATGAAGTAGAGCCAGTTCCACGTGTTTCCTGCGACATCATTGGTCTGCAAACACACACACACACACACATAAACTGGGGTTATTCTCATTTTCTTGGAATCATGTTTTTTTTTTAAGACTTGTATTGTTGCAGAAGTAATTTTAATCACAAATGGTGAGTGAACAAAATAAAAACAATAACGGAGGGAATGTTTGGTTTTAAATGAAAAGTCTGGAGCTGACAGTGTTTCATTTATCAGTCGAGAATAAAACATTTTCCCGAACGACAAAAACTCAGTCATTTACAAATGCGTGTCAATCAAAAAGAGACGTTTTCAGCCTCCTGTCGTTATCAGGACAAACAACTGTTCAACTTCAGCTGTTTTACGTTCATTACCTGAAAACAAATACGACGTGAAAAGTCAGTGCTGTTGAAACGTAACAAGATGTCGGCCTGCGTAAAAAAAACAGGCTACGAAAACTACTGATTGTTTATGAAACACAACACAAATATATGGGAAGTATGTTTAACTTTAAGTCAACATTTTTAAAAAACATTTCTGAAAAGTTCCCTAAATATTGGTAAAACTAACAGTAAGTTCAGCCTATGATAGCGTTATATGGTCAAAGATGAAGATAAAATCACCATACATTCAATATATTACAGGACATTCATGTTACGATATATCGCAATTTCTCACTGAAGAATATGAAATTGAAGTGAATTTGAGTGACATTTTTTCATCGCTAGCTGCTGTTATCGCGTTGTCTCGCAACATTCTTCAGCCAGTTCATCTATTGACCTGAGACCACAAGGTTTTTCACATCTGTTTTTACAAGATTTTTTGTTCAGATCAATTTTAACAAGATTTTTTTTCAGGAGTCTGTTTTTACGAGATTTTTTTGGGGTTGTTTTTTTTTTTACGAGATTTTTTTCCGGGGTCTGTTTGCTTGACTTGTATGCTGGTGCCCCCACATCCATTATGTTTATCTATTTTGCTCGATGTAGAAAATGTTTATCTACATCTGCTGCGACATGAAATATGACAAATATTACAGTATCAGTTATCGACGCAAGCACTCCCGATAAATCGTATCTAGTGAATCAGGACAAAGATTTATTGCTGCCATGTTGACTTTCTTGACTGATGCAATTCCTAGAAAGACTCTGTCTGGACACACCGAGAGCAGAAACTGCCCGGCTGCACTGAGCAGCATGGTCCCCCGGGGGGGGGGGGCTTCTGGGAGTCATGGCCCCTCCGTGTTTGAGAGCGCTCCCATGCAGCGTCCTGTTAGCGGGGGACAGACCTGCGGACTGATGATCTGTGCGGAGCACGCTGACATTTTGCAGACGCCAGTGTTTGAAGCGCTGCCACACGCTGGCTGTGATTATGACGGGCGGCTGGAAAAAAGAAAAAGGCAGGCAGGCTGGAGATCTCTATTATATACCTGAGTGTGTGAGGCGCGCACACACACACACACACACTCACACACACACACACATGCTGTCACAGCTGTCAGAGAAGCAGCAGCCCACACAGCAGAATAAATGGGTGGCAGAGACTTCACTTTTTGTCCCCCATGTGTCCGACATGTCATCGTCAGAGACGAGATGTTCCTCTCATCAATCATCTCTAACATCTAAAACACCTCTGTGTGCGTCTCCAGCGTCGGCTTTTAAGCAAATATCGGGACTGATTTCGACAAGATTAATCGTCTATAGTTAGCTAGCACAACATGCAATGCTAGCTACATGCTAAGATTAATAAATTAATTAAAAAAAAGGATCACTTCAAAGTGTTTAACTAAATAATTAATTAATTTCTATATCCAGCTAATACAGTGTACAATGCTCAACAAGGTTAGCAGTGGCTGCTAGCTGCACGCTAACATTAACAAATCTAATCTAGCGTTTTGTGATTTTCAACTGTGTTTGGGTCAAACTGAGAATAGAAAATCTAGCTAACACAGTGTGCAATGCTCAGCAGTGTTCACAGTGGCTAACTAGCTACATTCTAAAAATCAACAAAAGCATTTTTATGAATATTTAAATGATATAATAATGCTGTGATGTGTGGCACAAATACACAACGTATTTAGCAGCTAATGTAGGCAGCAACAAATTAGCAAACACAGTATATGATATTTACCATTGTTAGCAATGATTGCTAGCTGCTCGCTAACATTAACAAACTGAGGAGAGTTTTTGGAGAAAAAACAATTTTTACAGTGTGATTTTCAGCTGTATAACGTTGCTAGCTGCATGCTAAAGAAATCGAGCTACAATGAACCCTTCTTTGTTCCCCCTTTTCCGTTTTGGTTCTTAAAACATTTTCTGTAAACACGGCGTTGTTTCAAGAAATGCCTTCATACACACAAAACTCCTCCCAAATGACTGCAAAAACGCTGTAGTTCATATGTCAGGCCTGTATGTGGCGCTGTAATACTGCTAAAGAAATACACTAAAAAAAGAATGTGGAACATGGAGCTTAATATCATTGTTTTCCCAGACTTGCATAGTGGTAACATTTGCATTTTAGGGCTTATATTTTTAGCGTTTGATTGCATAAGTTGTTGGGTGGGTTAGCTCAATGGTTAAGACTGGTACCCTGTGTGCAAAAGACTTCATGGTCGCAAGTTCAACTTCACCCCCGGCAGGTTGTACTCAATTCCCTTGTAAGTCCCTTTGGATAAAAGCGTGTGCTAAATGACATGTAATGTAACGTTAACAGACATGCGATCATCACTTGTTCCTGTCAAGCCTGCTGTTACGAAAAAAGAAGCTAATGAGCGCAAATGATGTTAAATAAAGCTAAGTCTGAGCTAAACAGGGTTAAACATCAGTGTTCGTCACCTTGTCCTCATTGTTCATGCATGCAAATGTAATAAAAATCATATTTTGAGTTTGACCTTTTGATTAAATGTCAATAAAATTAACCTGCAACACACGTATTTGGTGTCAAAAGAGGAAAAAAAGGATTAAATTGAATTGAAGCAGGAAACAGTTTTGATATTCTCCTTCTGCTCTGTTCAGCCTTCAGAGACACTGAGCTCGATCTGCTTGTTGTAAATGTTTCAGGCTGTAGAATTTATTCAGAGTGGTCGCCTTCATCCCAGTGTGATATCAGCGTGTGTGTGTTTGTGTATGTGTGTGTGCGTGTGTGTGTGCATGTGTGTGTGTGTGTGTGTGTGTGTGTGCGTGTGTGTGTGTGTGTGTGTGTGTGTGTGTGTGTGTGTGTGTGCATGTGTGTGTGGTGTTAGCACGGTAAGCCCAGCGTGGGAGTTCACTGTCACACTGCAACTGCATGAGACGCAGCTCGAAAATGATGTGGCAGCTTTTTCCTGCTCGCACAAATGACTCATGGGAATAACAGAGGTGGAATATCACGCATTAAAAAAAAATCAACAAAGATATTCAAGGTCCAACTATGTGAGAATTAGCAACATTGAATAACATGCGTTGTATCAGGCAATTCATGTTTTGGAGTGAAAAATAATGCTATTTACTTTATTTGCAGAATCAATATTGATGTTAAGATTATAAGAGATTATAAACCATATAACATATTTACATTTAAGAAGCTGAAAAATCAGAAAAACAGTAAGTGATGAATTGTTGCATCCCCAGTTAAAACTGTAGCATATCGGCTAATTAAGTGTTCAGGTTAAGCTTCAACTAGCATAGAAAACACATAAAGCACGTTTTGAACAACAAAATGTGCAAAAACAAGATGGCCGCCTGTATAAACAAGGCCCTTGACTCACGTAAAGGTAAAGTGTTGTTTTAAAAGAATTATACACACGTATACAAACAATAAACGCCACGTAGTTAAGCAAAGTCACGTCATCACAACTCAGCACATTTCAGCACTGGAGGCCACACCCCTTTAATCCAGATTTTTTTCCTCTTTTAAACACAAATTTTGTACATTTCGTTAAATGTCATAACCGCTGTGACTGATTAAAGGTAGTTTAAAAAACTACATAATAACCAAAAGTACAGCCGCGATGATTTTTATGTCAAGTTAAACCACTAATATTGAGTTAAAATGTATTTAAAGCCAAAATAAACAGTTTTTTTATTATGGTGTTTAAACTGATAGCATTGTGTAATTACATTATTAAAATATACAATAATCGGCATTATTCTGTGTCTAAAACTATAAAGATAATAGCACTTATGCAGTTTCTCTCGTGTTTTTTCACCCAGGTAGAAAAATGTGAGGAAAAAAGCTCAGGATACAAAAATCATCCGTTGTCTCTTTAACTCGTCGACTCATCCTTGTTTTTTTGTGAGTTTTTGGTAACATGTAACTGTTATTGTGTTTGCTGTAGCAGCAGATAATGTGAGCGAGAGTGTGGTGTAAAGTGTGTTGTGTCAGTTTTTCAGTCCCAGACTCAGCTGGAAGAAGAAGACGCAACCTTCTCTCTTATAATTCTTCTTGTGACGACGCGGGCGCTCGACAAGCTGAGCTCAGTTGAGCGTGAGCGAATGAAGATGTGACGGAGGTTTAAGAGATTATATGAGTTACATGAGCAACAAGAGCTTTATACAACTTAAGATATTTACGACTCACTAGTTTTCTTTCCATGAGAATATAATCTGGGTTTTCAGATCCAAACATGTTTGTCGTCAAACCGCTCAGGCAGAAACTTCCCGTGTGACACTGATTGTGAAGATTTAAACACGAGGGGGTTTCAAATAAATGGAAATATAATATTGCGTGTAAACGTGTTTCAGTGTGAAGACACAACACGACACAGCTGATGTAATTAGGGGTCGCTGCCAATTTCACCGCCACTACTGGGAGGAAAAAAAAAAGGGGGAGGGACTATGATACTGTGATGAGGCATGAAATGAAGATTTCCACATTATCATCGCTGTTACACACACACACACACACACACACACATCCTGTTGAAATACCAAGTTTTCCACTTGATACCGAGTATAGTAGTTCATATTTAAGATGGCTGCTCTGAGCATGAAACTGTTGATTTTATTGTTTCCTTTAGCACTTCTGTCTGTTTTGGGCTCCATTTTAATAAGTTATAGACGCAATAATGTCCTAATGGTGTCTGTGGACATGCAGTGACAATCTTTAACACGGAGTAATACAGAGTTTTTAAGCTAGCTTTTAAAGGTTTTTCTGTACTTTCTGTCTTTTATGTGTCTAAACATGGAGTAATATGTTTATAAATGAGCTAGTTCGCTAGATAAAAGCATAAAGCTGTAGATTTTACTGGTTTTTAAAGACATTTAGTCTTTTTTGTGTCTATTTTAATATGTTTCCTAGTTTCTGTGGACATGTAGTGATTATGTATAAATGTATAAAACACCAAGTAAAGTGTTAATCAAATGAACTAGCTAGCAAACCTAGCTAAAAAAATTACAAAAACAATTTATAGGTTTTTAAGTACTTTCTGTCTATTTTAATATGTTGTACACACAACATACTGTCCAACTGGCGTCGATAACAACAACATTACCAACGTATGAAATACGGGGTAATGTGTCTATCAAACCATCTAGCTAGCTAATGTAGCTAGCTAAAAGCACACATCTGTAGATTTTACAGGCCACAAAAAATACATCCTGTCTTTTTTAGTCTATTTTAGTATGCTTCCTGGTTTCTGTGGACATGAAGTGATGTAATTATATATAAAACACCAAGTAAAGTGTTTATCAAATGAATGTTTGTTTGTTTTTAAAAAGGGTTATAAGCTTGCCACGATTGGTTATTTTCATTATTGATTAATCTATTGATTATTTACAGGACTGATTTAGTCAGAAAATGTTTTAAACGTTAAAAATTGTGTCACAGTTTTTTTTTTAGAACAACGAAATTCAGTTTAAAGTCATGGAGACAGAAATAAAACATAGCATGTTTGATTTAAAGAAGGTGAAATCACAGAAAGACACTAAATAGTTGGCATTTAATTAGGCAGTTGATTAATGATTTCATATTTGCAGCCGTATAAAGTGATCAATTCTTTGCTTCACAGGCTGCACATGTATACCTTATTGATTATCGAGCACAAAATCATTTTAGTTGTGTCTGTTGCCGGATCCATGGCTCAAAGTCCTGATTAAAAGATCACGTCATGGACCGAACTGATGAAGAGAAAATGTGCACTCATGTTGACCGCGATCATTAAGAATCATCCTCCCAAATTTAATCTCGTCAGTGGCTTAAAGAGCAGATGGATGAGTCTGCGACTAATGGAGGAAAAAACTGTTTCCTTTTGTAATTTGACATTACTGACGATAATAATCCGCTAGAAAATTGGTTTTGACCGTCACAAGAAAACAGACGATATTAATATTTAAGAAGCTGAAAAAATGTGTTAATTAAAAAAAAAAAAAAGCTTAATTTAGTGATAATTTTGTAAAGTATTGATTGTTGCAGGCCTAATTTCACCTTCTTCTCCCCAGTACCTGCTTTTAACATCTTCCTACTGTTGCTTTAAATCCACTATGACGGAAGAATAACATGACAAACTGCAGGAGACGAGGGTGAGTGGGGGATGGACGCATGAAATGAGGGGAAAAAGGAGAAGAAGAGGAAGGATGTTAATGACTGGGAGGATGTGGAGCGGCACCATTAGAGAGCGTTTCCCACCCCCTCAGGGTGGAGCCAGCACAGTCATGGATCTGCGAGGTTAACGCCGGGTTACCACAGAGTGTATCGTCCACAGAATGGAACGCTCCCTTCCCCCCAAGACTGAGTCTACATTTGTGGAATCGGGATATTAATGCATACATGACATGCATGAATGAATGAATGAATAAATGAACGCACGCTCTACTGCATTTACACAAATACACGTAAGGTCACAGTCGCTCTGGACATCCAAAATTATAAAAAAAAACAAACACGCGGAAAAAAGGAACCTGGCTCGACACCAGAGGATTGCCGGAATGGCTTCTGAGCAAGGTACCCAATCCCCATTGCTCCCACTTGATTGGGTTAATTGGACACTCAGTGAGTGTTGTTCCCTAGAAGGGATAAATGGGAGGGTTGTATCAGAAAAGGGGCGGTGGTGACCTCTACAGAGGGAGGAGCCCGAAAGAAGAAGAAAAAAACTGTCATCAATGTCGATTTTCGTAAACAAAACAGATGCTGAGAAACGGCAACGACCCTTCGACGAAACTATGATGGAATCTACCAACACTTTAGATGAAAATGTTAGGGGGGCGGGACAAACTGGGGAGAGAACCAATCAGGGGAGAGGAACAACAATAGGAAGAGATCCAATCAGAACGAATCTCTTTGCGAGGGAGGTACGGTTAGCTTAGGTTAAGTTGATCTACATGGACGTCAACACGGAAAGACAGAGGACACACGGGGGGTAAAGCGGCAGAAATGAGGGCGTTAGGAAGTAAGAGGAGAGACGACATGTGGTCTAATTTCACATACGAGGTTTTCAGAAGACAAATGTCTTTGTAAAGAGAGTTTTAGTTGACTAAAACTAGGTCGCAATTCGTGACACAAGACAATCAGATAAAGAAGCACATTTGAGATTTTTGTGCTTTCTAAATTGAAAATGATCCAACTCATTTCTTATTTTTTTGTAATGTATTGTTCTGTAATATACAGACGACGGTGACATGGACTCACGCTGTAGAGGATCTCCACCCAGCCCTCCATGGTGATGCACTGGAACACGGTGAGCACCGCAAACAGGATGTTGTCAAAGTTGGTGATGCCAAAGTTGGGTCCGGGCCAGTACTCTCTGCACTGGGTCCCGTTAGGACACGTCCTGGCCGGAGGCTCCAGACCACAGGGCCAGTCTGCTGCGATCTCATCTGCACAGAAGACAAAGGTTTTCCAGTGAAAAGGTGTAGTTCAGGTTTCTTTGTGTAGTCATAAGTCTACAATATCGTAAGGATGTTCACAGCTTTAGAGACACAAAGGAAACTGAAGACTGTGTCACTTTGTGTAAAGCTGTCACTCTCCTGAACCAAACCCCATAGAGAAAATCAGTGATTTTACATCACAGAGACACAGGAGTTGTTGATCCACCGATGCCTCATCAGCAAAGTAAATGTGTTATTTTGTGACATTGGTGATTGAAATCCTTTGTTCTGATTAATTTCAGTGACACACACTGACCACACGAGGCAGCAGTGGACCAGCAGCTCCTGTGTCCCCATGAGCTTAAAATGATGATTTTCTCAATGGGGTTTGGTGCACGAGAGAAAAAATCTATATGTTAGTAAAGAAGGAGACGGCAGCTAATCTGTCAAGTTAGTGAAAGACAATAGAGACACATGGAGACATGGAGACGAGCTGATGCAGCAGCTGTCACCACGGTGAAGCAGAGGAAGCGTCTTAACTGGACCCACTGACTCCAGGAAGATTGTTGGCTGTGCACAAATCATTGTTAGGACTTGGCAGCGTCTCTGATCGTCTCCGTGTCCCCGATGAGACGCCTGCTGCAGGAGACATCTGTTACATATACTCAGCACATTTATTCATTTATTCATCATTGCCGTCGCCGACCGCTGACATATGTGCTGAAACCTCCTTCAGACCAGTTTCCTGCTAAATCTGCAGACGTCCAGATATCAAGGAAAAAAAAACATTGTTGAGTTTTATCAACAGGTGGAAAATATCATCATCATCATCATCATCTCAATCCTGATCTACTGAAGACTGATGGAAAGACGGAGCAATGCTTTTTATATAATCCAGAATATTATTTATATTATATTATATTAATACATTCCCAAACTCAGGTTCCCATGAAAAGTTT
Organism: Solea senegalensis; assembly: GCF_019176455.1. Classification (NCBI taxonomy): domain Eukaryota; kingdom Metazoa; phylum Chordata; class Actinopteri; order Pleuronectiformes; family Soleidae; genus Solea; species Solea senegalensis. The sequence continues at coordinate 17,429,744 of NC_058040.1, forward strand.
CCCATTTGGAATATTAAAAAGAATTAAATCCCAAACCTAAATTCCCATGGAAAAATTGTGATTTGGAATATTTCAAATATTTCCAAACTCAAGTTTCATATTTGGAACATTTCAAAAATCCCACAAAAAACCTCCTGAACTTTGATTTTAATGGAAAGTTTCCAAATAGGAATATTTCTGATATTCCTAAACTTAAATTGGGCCACACGGTGGTATAGTGGTTAGCACTCTCGCCTTGCAGCGAGAAGACCCGGGTTCGAGCCCCAGTTGGAACAAGGGCCTTTCTGCATGGAGTTTGCATGTTCTCCCCGTGTGCGTGGGGTCTCTCCGGGTTCTCCGGCTTCCTCCCACAGTCCAAAAACATGCAATGTGGGGATTAGGTGAATTGGACACTCTAAATTGACCATAGGAGTGAGTGTGAGAGTGAATGGTTGTTTGTCTCTAGTTGTGTGTGGCCCTGCGATGGACTGGCGAACTGTCCAGGGTGTACCCCGCCTATCGCCCCATGTAGCTGAGATTGGCACAGCACCCCCCGCGACCCTCTGGTGGAGGATAAAGCGGTAGATGATGACTGACTGACTAAACTTAAGTTTAAAATTCCCATTTGGAATATTTACAATGGACACACGTAAACACACACACACACACAGAGACTGTAGGACACGTGTTAATCTGGTTAATCTGGTGTGTGCGACTCACTGGTTCACTCAGTGTAAACACTTGTTACTGCTCAGTTTAATCAAACCCTGCTGCGTCTGTGAGACCAAAATAACTCAGGAACACACACACACACACTGTATATTAGCGCGCTGTCACAACATCTGACACACAAACACACACACACACACACACACACGCACACAGCTGGTCCTGCTAATAAACCCACAGGTCACATCTTCACACTGTTTAACAGTACAAGTGTGAAATAAAAGCTTCTTTTAATTGCCTCCACATCATTAAACAATCTAACAGTTTTATATTATGATACTAAAACAGTAACTTTAATATTTAGTCATGTGACAAACCACTGCCATTTTACTGCTAAAACAGGATTCACTTCTTTATGCACTTCTTAAATTGTAAAGCTACATTTTACATGTCACATGACATGAAACAATAGGGTTAGGGTTAGTGAAAAAGTGAAGATTTACAGTATGTCAGTGACACAAAGTGACCACACGAGGCAGCAGTAGACCAGCAGCTCCTGTGTGAGCTAAAACTACTGATTTACTCTATGGAGTTTGGTGCAGGAGAGTGAGTGCTTAATAAACTTCAGTTTTGAAATGTCCTCGCTATGACAAAATGTCCTCACATTCAAAAATGTCCTTATTGTTACAAATGTCCCCACTTTCAATATGTCCTTACTTTCAAAAAATGCACTCATTTCCAAAAATGTCCTCACCATTATATAAATTATATTCCAGGACATAAAGATAATGATCCACACTAAACTAAGTGGACGTCTTTTCATCCACACTAAATAAAGTGTATGTCTTTTCATCCACACTATATAAAGTGTATGTCTTTTTATCCACACTAAAAAAAGTGGACATCTTTTCGTCCAAATTCATAAAGTGGACGTCTTTTCATCCACACTCATAAAGCGGACGTCTTTTCGTCCACACTCATAAAGGAGGGCTTTTATTGCAGCGATTTCCACTCCTGTGACGTTGGAGGAAAAATGAAGTGTTGGACTTTCACAATCATTAACAGCGTGTGAGTTAGCATTCGATCGGGAGACGGCGAGTGGAGACGCCATCAATCAAAACCTGTCCCACGTGGACGCTCCATTCATCACGAAGTGGACGTGAAAAACGAGCGTCAGAAAATTCTGCTCTGCGTGGCTTTTATTATGGTGATGAAGTCAAAGTGGCTGCCAATCTCAGACTACCCATAATCCCCCACTATACTGCACACACACACAACCATGAATCATTTTTGGACACACAGTCTCGTGTCCACTTGTCCCTCACCTGTGTCTATCTTGAAACACGTGGTGTGGAACTTTCCCATGTAGAACTCCACGCCGATGATGGCGAACATGACGATGGCGAAGAAGAGCAGCAGACCGATCTGAAGCAGAGGGACCATGGCCTTCATGATGGACTTCAGGACAACCTGAAGACCTGAGGGACACGAGAACACAACGTGTTAGTGCTCACTTCCTGTCATGTTGTGTTGGTCATTTCATTTAAAGATGTCTGCATTTTGACAAATGTCCCCACTTTCAAAATGTCCTCATATTCCAAAGTCACTTACTTGGGATCCCTGACACCAGTTTTAAGGGTCTCAGGACTCGAACCGCCCTCAGTGTCCTCAGGTCAAAGTCTGAACCCACTGTCGCCAAAATTCTGTAAACACACACATTTTTGACAATAAGTTGTGAGGCCACATGACATCGATTGGTGTACCACATGTTGCCTGCGAGCCACATGTTTGAGACCTCTGCTTTAAATTTACCACTGGTTTGACTCCCAAAGTAATTTTCCTGCTCACATACTGGTACTTTCAACATTCATTCATAATAATAATAAGTGAAACTTGGAGCTGCCTAGCAAAGGAACAGCAGCAGCAGCTCCAACTTTCACTTATTATTATTATTATTATTATTATTATTATTAATAAAGTAAGGCACTTTATACAAGACATAATTTTTCCATACAGTGTATATTAGATAAACTGAACTTTTTTTGTCTCACCAAAATTAAACAAAGAAAAACACGCACAAAAAAACTGTCAGATATTGAACTATTTCCACTTAAATAAAGGGTGTACATGTATGTATGCATTTAAGCTCTTACGTCACACGCAGACTAAAGAGCGACCTCCATTACACGTTAACGCCCTGTGAGTTGATTTATCGTCTTGTTGCTAATGAGTTGAAGGCTGATTACTGTGTGGTTTAATCGCTCTCTCTCAGTAATGGCTCCACTGCTGCTGTGGACGTGGTGATTGATGTGTGACGCCGTTGCCACACAGCTTCATTTTCACCATCGATTCACCGCTAGAGTCTGACTCTGACATCGTTTTCACTTCAGACTGTGGGAGAGGAACAGAATCTGAGACTGTGTGCTCGTAATAAAAGAAAGAAAAGAAAAAAGAGTTTCAAAACAACAACAAGCTTCTTTTTCAGGCTGAACGTTCCCATAAAAAAGACGTATCACATGGGCGTATGCACACCGGTGTAAACAGGAAGTAGTTTGTTCACAGTTGAGAATAATGATGTGTACAGTTGTGTACTTTCATAAATTGTTTGTAAAAAAATGTAGTTTTAAGTAGGTTTTCCCAACAGTGGCCACTGTATGGCGCTAGAAAGAGGGAGTGGTCAACAATAATGCTTAGTTATGTCAGAGTATCAGAGAAAATGTAGACCCCACCCTGAAATCGTCATGTAAATTAACAATGTTTGTCACTAAAAGGACGTACTTCCTGTGACCAGTAGGTGGCACAAAATATGCAAGGTGGAAGCCTGCTGCGTGCTATTCCTGCAAATATACTTTTGGCCACTCCCATAGTTGCCGTGGTAACCCGCATAAAGATCAAAGGAAGGTTGTGTGGCTAGTGAAAAACACAAAATGTGGAATAAAATAAAAGTTTTTATAACAATAATTACTGCAAATGTAATTAGATTTGAGCTCAAACTCAGTCAGATCACAATTTTCGCAGGTCCTCATGTGGAAAAAAAGAGCGGCATTCACACCAGTCGGTGCTTGAGCCCTGATAAAAATCAAGTCATACAACTACAACTCCTGCCATTGCACTCCTTTATGCCATTCTTTTATTATTGCACAGTTTTCTCACTGTTGTACATTTTATGTTAATTATTTTATTTTATTGTATTGCTGCTGTGTTAAAACAATTTCCCCTCACGGATGAATAAAGTATTTCTATTCTATTCTAGAGCAAAAAAACCCCAACAACAAATAAACCCTGAACTATGCCTTTAAGATACACTAGCGTACATACCAGAGGTCTCAAACATGCGGCTCAAGGGCCAGATGTGGCCCCTCCATCGATTTAACCGGCTTTCCACTTACTTAAACGGCTGTTTTTGACATCAATATATTAATGTTGTATCATAAATATGTTTTATAATGTGAATTATACAGTATATCATTCTGTGTGAAAACAAATTGTAATGTAAAAAATAAATACTTCTGTTTTTCTTGTCAAAACGTCTTTCAGTGACCAGAAAAACACTACAAATATCTGTTATGATATCATTCTAAAGCTCATATCGGCCACAGCTGTTTTTCCTCCCACGAGCTCATGTGGCCCCTCGGTCGTTTGACTTTGAGGCCCCTGGTATACACACAGACAAAAAGTTTAAAATTTTAGAGTGGACAAAAAAAATGAGACAAAAAGCATTTATTCATCTCATGTCACAGATAATCATTTATTTTATCTGACTGAAAGAAAACCCAAGTATTTACTGTCTGGCTTTATATTATATTAATCTTCCTTTTTTTTTTATTAATATTTGTGTTTGTGTCTATACTCTGTTTGTCTCTGTTCGTCTTTATTAGATTTGGGGCAAACGCAGCAGCAGCAGACACGACACAGACCGAGGAAACATTGTTTTACATGAAGATTCATCAAAATCTGTGGACATACACAGTGTCTGTCCACTCGTGTCCACTCGTGTCCGAGCAGCTCTTCCTCCGGGCTCGACTCAAACATAAATCACAGCTCATCGACGTATAGGACGTCTCCTCGGGGGGAAGTGTCCTCTTACAACAACTCGTGCAGAGAGAAATCATTGTCTTCTGTGTGACTCAGTGTCTGAATGATATATTATGTATCTGCTCTACTTCTGTTGTTAGTGTCACCACGATTATATAGTTGTAATTGCCCCTCCCCTACTAAGTTCTCAGCCCACTTCTTGGCGTCTTTTAAAAATCAGGAATCAGGAGTTAGCCTCAGAAGAGGGGTGTTTAGCTACCTTTTACATACTTAAACTTACATAAAAAAAAGAATGTTTGCTATCTAATTTGGGGACATACGGTGGTGAGGTGGCTACCATTGTTGCCTCACGGTGACCAGTTCAACTGGGTTCTGCAGTTTGACAGCTGCAGATTATTATCAATCTGGATTCCTTGATGGAGGAGTACAAAAGGAGTACCACAAGGTTCAACCCTAGGCCCGCTCTCATTTATGACCTGGGCTCGTTGGTGAGTAAAATTTTGAATTATTGCCAAATAAGAAAGTGAGTCACAAGTGAGTGAACACATGATACAGCTTGCTGCACCCTTTAGGAAACGATTGTATTATGTGTTTTATACTATTTATGCTGCTGTCTTCTGAGATCTTCTATCTCAATGGGACCTTCCTGCCTAAATAAAGGATAACATAATCGGTAAAGACTGTGAACGTTTGTATAGTGTGTCCCCAGCTTTAGACGAAAACGGTTGTTAGCGACTGAATTGTTGAGATTGGACCGGTGCAGTGGGGAAAAATAAACCAACAGACAAAACCTGTTGTGTCATTGCTGGCTCTGTCATTTATTGTGACTTTTTTTAATTTCATTTCATTTCATTTATTTTGGCGGTCCCTCAGAGCACTGTGATGTAATTTATAGCACAGACATTTGTGGAAGAAGGTTTAATGTATCAAAAATTTGGATTCTGCCCAAACCCCAAGCATTTCATTACCAAGATGTGTCTCTCAGAAATGCAGAAACAACAGAAGTCCAGTCTCCCTCCGCTCAGCCATGGACGGACTTGCTGACTGTCATTTTCACAACGCTCCAGCTGCCTGTGTGATGAGCATCTGCTTCCTGTTTAAATCTGTGTGTGTGTCTGTGTGTGCTGTTACTGCAACACTTGTACAGTACGTGTGTTTTAAGTTGTCAAAAACATCACAACTCCTCACACGACAAAGTAACGTAGCTAAGTCCTGTCTATACTAGACTGTTGGTTCTTTAATTTGGGAACACACGGTAGTTCAGTGGCTACCATTGTTGACTCACAGTCACTTGCTCAACAGGTTTCTGAAACAAAAACATGGTTTCCACAGTTTGACAGCAATCTGGATTCCTTGTGGTTACAAAAGAAGTACCACAAGGTTCAACCCTGGGCCCGCTCTCATTTATAAAACTGAAGGAGCTGGAATTGTTGCCAAATAAGAAAGTGAGTCATAAGTAAGTGCACCTACAAACAGACAATGCAAAATGTCTTATGCTGGCTGAAGAAGTTAGTATTTAACTGGCAAAGGCAGTCAAAGAGTGCAAAACCTTCACCAAGATCCAACCAAACTATAAAATAACATAGACAGTAATGTGACGGATACGTTAACATGTAATAACATGTAATAAAGTATAATAAACCAGTTTCACTTACCAATCGATACTTATACATATCTCGAGTGCACGAGATTAAAACAAAATCACCTGTCTGGGATTTAGGCCCTGTGTGAAGTCAAACAATGACTAAAAAAACAAAAAACCCACACAACATCAAGTGGAACAATACATCTAATCTTCTATTCTCATTCTTCACAATAGAGTAATTTAATAAGCTCATGGTTTCATAATTAATTCAGTGGAAGAACTCAAGCTTGGATTTCATCACATTGCAAAAGGAGTACCATAAGGTTCAACCCTGGGCCTACTCTCGTTTTCTTTGTACAAATGAAGCGAGCTTGTTGTTGGACAATGAAAGCTAGAATTCTTGCCAAGCCAGAGGCCAAACATGAAAGCGAGTGGACGATCAACATCTCTGAAATCCTAAATACAGTTAATTATGTTCAGGAACATGAAGATCATGAGACCTGAGCCGATGACGTGATCAGGAAAACCAGAGCCTGAGGGACAGAAGCTCATTTGTTGTTCAGTCCATTGACTTTGACTTGTTTGTGTGTCTAAATTAGGTTTCAGCCCGTGTGTGTGTGTGTGTGTGTGTGCTCATGTATGCAGAGTTAAATTAGACGCCCAACACAACAGCAGCAGCCGTGCTTGATGGCGAGTGGCTTTGGCAGCTACGATGACTTCACGAGGACCCCCTTCTGTCCTCATGTGCATTGTGGGAAATTCTTGCTCTCCTGACTCTGTCACAGCTGTACAGTCACATTGTATAACGTCATGGCAACGCAGCCTACCGCCACACACACACACACACACACACACACACACATTTTCTATTACGGTGAGGTGAGTATCTGTTTTCACATTTTTAGCTCATGTGTGCACCTGTTGTATGTTTGTATTATGTTTTTGTAAAAACCTTGAAGTCTACAGTATCCTAACAATTCACAACAATTCACTGTTGGACGTTTTCAAACAGAAAACCCTAAGTTTGTGTCACACATTCACGCTCCTTCACCAAATCCCATAGAGAAAATCAGTGATTTAACATCACGGCACACAGGCGTTCCACTGCTGCCTCAGTATCAGTGAGTTCAAATGTGTTATTTTGTGATTTTCGGCGTTTGTAATCCGTCATTCGGATTAACCTCGGTGGCACAAATTAAACAAACGAGGCAGCAGCAGAGCGGCAGCTCCTGTGTCCCTGTGAGCTAAAAACGCTGATTTTCTCTATGGAGTTTGGTGCAGGAGAGTAAATGGGTTTTTTTTGTTGTAAAAGGCAGTAAAAACATTGAAAAGATAAGTTGGCTCTGCTACATTTATAAGTACCTATTGCATATTGCAATCGTTTTTTAAATTGAAAATCGCGTTTTAAATGCATAATTTTCAGGTTTTTTTATTTCACCGTTGGCCTCCGTGTGCTGTCACACTGTCTGAGGTAGAAAATTACACATATATCGTAAACTGTGTTTTTATGTGCGGAAATCAAAGAAAAATATATAAACTTCAGTTTATCATTCAGTGAGGAGGCAGGTACACACACACACACAGTGACAGTTCAGTCTGCAGATACTGGATTAAAATATTCAGCAGTTGGTTGTGTGTGTGTGTGTGTGATGCAGGTGAGACAGGTGGTGAGACAGAGTGTGACCAGCTGGTCATGTTCACATAGACAGGCACGTATTCACTGAGGCTGTCAGCACCATGTTCTCCTGTCTGTCCCCCGGGAGCCCCGGCTCCTTCTTCTTCTTATATATGTGTGTACACACACACACACACACAGACACACACACACACACACACACACTCTCTACATGTGTGAAAGACTCAATCACAGCCCCCGGCCCTCAGCTGGGGAGGGTCGCGGTAATTAAACGACATCACTCAGCCGCGCTTCTCCATTTTGCCGCTCGTTTCTCCCTCAGCCGCCGTCATTTTTCACACATATTTCATTTTCTCCTTCAGTCGCGACAGAACCTGCGGTTGGAGCCGCATCGATGGCGTCTTAAATGCGTCCTGAAGTGGCTTCAGAAGCAGCAGAAACATCTGTGCAGCTGCAGCCGCGGCGCGGGCGCGACGCCGTGTTAAAAACACGCGAGCTCCAGCCTCCTGTCACATTTCCAACATGATTTCAAAGAACAGAAAAGTGCATGTTCCTATTTATAGATTTTTGGTGGACAGCATGAATCACCGCTGTGGTCTCTGTGTCTATCACTGCCATTGTTTCTTCAGGGTTCAAAAACACTGCAGGTTCTGGTTCAGGACTGAATCACTGCAGAAACCCAAACAAATCATGTTCCCACACGACTTAACGACAAAATAATGGAGACGACATCGGGAAAGATTGTGGATTCTGAGCATCAACCAGTGCTGTAGTCAAGTCCTCAGTGAGTCCTGAGTCGACATGAGTCCCAGAGTCCAATGTAACAGTATTAACATAGCTGTTAAAATCCTACAACAAAATATGTAAATCCAAACAAAAGTTCAGTTCAGATGTACGTAAATCCGGTCGGTGCTTGAGTCCACATCCATGTCTGATTCAACTGAGTCCAAGTCAAAGTCATCAGTGCTCGAGTTCTGGTCTAAGTCCAAATCCAAGTGCTCAAAAGTCAGAGGCCAAGTCTGAGTCATAAGTGATTAAATCCTAGTCAAGATAAATCCAAGACTAAGATATTGGTGCTCAAGATCAAGTCCAAGCCCAAGTCATCTATACTCAAGTCCAAGTCTGAGTCATAAGTGCTTGAGTTCTGGTTGAAGTATTAGTTATCAGGTACAAATTGGAGTCATAAGTCTGGGTCTAAGTCTGACTCATCAGTGGTCAAATCCGAGTCCAAGTCCCAGACTGAGATATAAGGGCTCCAGTTCAAGTCCAAGTTTGAGCAATCAGTGCTTCAGTCCTTGTCCAAATCAGAGTTATCTTTCCTCAAGTCCAAGACTTAGTCATCAGTGCTTGAGTCCAAGTCCACATTATCAATGCTAGAGTTAATGTCCCAGTGCTCAAGTCCACATCAGACCTTGCGTCATCGCTGAGTCCATGTCCAAGTCGTCAGTACTAGAGTGAGTCCTTTTCTCCAAATTCAGAGTCCGAACGCAGTCAAACCCGAAACCCTGGAGGACAGGTCACCAGTCCATCACAGAGACGCACAACCATTGACTCTCACATTCACACCTGTGGCTAATTTAGCATGTCCAATCAACCTCTGCATGTTACTGGACTGTGAGAGGAAATCAGAGAACCAGGAGAACCAGGAGAACCCAGAAAACCCGGAGAACCCAGAGAACCAGGAGAACCCGGAGAACCCGGAGAACATTACATGTTACATTACATGTCATTTAGCAGACGCTTTTATCCAAAGCGACTTACAAAAGTCGCCCAGAAAAGAACCCAGAAAACCCGGAGAACCCAGAGAACCAGGAGAACTCGGACAAAACCCAACATGAAAACTTCATACACTGCTACGCCACTACTCCACCTTGTGACCAGGTAAACCAAACATAAAAAACATTGGACATAATTCTCCGGTTGCAAGAATAAACTCGGGATTGGAAGCCTGAAGATTTACAACGTGAGCGGCGCCCGTGTCACTTTCTGCCACAGGAAGTTCACAGATGTCGTCGGCAGTGACAGTGACACAGTCGATAGCATCACCCTGTGTATTTCCTGTGCCAGCGTCTGGCGCCCACATGGACATATTGTGGTGATGATAAAGGGATATTAAAAGTCATTGCTTCTTCTTCTGCCAGTGTGTCCACACACACACACACACACACAGCACTACAGAGTGAGTGAGTTATTGATTGTTGTGGACATAAAAAGCACAGGGAGGATGATTCATGTTTTCAAAATCCTCTTTTCATTCTGTCTTCAGGTCACAGTGCTTTTTTATTTACTGTGACCACACTATACCTGTCATTTGTCCATTAACATCACACACAAAACATCCACCTTCACTTCCCCCGCTGTGACTGCACCTCAACAACGCTTCCTCAAAAAAGACGCAATTAAGCTCAATATAGACAAATGTAAGCGATGCCAGGCAGCGAACGCCTCCGTTTTAACAGGAAACTTAAGTTTGTGCTGCTTTGTAAACCGCTCACTCACCCACACCAAACTCCATAGAGAAAACCAGCGATTTAACATCACAGCACACAGGAGTTGTTGATCCGTTCCTCTGTCAGGAAATTTAAAGGTTTGAAATCCTTCATTTAGTTTCACCTATATCAGAAAGTATGTATACTACACAAGTAGTATACATGAAAGACTTAAAGACACAGTTTTCAAACATCTTGGCTTACCAGGTTACTCACTAAATAATGAAATGTAAGCACTGTAGCTGTGTTTGCTAACTAGTGATATTTTATACACAACAACACAGTAGCAACATGTGCACAGACTCCAGTAGCACTGGGTCATTAGGTGGCTAGCGAGCTGGATTTACTAGCAAGCTATAACCCTAACCTGTAACCACTGTAACTGTGTTTGCTAACTAGCGAGCTAATTTATAGCACAGAAAGTATTAGGCTACAGTTCATACATTGAAACCACAGTAACATGTGAACAGACAAACAGGTTATAACATTGTTAATGTTAGTATTTTAGCTGTGTTTGCTAACTATAGCAAGCTAATCTATAGCGCTTACATGATAAACATATCAGTATGTTTGCTGTATTTTAGGTTATTAAAGACACAGTTTTCATACGCTAACCAGGTTATTAACCAGTTAACATAAGCATTGTAGCTACGTTTGCTAACTAGCAAGCTAATCTATAACCCACAATAACTGCTAACACAAAACAAAACAAAACACACAACAACAGGTAAAAACCACATTTATGCTAACAGCAGCGCATGTTGAACTGAGAGCTTGAGTCACGGTGAGTTTGAGGAGTTAACTTGGCGTCATACATCCAGGGGGCGCTCTATTTGACTATGAATGTATTTAAATCATCATGTAGTTGTTACACAAATGTTACGTAATAAACCAACGATCCCTGTGGCACGAGGAAGGTTCTGGATCGAGGTTGTGATAAATGAGGTAGAAAATGAGCGGCTTGTGTTCAGGAGAGTTCCACAGAGGTTCTCACACACACACACACACACACACACACACACACACACACGTGTTTGACTGCTGTCCCTTCATGATTAATCACTTTCAATATTGTTCCATTTCTTCACAAACCAGCAGCAGCAGCGGTTCCTTAGCGATACATCATCCGTCTTGATAAAGCCGCGAGCGTTTCAGCGTCACAAACACAAGCGGTACGACATGTGCACATGAGCGTAAGCGCGGAAGAACATTAGCCGCACGAGCACAAAGACGAGAATACAGCGGCTGCGGCGGCGTCGGAGGAGACTTCAGCTCGTCTCCCTCTGTCAAAGCGACCGCGGCTCCCATGATCTTCACGTCTCACTATTATGTCGGTGAACTGGAGCTGAAGAGGAAGCGGGAAAGTCCTGACACAGACGCGCGGCTACGCTAACGCGGCGTGTGAATGGTCGGAGGGGGGAAGTGACAAAGTCAGGGAGAGTCTGTCATGTGTTGTCACACACACGTGCTCAGTTTTCCATGATTTATCAGATAAGTGTTTTTTGTTGGTTTCTTTTCATCAGAGGTAACTTTATTCACTTATCTCTCACGGTGATGACACAACCTGTGGCCGATGCCGCACATGCGCGTCGCGCTTTGTTTTGCTTCCGGTCTGGTTCAGGTGACTCAGCACTGTGGAAACGTCGCTTCCGGTTAGATATGGGGCTTTAAGGTTAGAGGTCTCTGATAAATGAAAAGGTGACAAAGCACAAGGTGACAGACACATCCGAGCATGGAAACAGGCTCACATGTACATGTTTTTGTCCCATTGTTTTACCTGTTCCAATGCATCATGATCCAATTAAGTGATAAATAATTATACTGTATATAGTCATTATACTATACTAATACAACAAATCTAATAGACTTTTTGCACAGCACTCCAGGAGCTTACATGTGACTGCTTCTACAATGGTTAACATCACTTCATGCCTTTACTGAATTAGTTGTGAACAATACAGAGGTTGATATTAACTAACAAACAATAATGAATAACAGGGTGGTGCCTTTAATGCTTCTGTATCTACTGCCTGATGGGAGGAGATTAAAGAGGTGGTGTGCTGGGTGAGAGTGGTCTGCTATGATTTTGTTGGCCTTTCTGATGAGTCTTGATGAGCAAAGTGATGTGCGTGAGGGAAGTGAGGGAAGTCTGGCGCAACCGATGATCTTAGAAGCTCTCCAGCCGAGTCTTATCTTGTGAGGTTGTGTGATTATAAGATGGTATTGAGCTCCCATGATAGGGATTAATGGATGGAACTTAAAGGAGCTTTTTCCATTGCCGGTCCGAAACTTTGGAACATCCTCCCGCTCCACATCAGACAAGCCCCCTCACTGTCCAACTCATCTTAAAACCCATTTTTATTCCTTGGCTTTCAACTCAGCATGAGACTCTGCTCTTGTTTTTAGTGTTTTATTGTTTTTATTTCTCTAATATTTGTATTGTTTTATTGTTTTTATTGTTTTAGTATTTTTATTGCTTTACTTTTTGTTTTATTTCTTTTCATGTACAGCACTTTATCTCAGCTACGGCTGCTTAAAGCGCTTTATAAAGTTGAGTTGAGTTGAGTTGAGAGTGACTGTCTCAACTGCTTCTCCATTGATGGAGAGAGGGAGAAGGGGGAAGGTCAGTCAGTCAGTCAGTCATCATCTAACCACTTTATCCTCCACCAGAGGGTCGCGGGGGGTGCTGTGCCAATCTCAGCTACATCGGGCGATAGGGTACACCCTGGACAGTTCGCCAGTCCATCGCAGGGCCACACACAGATAGAGACAAACAACCATTCACTCTCACACTCACTCCTATGGTCAATTTAGAGTGTCCAATTTACCTAATCCCCACATTGCATGTTTTTGGACTGTGGGAGGAAGCCGGAGAACCCGGAGAGAACCCACGCACACACGGGGAGAACATGCAAACTCCATGCAGAAAGGCCCTTGTTCCAACCGGGGCTCGAACCCGGGTCTTTTCGCTGCAAGGCGAGAGTGCTAACCACTACACCACCGTGTGTCCCTGGGGAAGGTCTTCTTTCTGAAATCAACAACCAGCTCTGTAGTTTTAGAGATGTTAAGGATGAGGTTGTTGTTCTCACACCACCTTAGTAGCTCCTCTACTTCACTGCAGTAAACAGTTTCAATGTTATTGGTGTCATCTGCAAACCTAAATAACAGTACAGAGTCAGAGTATGAACGGCAAAAATGTGTGCATAGAGTACAGAAGAGGTGATCAAATGCAGCCCTGGGGCGCACCAATGTTCAGGGACCTAACCAGTGAGACATAGTTGCCAATTGTCTGTCACATAGAAAGCAATAGACCATTTGCATAAAGATGAATTGACTTGCTAACAAGATAATTAATTTGAGATCTCGAGAAAACAGAAATTATAGTCTAGTCTATTTAGTAATTGGAGCAAGAGACTATCAATCACCGCATCACATATCTATTCAATCAAGGCTGAAAATGGCTTTATGCCTTGCTATAACAGATAATGTATGCTCTGGGGCCCTGAACTTCAGGCCCTATTGCCGAAACTGAAGTGTGTGGTGTACACGAGCATGCACACGTAGTAGTTCACCAGTCCACAATACTGCAGGCGCAGGGCTATCTCGCCTGTGTCCCACTGAGCGGAAACAGGCTCAACAAAATATTCACACACAACTATAAAGTGTCTACAGAGGAAATTGCGTTCATCAAATGAAAACTGCGAAAATTTAATTGGGGACAAAGTTGAATTTATTATTAACTTGTGCTCAACAACATTTTTGAGACAAGAAAACTTACAAAAGCTTATAATCCCCCCTGCACAGCAGCGCCCTCTGGTGGGGCCATGCCCCTAGTGCAAAGACGCCATTGCCAATAAGTAATATTCCTCCATCACAAAATCTGCTCAAGCTCAATAGAATAACCTTTTCAATGGTCGTCATGTTTGTTGATGCCTGCAACTTGAAACTTGACACTGCCCTCTACAGGAAGTATTGCGTAATGTCGATACTGAGACAAAAGACACATGGAGGTATGTAACATTGCGTTCCAGTTGTCTTGGAATTTCCTGTTGAAGGAACATATCGCCCAACTCAGAACGTCAGAGCAACCTCATAAACCCCAGCATAGGATTCCAAAATGGCTGCCACTCAAGTCGTTAAATTGCTCTGCTACTTTTACTCTTAAATGTACATTTGTAAAAAGTAAAAGTATGAACACAACGTAACAATGGATATACGTGTATGACTTTCCGACCTTACCTGCGTGTTTTGAAAGCGAATGGCTGCAATTTTGAATATTTTTGCATGCTTTACATATTTGACGTATGACCCCTTTAAAAGACAAACAGGAAGCCATTCGCGCAAACAGAACGACTCTCACTTCGAAATAAAAGCATAGATCAAATGTTCAAACAATGATGGTTTAGATGATGAACTAAAAATTATAATAATGATCAAGTTCATTACAAAAGATTCTTCGGTAGACTTTTTTGGAATGTCTGTGAAGAAGTTTAAAGGACAGTAGACTCGCCCCCTCGCGCGTGATGAAGTCATGTGACCACTCCGCAGCGTGACGTATCATCAGCTGACAGCTGTCGCAGGAGTCGAATCTCTCAGTCGACCTTCGTCTCGGTGAACCAGTCCCCTTTCAGCCGCAGAGCGCAGCTCCTGTCCACGCTATGGCGAGTCAGTCTCAGGGTATCCAGCAGTTGCTGCAGGCCGAGAAGAGAGCGGCCGAAAAGGTGGCGGAAGCCCGTAAACGTGAGTATGACAGTCGGCCTCGGGGTTCGCGGAGGCCCGTTAGCCTGTTAGCACCTGTTAGTGGCTGAGCAGCGCACGGTGTGTCCCATTTGATTCTGACCAGATCCAAAGCGGACCCGGGTCTACAGTAGAACCAGCTCTGCTGTTAGTCTGATGGTCAGTGTAAGACGTTATCACGAAGGAGAAGAAGAAGAAGAAGAAGAAGAAGAAAAAGAAGATGGCGTCTGGTTGTTCATTGACTCAAACTCTCGTTTCCTTCTCTTCACTTATTGATCATATTTTTTATTTTATTAAAGATTAAGAGTGACCCGTTAGTAACACACCAACACCTAATCATTGATTAATGTCAGTGTGCTTTAAATGTTTAATAAATGTCATTGTTTTGGTTCCTCTTCTGATGTTGTGAACGTCACATGATCTCATCATGTGATCAAGACTCGGAATGAATGGAGATTAGTCAGAGGATTGAATCACAGGTGTGTAGACACACACACTCAGAGAGATGCTGGTTTTACATCCTTTGTGAGGATATATTTAGAATATTATTTAGTCAAAGTCTTACAGTATATGAAATTTACTGTACTTGCGTATCAAAGTCATTTCCTGATGGTGACTCAGTGGTAGGGAGAGTTGTCTTCCAACTGGAAGGCTGTGGGTTAAATTCCTGGCTCTGCTAGTCTGTGTCCTTGAGCAAGACACTTAATCTCATGCTGAAGCGTGTGAATGGGTGAAAACTGTCGTGTAAAGAAGCTCATCAAGACTAGAAATGCTCTTTATCAGGGGTCTCAAACTCAAATGAAGCAACAGTTGCGGTGGACATTATGAGCTCATATCATCAATATGCCGTATTAATTTTCTATTGCCTCGTGTGAGCTTTTCTGTCTTTTACTTCTTCTGTCTTTTATCCATTATTCTGTACAGCACTTGGTCCACTGTGTTTGTTTTAAAGTGCTTTACAAATAAAATCGGATTGGATTAGATGATTTCAAAATAAGTGGTTGTTTTAATATGCAACCATTAAAAAAAACATTTATGATGCAAAATGTATCTATTCATTTAAAAATAAAACATATAGAAATGACTTGTTACAACTTGATATTGTTTGGAGGGCCACATGAAATCGATTGGAGGGCCCCCGGGCCCTGCTGAGACCCCTGCTCTAGATAAATACAGACCATAATACCAACTCATTATTATTTTGTAAAGATAGGGGAACTGTAGTGGAGTAAAAGATTTTAGAAATATTAATAACAAATTAAAGTACAGTAACAAAGTATTTGTACTTTGTACAATGCTGTGTTTTGTGGGAAAAAAAAAAAAAAGAAAAAGAAAGTACTGTTTCCATGTAGACAAGGCCCGAGTCTCTTTACCACTTCTGCCTCTCCTTGGAGCATTACGTAGATTAAAATGTGTTACATTTAACTTGTAGAAACCATGTGAATGTTTTTCCCCCCTACTGGTCCTGACAAGTCAGTGTTTATGTCAGAAAAGTTTCTAAAGAGGTTAAAAAAAAAATAAAAATGTCAGCAAAAACACACTGAGGCTTTGTTTAATTGTGTCTAACTTCCTGTGCACTGTTTCCTCAGGTAAGAACCGGCGTCTGAAGCAGGCGAAGGAGGAAGCACAGGCTGAGATCGAGCAGTATCGTCTGCAGAGAGAGAAGGAGTTCAAGACCAAGGAGGCTGCTGTAAGTTTCCATCATTATGTGATGAATAATTACAGACTTCATAATAATAATAATAATAATAATTATAATTTAAAATACATCAAACCTCACATTTACCTTTTAATCTATGAATATATTGTTAAAAAAAATTTTTTTCTTTGCCCTTACCCCAACAGGCCCTTGGTTCCCATGGTAACAGCGCGGTGGAGGTCGACCGTGACACAGCAGAGCGTATGGGTCGTATCCAGGCGAGTTACCGCGGTAACCGGGAGGCGGTGCTGGGTGAACTGCTGCGACGCGTCTGCGACATCCACCCGGAGTTCCACGCTAACTACCGCGTGGCTGGCTGAGGGGGGGCAGGGGGAGTGGCCATGAGGTACCTGGGAGGGTTCCAGATGGAAGGGGGGGCGGAGCAAAACGGAAGACATGGATGTTGGCAACACGAGTGACCAAATACGAGACAAATATTTATTGTGGAAGCGTTTTCCTGTTCCGAGCTTAAATAAATGTTGTGTTACTGTGTTGATGTTTACAGATCTAAATATCAAAATTAATATTTGTTTGTTTTTGTTAAATCTTTAACACGTCACTGTATCTTTGTCAGGACAGAGAATCAAGCAACAGGTTTTACGTTAGATTCAAGACTTTAGTCAATCAGCTTCATCTTAGATGAAGCTGATTGGCTGTTTTCTCTGAACCTGATCTCTAACCTGATTGGCTGAAAGGTGGAAAGGCTTTTTTATTTTTTGTGTGTGCGTGTGAAAATCCAATGTGACCCTGTGACTTCCTGTTGATGTTTGTGAAGTTAATGATGAAAATGGTGATTAAATGAAAACATAACATCAAGCTGACTGTTGATTGGCTCAGACTGTAAAGATGCTCTTGTGATTGTTGGGGCCATGGAAGATGAGTTTAGATTAGATCAACCTTGACTTCATTCATGAGTAAACGCCGGTAAATTTAAAATAGGAATGGAAAAGCAACAAAACAAGATTAAGGTGAGCATATAAAAGAGGACATATACACCTTTCACCACAGAAGGTAACATGATAGTGCGGTGGCACATAATTATTGCACAGGTGAGTAACGATTTAATCTCTACTTGTCTTGGCCTTGACACACAGTTTAAGTAATTAACACCTGTCAGAGCGTTGAAGAGGATTTTAACTGATGTGATCATAAATTTTCCACAAATAGAGTTCTGACTTAAGCTTAAGTTATTCCCCTTTGTGCGTAAACCTGATAAACTGGAACTTTGTTGTTGTTTTTTCCCCATGGCTTTTAACGACTTGAAGCAAAGTGTAAAAGAGTGTCTCTCAGCTATCCACATGGTCACTGAGGACAAGATGTTCAGTGTAGTTTATCTAGATCTAGTGACCTGACAAACCTCTCACCATGGGGACCCAATTTTTAAAGATGAAATTAAGTCATATGTAATCTGAAAAAGACCCAGTCTTTGGGAATGACTTTGAGAATTCAGCTCTACTGAATGGAGAAACATGTTACACTTGTACGATTATTTTCTTTCCTTTTCTCTTTTCAGTGCCCAGCCTTTTGATGTATGTATATGAAAAGCCGTCTTGTGACTCGCCGTTTGATACCGACTGGTCCACATGTCCAAGCTCCTCCTCTGCATCCTGTCTACAAACGTTATAATGCAGCGCAGGAAGTGCCCCCCGGAATCAAAAGGAATGAGGATGTTGACTTCCTAGCCAAAACAGTCGCTGAGAACACACAAAATAGAAATCAATATTAGCAAGAAGCAAATGCAGAGAATATTGGGATGTAGAAGACACAGGAGGACATCTATACAGTATTCATAAGAATGTAGGGACAAGAAGAAGACGGGGGCCGGAACTGAAAGGAAGAAACAGTCATAACACGCTTAAGGATAAGGCATACTGGACTAAATCACACAAATACTATAGTATTGAAACTAGTAGTATTTTTCTCATGTGACACAGCACATGCATTCTGGTTTGAAGAAAGAATTCCATTACTCCCATTACTTCATTCAAGAGAGGACATAACACTTGGATACATTTGGGGGAAAACAAGGCCGCTGAACTTCATTCATGTTGTTTTGTCAGTCTTATATAAAGTACCTTAAAGGGATACTTGAGTAAAAGAGTTTGGTAGAAGTTGAAGTCACTTTTATAATATTATTGCTTATGTAAAAGTCTTAGGTGTTTGACATTTGCTGTACTTATGTATCAAAAGTAATTTTTTATGTAACATGTACTCAAGTTCTAGAAGTAAAAGTATTTAAAAAAGTGGGTAGTAAGGATTGAGTGATGTGGCTCAGTGGTACGGTGAGTTGTCTTTCAACTGGAAGGCTGTGGGTTCAATTTCTGGCTCTGCTAGTCTATATGTGTCCTTGAGCAAGACACTTAATCCCATGTTGCAGTGTGTGAATGGATATTTGCTAGAAATACAAATAGCAAAGTACAGATACCTGAAATTTGTACTTGAGTATTTGTACTTTGTTACATTACAACACTGTTTTAGAATTGCAAAAATACAAATACAAAAATATTTACTTTTGAAATGAGTCCAAGTTGTACATTAAGTCTTTAAAACGTATAAAATTAACTAAAACCCATATACTGTATGGTATTGTGAAAATTCTTCTTGTGTACGTTGTTTGTTATGGTTTTTCTTTTACAATAAAAAATATAGTTTTGTTTCAGTCTCTCTGTAATAAGTCCATTGAGCCACACTCCATACCGGTAGGGGGCGGTAATGTAATCCTACAAGCTAGCTGCCAACCGCCATTGAAATCAAGAGAAGACGACGACGAAGAAGAAGGAAGCGCTGCTGTTGTACAGACGCTGACGGTGAGGAGCTTCTTCTCTTCTCCACTCCTCTGTTTTCTCTCCTCCTTCGCTTTTTGTTTTCTTGTAAAAAAAATTAAAATTATTTTTCGTGTTTCGAAAGCAACTTGACGAGAAGAAGAAGCATTCCCGGAACATCTGCGGGTGAGTGAGCTCGGTGTGTTTGCGTGACCTCTGCTGCTAACTTTTAGCACCTCACTTGCCAACGCATCAAAACCCAGACAGAGAAATGGACCGATTTAACGTTTGACTCCGACTGACCCGACGAAGGTCGAGCTCAGGCTCTCACCCGAAGCGGTTTACAGAACCGTACTGGGCCTGGAGTGTGTTCGGCTCGCGCGTGGTTCTCTTGCAGCCTGATATGAATTGTGTTTATGTGTTTTTTTGTGTGTTTCTGTAGCACTCTGACCATCAGCTGAGGAGGTTTAAGCCTTAAGTGCGCGCGCGCGCGCGTTCCCGCGACCACAGCAACCACATTAAAACATTTATTTTTCTTTAGATTATTATTTGTTGTAATACAACATATATATGTCACTAATATACCTGAACATCACTGGGTTAAATACTATATGTCACGTATTTACGTAAACTCACTGTAATGTTAGAGACAAAGGCACCAACAACCGTGTCACGTTCAAAGTCCCTTTCTTCCCCACTATGATGTTCACTGTAGTTCTTATCTTGATCTCCGTTTAACTTATCTTGTCTTTGGCCTCAACAATCAAACATTGTGACAGGGTCACTTATCTTCTTCAATCAAAATGACTCGATCAATCACTGAAAAGCCACAGCTAAATAACATTAGACATTCAACTGAGCACTTAAAAAAGTGTAAAAAAAGTATCTTCCCATCATTCTCTTGTCACTTGAGGCTAAAATGGAACTGAGACCTAAAAGTTTCACAACCCTGGATATGGAGTGGAAAATCACATGTCTGTCTAGATCTCTTTTACTCCTATAGTCACACATGTTGGCCATCAAGTTCATTTTATTTTTTCTATTGACGTACAAAGCTTTTTTAGAGAGTTTTCCATTTTTCAGGAACAAAAAAATACAAATCTTAACGAATCGTAGAAAATGTTTTAACTTAGAGCACTGCTAATGTTTTAAAAAATCCTCAGACATCGGCGACAATCCAATCTACACGCAGTGATTTATTTTGAAGTGCCACAAGGGGGAACCTGCTGTTGAAAATGTCAAGAATTAAGTTACAACAAACAGCGCCATGCTAATCTGCTTATTGACCAATGAATAACTGGAACCAATTTATTCGTATACACACATCAAAGTCTGCACTGCACACACCTGTAGGGCTGGAACAATTACTCAATTATTAATCGATAGCTAAATCAATCGTCAACCTTTGAGATTTTTAAAGAATTAAAACAATTCTTTTTTTTAGTTAAAGGTAAATATTTTCCTGTTTTTTTGCTCCATATAACAACGACATATGTTAAAATGTTAAACTGAATCATTTTGGTTTGTGGACAAAACAAGACATTCAAGAACATTTCCAGGTTTTGGTAACGTTTCCACGTTTTGGGAACCAACGATCAATATTTTCAGACATTGAAGGCTGTCATAAGTATACCTGACAATATATACAATCAGAGAGACGGGATGAACCAAGCCAAGGAAAGATAAATGCTGATGCGCTAAAAGAAAAAACTTATGCAGATTCTCTTGAGCTTGTTTTGTAAAAGGTGTGATATTTTCAGTTCTTGGCCTGCAGCCTCAAATGTGCGACTGCATCACAGAAACACTGACACAGTATGGCAGCTTTTCCTTTTCGTGTGATGTGATATCTCATAATTGCCAAGCCTCACTATGACCTCTAAAAACCGGATTACAAAACAATAAGATGCAGTGTGAATCACGTTTAACAAGATTCTCTGCTGGGAGTTCATCTGATCAATAATCCCAAGTTAATCAATAATAAGAGGTAGTGAGTTTACCTGTGGTCTAAAGGTGAGACCCAGATAGGACTCGATAACCTCCTGAGGTCTGATTCAGGTTTAGTCCTGTTGTGCTGTCCTCGGATTGGCTGATGAAGGTTCCTGTTATCTGCTTTTATTAGCCGTTAAACACAAGCTCATCTCTCTCTCCCGACACTATATTTAATTATCGATCACCCTCTGCTCTCTATACAGTTATGGTGAGTGTGTGACTCAGCAAATTGGAGAATGGATCATTGAGGTCAATGTGAGCCTAGGAATCAGGCGTTGTGGTCACATGACTCAGTGGGATGCCACCTCCATTGCATTCCTGTGTTCCTCCATCACTCCTGGGTTTTAATTTCTTTTATTAACCCCGACTGAGATTAAAATCTCTTTTACAGGAAACACCAGGGGGCAGGGCTGAGCGTACGTGCAGTTTCAGTCGTTTAAGCTAATCAGTGTTATCGGGTTAAAGGTCACAGTAGTTAACCCGCATATAAAGTCATTAAAGAAAGAGAGGACACACTGAACTGAGTGATGCTGACTCGCGCTGCTCGCGGCAACGTCCATTCTCGCTGTTAATGTTAACGATGCTGTAATCGAATGATCCAGTGGCAAGACGCAAACGCAGAGTGCTCTGATTGGCTCTTTGGCTCTTCTGTAGCCTCAGGGCTCAGGCGGCCAATCGGATTACAGCAGGGCGTCTGCTCTGTGACGTCAAACTGTTACAGCGGTTACATCTTCGCTGCGTTGTGAACAGTTCAGTCTGAATCTCTGAGTGAACGAGTCGGCATCAGCGTAACTAAGGTAAGAAAACGAGAGAGCGTTTTTTGTTTTTTTTAAAGAATGGTTTTCAGTGTATTTGCTTGCAGACAATGCAAAACTCCAGAAAATGTTGAAAAATGTTGATCGGCGTTTACAAAACCTGGAACTGATTCCAATGTCTTGACCAAATGTATTCATTTTTTTAATTCAGTTTTAATGATTTCCTTGTTATATGAGGAAAGAATCCCATTTAAGAAGCTGAAAAGTCCGAACCTGTGTTTTAATTATTGGAAAAACACTCAAACTGACTATAATAGTTGACAATTAATTTAGTAAGCAATTAATAATCGATCAATCGACTAATCGCTGCAGCCCTAATTTGCAATTTACGCCATTCACATAAGTTATTAAATCAGAACAAACCATTTAAACATGCGCTGCAGAGTTGTCCCATTGTCCTGAAACAGCAGGAGAAGCTTCACTATAAACGAAAGTCATTGTTGCTGCTCACTCTCATTTCTTACGGATCATCAACGTCACTGAATTGGATATGGGAACCTAAATATGATATACAGTGTATATATGTGAATAGAATGTGAATCTTTTTTATAAGACAGGTTGAAGCGCAAACTACTGATAATTGTATCAGTATGGTTGTGATATCAGTTTTGTACCAGACACAATACCACAAAGGTATGGTAATGAGCCAGCCCTTATATATATTTCTGCTCTGCTCGTCCCTTCACTGTTCACCATACCATCTCTATTAAAGGGGACATATTATGCAAAATCAACTTTTTAACCATTTTAATACTGATATTTGGGACTCTGGGGGCCCTACTAGTCGCCAAAGTGTGGAAAAACAATACTCAGTCATGTTTTCGTGGTTCCGCTTAGTGTAAGTATAGGCGATAAAACGCTCGATGTTGAATTCCCTGCGCTTATGACGTCAGCATGCGCATTTCACCGCGAATGTTACCGCCCCACCAGTACGTTTACTTCGCAAGCTCCACCTTAGCTCCACCTTGTCCCTGCGAGAGTGCAGGCGAGGGAGAAAGAGCGGTATTATGTCAACGCGGCGGGACAAGTGTGCTGTTGGTGGCTGCACAGTGGAGCACAGTGTTTTACAGAGGATTTTATATATGAAGCTAATGTGCCGGATAAAGTCAGCAATCGTGTGTTCGCACCACTTCACATCAGACTGCGACCAGCGGTCGCCGTATTTAGTCAGGGGACGTATTTCACCGACGTACAAACACACAAATTGTTAAGAAAAGATCACATAGAGCTCATAACTGACCATTCTGACACGTCCTGATTAAACATATTTGTTCAGTACGTCCTCCATGACCGGAGCACAGACTCAGTCTGATACAATCACATAAAGCAGCTGTTTATGCAGCTCGCCGCTGACGATCAGCGGTGCTGCACTCTCTGTGCAGCGGTGCTACACTCTCTGTGTCACCGATAGAAACAACACCGCTGATCGCCAGCTCGCCGGAGCACCGGAGCTGGTCAGTGGTGGTGAGGTCTCCACAGTCTCCGGTCTGATACAGCAACATACAGTTTATTCAGCGCGCCGCTGGCGATCAGCGGTGGCGATCAGCTGATCGCCAGCGGCAGTTTAGACTATCGGTGACACAGAGAGTGTAGCACCGCTGCACAGAGAGTGCAGCACCGCTGATCGGTCAGTTATGAGCTCTATGTGATCTTTTCTTAACAATTTGTGTGTTTGTACGTCGGTGAAATACGTCCCCTGACTAAATACGGCAACCGCTGGTCGCAGTCTGATGTGAAGTGGTGCGATCAGCTGATCGCCAGCGGCAGTTTAGACTATCGGTGACACAGAGAGTGTAGCACCGCTGCACAGAGAGTGCAGCACCGCTGATCGGTCAGTTATGAGCTCTATGTGATCTTTTCTTAACAATTTGTGTGTTTGTACGTCGGTGAAATACGTCCCCTGACTAAATACGGCAACCGCTGGTCGCAGTCTGATGTGAAGTGGTGCGAACACACGAACACACAATCTGATACAGCAACATACAGTTTATTCAGCTTACACGGTGATCGCCACCGCTGATCGCCAGCTCGCCGGAGCACCGGAGCTGGTCAGCGGTGGTGAGGTCTCCGGAGCACAGTCTCCGGTCTGATACAGCAACATACAGTTTATTCAGCGCGCCGCTGGCGATCCGCGGTGGCAATCAGCGGTGCTGCACTCTCTGTGTCACCGCTGATCTTCTGTTCAGTTAAAGTGTTTTTAACTGATTTACAGTTGGACAGTGTTCGGCTCGATCCTTATGTAGGACGTCTCTTCCTGTGACGGCACTCTCGCTGACATGTTGATATTGTCAGAGAGCTAGTGGAGGGAGGGGGAGACGAATAGAGCTGTAAAGCGCTGTAAAGAGGACAAATCAGAAACCCCCTGGAAGAAGTGGGTGTGTGTTTGCCTGTGTCTCATTTGCATATAAAGGGACCATGCACGAAAACCGAGCGTTCTGAAAGGGGCGGGTTTAGCAGGGTTATTGAACTACTATGATTCTTCATCCTTATGGTATTTTGACCAAAGCATGTCACTGACATGTTCATTAGGACACCAGGGAACTATTTTAATGGGGGAAATAGGGTATAATATGTCCACTTTAAGTAACCAGAATACCATTTGTTGCCACCAGATTTCTCTCACTATCCGCAATATCAATATCAATATCATATTTTCATCAGGCATCGCCATGAACCACCCAAACCACAAAGTCACGATTGGAACTGAATAACAATCGACATAAACCAAATTTCTTTCAGAATAAGCCGTATTGGACTAGAATATTTAGATCGCCGTGTTAACATGAAGCTTATTTATTCAAATAAGTTGTGTTCATGTGTACAAAGTTACAGAGACTTTCTGGTTTTAAGTTTCTTCAGTCTCACAGATGATCACAGTAAATTCAGCAGCTGTGATTTCACTAGGGATGGGTGATGCTGCTTGTTTGTGCTGATGCCATTTTTTTAGAGAATTTGCGTTAAACGCAGAACTAGCACAGAACTAGTATTGTTAAAATGTGTTATTACATCAAAATCTGTTATAAGACTTTGAGGAAACATCAGTGAATACCACTGTGTACACCGTATGAACCCAGAAAACACATTGGCTGGTTGGCACAGGACGAAAACTTGAAAAAAACTATGTACAACTCTCTTGGCTATTCTTACTCTTCGATGTCATACAGTGACATCACAGCACAGTGACAGATTCACAGACTACACTAAAACAGAACAAAGAAGGAAACAAACAAAAAGAGATGATATCTTTTCCTGTCACTTACATGCAGCCGCAGGTAAAACAGGTCTTTCTGCTGACGACAATAACTGAACTGAATGATGGCGAGAGCACACAACAGTAGCTTTTTGGCAAACTGACACTACACAGAACTACAACTCGACAACAGAGCAAATAACATTCAGTTTTTACTAATTCATGATCTTTTATGTTACTACAGTTACTGTAAAAAAAATATTTAACTATATTCGGAAACTGGTTGGGGGAAAAAGAACAAATGGGGGGGTTGTGTCTCACATTTAATATACATGGTGCATAAATTAAAGTTCAGGTTCTATAAAGTGATGCTGGGTGTGGAAGGTGGGACCGGCTTTCCCGTAGAGGACTAACGTGAGTCGTTCTTGTTGTTTAGCTGCCACAGCATCATAAGAGATGGAACACAACCACGACCACCACATGGACCATACCATGGCCACACCCACCACCGGTCATGACCATGGTGGAGGAGGAAATCACGGAGGACACGGTGGCAGTGGTGGACACATGATGGTGAGAGCAGCTGCATTCTTTTTGCTTTTCCATTAGGGATAGTGGTCTGGTACCTGCTTCTAAAATGTGACGTCAACAGACTGCCGGCCACTGATTGGTCAGAGAGTGTCGTCACTGGAAGAGTCATGAGCGCGACGTCAGACACAAGAATCAAAGCGAACATTGCGGAACTTTAGATCAGTTAAAAAGACTTAAAAATCCTGAAGACGTGTTAATCTCCAACATTTAGCAAAGGAAATGTCTAAAATGTCAATATTTAATTGAGGAGTCTGGCATATTTAGCAACAGCACTGATGAAAGCCAGCGCTTTATTAACCCCTGCCACTGTATTTCAGTTCAAGGACTGTCAGACAGAGTCTGTGCTCCAGTCATGCAGGAAGTACTGGACTGATCCTTTTAATGAACTGATTCTAATGATTCAGTTCCACTGAAAACAATTTCTTCACTAGACACTAGTTTGTGTTTGTGTCATATATAAAACGACGCCACGGCAGTTTTGTGTAGCCGTGCTATGAGGACCCCGCCCACGTTGAGGAAGTACTATAGTAACGGAAAACGACGCGACTGATGCCAAACTGAGTAGAGTTGAGTCGAGTTAGAACTCTATAACGGAAAAGCCTTTAATGTTTCAGCCTTTAATGCTTCAATGCTAACGCCAACTGTTGTTGTTGTTGCCTAGATGATGAGTTTCTACTTTGGCTACAAAAATGTGGAGCTGCTGTTCAGCGGACTGCTCATCAACACTCCTGGAGGTCAGAGGTCAAACCACAGACAGACATTCTTGAACCATGAGCTCATCCTGTAACTCTTGACAATAACCCCGCCTCCTTCTCCTCCTGTACAACAAGAAATGGCCGGGGCGTGTATTGGTGTCTTCTTGCTGGCCATCCTGTATGAGGGGTTAAAGATCGGCCGTGAGGTTCTGCTGCGTCGCAGTCAAGTCAACGTGCGCTACAACTCGATGCCGCTCCCCGGGTCTGATGGGACAGTGCTGATGGAGACGCACAAAACTGTCGGGTAGGTGGCAAACCTGGACGGAGGCCTTCACACATTTTTTCTGTTTTCTGTCAGTAGAAATTGGTAGATTCACATTTAAACAAAATAATCACTTGTTCATGTCAGCATGGATGGGGCGGAGCCTATTTTGAAAGTCAAAGTAAAGTCCAACCTCTCAAGAAGCAACAGGTAACTGTAAGAATCCTTGTTCATATCTTGGTCCGGGTTCTGGTTCTGTCTACTAGGGATGCACCAATGCTCAAACCGGTATTGTGTGTCAGTCTGATACGAGGCGCATGTACTCATATTTGCTTTATTACAGCCATTATTTTAGTTTGGCGAGTGTTTTGCAATCTTTTGCAAGGGCATTCACCCTCTCACATTCATTTCCCCTTACTTAGTCGGTCGCACACACACAGTGAGAGTGAAAGAGTGTCCCATGACGTGAAAACACGACCGTAACGCCAGTGTTTTGTTTGTAAAACACACACTTTGACCAGTTTATAAGTTTATCTTTGACCAGCTGTTGGAGAGGAAGTGCTCCTCCTGGCTCATGTTTGCAAAGCAAAGCTACACAGTGAGATGGAAGATAAATGTAATGTTATACAAAACCTGTTTGGTACTAATTGGCATAAATAGAGAACAAAATATTGGATGAAAATATGTTGAATTATATTAATTAAATTATTAGATTAATTGCAAGTATTGCACTGTAACTGTAAGTACGTACTTGATGTATCAGTTCTTGGTGTGGAGCTCTGGACGTAACGGGGGACTGACACGCCCACCTGGCAGGAAACGGCCTCTTCGCCAGCATAAAGGTTTTCATCATAAATGTGAAGACGGTGGATAGATGTTGTGACCTGGGATGACAAGACATTATTCAGAGACAGGCTAACAGGAGGAGAACATTGGAGATGAAGCTATGAAACATGCTCACAGCAAGCGATGGGGGAGTAAGCGCTAGCAATGGATTTTGTGGGTAACTCCTGTAAATTAAGGAACTATTTACATTACATTCTCTCTATTATGACGAAAACTGCCGGTGAAGAGAAGAGTTTTCTGACATATTGCCTGATTTATGTGCTGTCTACTATATATTATGGGATGAATTGTATTCTTTTTGGCCAGTGGGTGTGTCAGAGGTTGGTTGGTTGGTTGTGTGACGTCAGGTCTATTGGCAACAAGTAAAAAAATGTAAGTGGTGTCGGTGAATCCCTACTGTTAAACTGTTGTGTTTGATCTTTGGGTGTCTGACTGTTTTGTCTCTATTATTAATAACAACAATTACTATTATTTTATAACTCACTTCATTTTAATGAATTTTAATCTTTACAGTTTTCAGTTTTTTTCTCCCGTATGTTTTTACCCTGTGTTGACGTCAAATAATATCGGCTCAGCTCACTTGGAACCTCATCAGAGCAGGTACCATTAAAAAAAGCATGAGGTACCAAGTACTGAGAAAATGTGAGTCGAGCCATGCTGAGCCGTGCTAGAACTGCATAGTGGAAGAGCACGATAAGACGTGTGCAGAACAGGGGAAGCTAATTTTAGGCCATTTTATGTTATTTTACATAAATTCTGCAAAAGAATAACTTTGTAAAACTGAAATGCTATAATATTATACAAATGAAAATGGTCTCTATCACCCAGCAAATAACACACAGCGGGCGGCTGTTTGTCTACAGACATTCCTCGCAAAATCCACACAGGACTGAGGTAGAAAAGGCTCCGCTGTCGTGTATGTTTCTGCAAAGATGTCAATAAAAAACTGGTTCCGCCAATCATCAGGCAGAAGCCCAGTGTCCACGCTCCTGCCCATTGCTCCATTCACTCCCAGAGAAGCTGAGCTTCCGTGGAAGTTTTTGTTGCTTTTGTCCAAACACTGCCAAGGTCAACGCAGTGGAAAAAAAACTATTCTGTGCCATCCCATAGAGAACAGTTGAAGTTTAGCTTCAAGTGGTTTTAATGTGGTGGCTGCTATCTGGAATACAAAATGAACTAGACAACATGAACTAGAACTGACACGTTCTAATCTTAGCACACGTTTAGTATTGAAATGTAAAAACGCAGTACATATTTGACGAGATTTTAGAGGAAGCTGAGCTTCACTTACCGTGTTAGAGGAATCACCGCTGCTGTGCAGAACTTTAACATGTCCCCTCTGTTGTCTTCTCAGGCAGCGGCTGCTCAGCCCCAGCCACTTCCTGCAGACCCTGCTGCACATTATCCAGGTGGTCGTGAGCTACTTCCTGATGCTCGTCTTCATGACCTACAACGGTTACCTCTGCATCGCCGTGGCAGCCGGAGCCGGCATGGGCTACTTCCTGTTCAGCTGGAGGAGAGCGGTGGTCGTCGACATCACCGAGCACTGTCATTAGCAAACATGAGAGAGCGAGAGCGGGGGAGTGTTGACCGATTTCATTTCTGCTGATCACAATCGATAACAAACAACTGAGTGTGACACACTCATTACTGCCCTCCAGAGGCGGCGGTGGTGGTGTTTCAGGTAGCACTTGAAAATAACAAGAAACTAATTATTCAGTATCCATGGTAACACTGAGTTATTAACATTAGATTAGTGTACACATTAACCAACACACCATTAACCAACACATTTGGCCAGTAAACATCCTTTTTTTGCTACACACAAAATCACACATTTTGTTATGGTTTTGCCTGATGTTTTTTTTGTTTTTTTTCTACACACTTTCTAGTGGTTGAGCCAGCCAATCAGAGCTTGAACTGGCCAATCCTCCTCCTGTCCTTAATTCCTCCTTTTTTGTGCCATGACAACTAGAAGGTTAGCCGTAGCTGCTGCTAGTCAATGTAGACAAATCTTACATACACTAATCTGTTAGTTAGCGTTGTTAGCAGCTCGCCGAATGAGCCATCAATCACAACATGGTATTTAAGTTTAATTTATGAATGACACACTCTTTATATACCTTATACATCAATTTTAGATTCTTTTGATTTAACTGCAATTGTAAAAAAAGATAAAGGTTTGTTTTTTTGGTTTGTTTGTTTTAATTGGAAAAATCACGAATCATGTGGTGCGTCTGTGAATTCATCCACAGACCTGAAACTATAAAATTACTTTCTTGTTTACACGACACATTTTTTAAAAAAATATTCTTTTAAAAAAATCATCAGTTCACGTTGTTTCTGAGGACTGTCCTCTCGGAGTTCAGGTTTTGTTTTTTGTTTTTTTAAAAGTATAAAGAGATTGGAAAAAGATAAATGAAAGTCACAGTGTCTAGTCTTCTGTGTTTTCTCCCCCTGGGCCTTAAACGCCACACCGTTTTGCCTTAAAGTGGCAATGATTGGAAATGCCACGGTGTACACTGGTGACCTTTACTGACTGACGCCAAACTGTCATCCTCGTATGTCTTGTCCTCGTTTGTCATAGTTGTGATTCACACCGGAGGTAGGCGGAGTTTACTTAATGGACCAATGAGTTGCCGGGACAACTCACTACTGCGTACAGTACATCGTGTCCCACTCACTTTTGTCTAGGTGCTGTCAGTGTTTGTGGTGCATTAAGAGTGAGTCTATAAATCTTGAGTTGTATGATTCAAACACGATGAAGGAAACTTTTATCTGGAAGTTGTTTAATTGTGTCATAAATGCTGTAATAAAAAAAGAATAAAGTTTAAGAGGAAGACATTGTCGGCTTGTTTTTTTTTTTCAATCAGAAACTTCAAAACAAAACTTCCTGTTTAAATCTATTTAAAATGTTTATATATGTGTGTAAATCTTTCAAATGAGCAAATATTTTAGGATGCAGATATTTAGAAGCAAACCACAGATTCAGGACCATAATTGTCCTCAAAAATAACAAACAATACAAACATTTGTTTGTATTAGAATCAGTTTTGTACTGGTTTTGAGATTCATAGTGATAATGGCGGTGTAGTGGTCACTGATCACGTGATTGGAGCAGGTTACACTCACCTCTGTGATGGAAGGGTGGATGGGCCTGAATGTCACAAGACACGATGTTACGATTAAAGATGAAATCCAGAGGAGCAAACGGTTTGTCAAGGTATGTCTGTCTGTCTGTCGCATAACTGTCCAATGTCTGGCTGGATATGCTTCAAACATGGCAGGTGACTACTAAAGGCAGTTAGTAAGTGCAGTGCCATCACAATCAGGCCAAGGCCTATGCAAACTAAGCAGCTGCTAAAGAAAGGCCTGCACATACTATGCACAGAAAGCTCTCCGTCTGTCTCTGTCTGACAACTATTGTACGATTGGTCAGAAAAAAAGAGGGCGTGGTTAATGTGGAGATGTCTTGACTTCCTCAGAGTTTTACACTTTCAGGAGTTTCTCCTGAAGTGTGAAATGTCCTGGCCAGAACTAACTTTGTTCTTGTTCTTGCCACCTCGAGAGAAAGAACACATTCTCTGTCCTACTGAGTATGTACAAGTCCAAAAACATGCATTTTTGAGGATTAGGCAAATTGGACACTCCAAATTGACAGTGAGTGTGAGAGTGGACGGTTGTTTGTGTCCCTGCCTTTCACCCCGTGTCAGCTGTGACTGGCACCAGCAAACCTGTGAAGGATAAAGTGATAGAAGATGAAGATGAAGATGAATGAATGAATGAATGAATGACTGATATAAATAGTGTGATGTTCATTATCACCACACTCAGTGTTTTACTTTGAATGAAAGTGCAAATTAATACTAAGCCACTAGCAAATCATAATTTTGTATTTGTAGCAATAATAGTCAAGCACAGGTGACTCCAAGGTGGGAGGAGAGAGGCCCCAAAAATGTAGATTCTGCTTAGGGTCCCGTAAAGGCTTGGGTGGCATCTTTGGCAATGTTCAGATGAGAAATGTGACAGATGTGTCACTTCTGTTCTGTCTCACATGGAGAAATGAGTGGGAACAGATGTCACCCTCATCTTCCTTTGATCTATGTTCAGATTACAGCAGCAACACACTTGAATGCTCTTTGTTGAAAGAACACACCGGTGTGTGTGTGCAGTGTTCACTTTTACTTTGTCAGGATAAAAAAAGCAGGAAATGTCTCTGTTTCACACATGTGTGTTGACAGGTTTCAAACGTGGCACCAGTGTGTGCAGGACACACTTTGACATTGTTTGGATAAGAAATGCAAGGGGACATTGAACAGGTACTACACTACAATAATAATTGGTTAAATTTACATTTACAAGTATTAAGAATTTATATTTACAGAGAAATTAGACAAATGCAAATTAATACCGTTGTACTTATGTTTCCGTGCCTACCGGAACTTACGTATTACAACTTCCTGTTTGCAGGTGACAGTTGGATGTGTGTGTCGGGTCAAATCCTTCGGATTCCACTTCTCTCGTCTCCTAATCGGGACGTAATTGTGTCTACATACGTTAACCGGCTCCCGGTCAGGCTTCTCCCGCTGCTGGTGCTGTGATGGCCTCCAGGCGGCCGGACAGCTTCGATGGGCTCGGTTACCGGGGCCGCGATGATTCGCTGTACGGAGCCAGCTACCCGCTGAGGAGCGCCGGAGCCCCAACGGAGCTGCAGCAGCACTGGGTCACCACGCCGCCGGACATCCCCGGCAGCCGCAACTTGCACACCGGAGAGACACCGCAGCATGACGAGCAACTGGGAGAGCACGGAGGTCGCGGAGTCGCAGGCGGCTGGGACGCCCCGCAGCCCGGCGTACCACCTGGCGGTAGGTCGGTGCGGGAAGCGTTAGCTACATGGCTAACAGGCGCAGTGATGATAGAGGTTAGCCTGTAGGCTAACTCTCTACCACTGGTTAACCACTGGTTAACCGTCTATAAATATGTTTAATTAGCGACCTATTACTATCATTATCCTTACTAGTAGGCTAAATATTTGTATTATATTTTCCAGGGTATTTGTTTTTTATTTGAAGGGTAATTGTTTGCTGTGTAGCAGTCTTAAGTCTGTTTTGTATTTACCATGCTAATTGTTATTTAGCAGGCACACACAGGCTTATTAACCTTTACGTTGTCATTGGACATATGAAAATTTAATGTCACGATTTTCATGACAAACAATTGCGATACACGATATTATTGTGATTACTCTTAACCATACATTTTGTTGTTGTTTTTTTAAATCGGAGATATTAAATTTTTAGTGTCAGACAAGAGCCGTAAATAAATAAATCACTGTGTGTGTATATATATATACATGTATGTATGTAAATATATATATATGTGTGTATGTATGTATATTTGCGCTAAATAGCCTTTTAGTCACTCTTTTGCAATATTGACGATTTTTTTTGTCATTCCTGGGATCTCATTACTCACTGTTAATGTTTTTTATCGCTTAAAATCGTTTCTTTGTCACATACAGACTAACAGGCTAACTGTAAACTAGTGAGTTTCGAGTTTTTTTACATTAATTTAACCTAGTTTATGTTATAGTTTTCAAATCATAAATATATGTTTTAATGAAGTATAGTATATAAATATTATTCAGGGGGTTTTTTTTCATCAAAAATCCTAATTATATATTAGATTACATTACATGTCATTTAGAAGACGCTTTTATCCAACGCGACTTACAATAAGTGCATTTAAGTGCATTTTTGGGTACAAATAAGAGCTAGAAGTAAGTAAGAGCTTCAAGTAAGCCAAACTATGAAGGGCTTGTCATAAGTGTGATGTATAAGGTTTTTTTTTTTTTGTTTGTTTTTTTGTCATCGTCGTCTTAGTCGAGGTAGAGTATATAATTTGATGATTCAGGTTTGTGAGTTTCTCTAGTATTTCAAACAATTTTTTCTCTTGGTGTTACAGAGCAGATGAATCGATTTGCCGGCTTTGGAATCGGACTTGTCAGGTAGATCACTGTCTTTGTTCCTAAAGCTGTCAGTATTATAATTTTTCAATTTTTTGTCATAATTTGTCAATGTCATAATTTTCACAATAAAAGCACTGACGGGAACTGTTTGTGTGTGTTTTCAGTCTGTTCACAGAGAACGTCCTCTCTCACCCGTGTATCGTCTTCCGCAGACAGTGTCAGGTTGGTTCATCATCTCGTCTCTGTGGTTGTGGACTTTGTGGCATTTTAACTTGTATTGACACTTTACCTATGTGACACAGGTGAACTACCATGCCCGCTGTTACCACCTGACTCCATTCAGCACCGTTTCCGTCATGTACGCTTTAACCAAGGCTCAGGTGAGAAAACTGGTTGTTCGTAAGTAATTTGTGAGGTCACTGTGAATATTATTTAAGTGATGAGTTATCAATAATCAATACTGAGAACTGATCATCTGTTCAGGGTGTGAAGTGTCTGTGGAAGGGGATGACCAGCACGTTCATCGTTCACGGCATTACACTGGGCGCCGAAGGCATCATCAGCGAGTTCACACCGTTACCACGGTAACAAACTACTACAGAATTTACATGGTGTATCAAAATATTACTGTAATAGTCGTCGTAGTAGTAGTAGTATTAGTAGTACTGTGGTAGTAATACTGTCGCCTTATGTTTTCTGTCTTCAGGGATCTTCCACACAGATGGACCATGAAACAGCTAGCTGGACATTTCCTACTTAAAGGGTCAGTCCACTTTTTTGTTTGATCGGGTGATCAATCATTATCAGTTGGTAAATATGTTTTTCTCTCTCTCACTTTCAGGTTAACAGCTGTGGTTGCGCTTCCGTTTTACTGTGCCAGCCTCATCGAGACAGTCCAGGTTACCACTGACGATTGATTATTGATCAAAAAACTAATTTAATTTCTATCATAGTTGTGGAGCTTTGTTTTAGTTCACACATCATGTGATGTCATTAAAGCTCCAGAATGTTACTAAATGGTGCCTCTCTTTTGTCCTCAGAGCGAAATTGTGCGTGATGAATCATCGTCCGGTCTGCTCGACTGCATCCGTGAAGGTGTGGCTCGACTGTTGGGTGTAGGTGCTCCCCACAGTCGGCGTCTGCTCCCTCTCAGCGCTCTGCTGGTTCCTGCTGCGCTGCACGCCATACTGCGCTACGTCGTCATGTCCTGCGTGCAGCGAGTGGTGCTCTGGCTGCACCAGCGCACCAAGAAGCAGTGGACGGAGCCGTCCAACCCACTGGACAACTACTTCCCTGAGCTTGCTGCAGCATGGGCAGGCGCTCTTGTGGCAGACGTGCTCGTGTTTCCTCTAGAGACGGCGCTGCACCGCCTCAGCCTGCAGGGCACACGCACCATCATCGATGCCACAGACGGCGTGGTTGCCGTTGGAAACGGTAACAGTCCACTGGTCATGCCGGTCAACACGCAATACGAAGGCTTCTCCGAATGCCTCCACTCCATCCGCCGCAGGGAGGGTGTGGCTGGCTATTACCGAGGCTTCGGGGCACTAGTGACGCAGTATGCGCTGCACGGAGCTCTGCTTGCGGCGGCGAGGACTGTGCTGAGACTGCTGCTGCTGGATGGGAGGCTCAGCTAAAAGTGTTGCTATGGAGACGAGACGTGACCTTCAACAGAGTCAGCTGGTCGACAGGAAGTGTCTAGTGGAAATTTCACTAACAACTGCTAAGTGACACCATGGCAGCCAAAAAGCTCTGCCACCCCTGATTGACTCCATCTGTTGCTATAGTAACAGCCCCCCCATGTCTCAGCAGTTTGTGTCACTTCCTGCCAACAACGACATGTCACAAAAGTAAAGCCAAGTCACTTCCTGTCCCAGCATGACCTGTGCTTGTGTTTAAATACTGATTGGTCATTGGACAGCTCATTGGTCGTTCAGTTTATTTGTATAAAGTTGTATAAATTAAATAAATGTAGCTTTAGATTAAATTATTTGTGATTGTACACATTCATATTGCAATCAAAGGAAAGCACTGATTTTACAAAATAAACAATATAATTTTGTCACAAATTTGAAACTGCACTTGAGCTTTTTGAAAATTTGAAAACTCAAATTATCCAGTGTGTTATTCTGTAAATGAGTCGGCAGAAATAAAGTACCATGTGAAACTGTTGCACATTTGTTTTGTCTTTTACCTGTCGTGTCCAATTTTAAATTTGTATTTCAAACATTTGAAGCTTTATTATATTATTTTAACGTATTTTGGTACTTTTTATGACTGAGTAGCAAATAAATTTTATTTTAAATCATATTCATATTAAATGTATATTTAAAAAAAACAAGAATTTGTATTTCTATTCAATGGCAAAAGCGGCGCTAAAATCAATCGGAAAAAGGGAACAAACCTTTTCTCAAGGCGGAACTACTTAGTCGTCACTGCTTGTTTCCCTTCGGAATCAGTTCCCCTCGCCCTCTTGAATCAGAGTCGGCCCCGTGTGTTTTCGTCCTACGTTATTCCTGATATTGTGCGTTTTCTACGGTAAACTTGCCTGTTTATACCGGACATGCCGGGTGGCGGGAGTCTCGCGGGCGGCGGCAGCTCTCTGTTCACCGGTTTTCGGGTTCTGGGTCTT
The DNA here is from genome assembly GCF_019176455.1 of Solea senegalensis. Taxonomy (NCBI): domain Eukaryota; kingdom Metazoa; phylum Chordata; class Actinopteri; order Pleuronectiformes; family Soleidae; genus Solea; species Solea senegalensis. The sequence goes on from NC_058040.1 coordinate 17,466,323, forward strand.
TATTCCAACCACGTGCCGCACGCGCTCCGTTTCCACCAGAAGCACCGGGAGTTCTACCTGGTGACGGCGGTCGGTAAATGTCTACACACGTACAACGTAAGAAACTTAACTCACGTGGTTATACATATATTGTTCACATGTTTGTCCATGCATGGCTGCCATACGCGTTAAAGGGATAATTCAGGATTTTTTTAAGTGTGTGTAGTCAGACTGTTGTGAGCGCCCCCTATGTCAACAACCAGCCAAAGACCCAGAAAAACTCACCTAATAGATTATCTTCGAGGTTGTGTGTCACTTTGTTAATGGCTCACTCCTGCACCAAACTCCATAGAGAAAATCAGTGTATTTATCTCACAGGGGAGTCAGGAGCTGCTGGTCTCCTGCTGCCTCATGTGGCAACTGTGTGACTCTGAATGAAAGAGTGTCTCAATGGGAGATTGTAAACATTGAACTGGAAAATCAACTACCAATGGATGCATCAGTGAATCCTGTGAGCTGTGACGTACAAATGCTCATATTTTCTATGGACTTTGGTGTGAGGGAATGAGCACTTTACAAAGTGACACAGTCTTCAGTTTCCTGTTGGAAAAGGATGTCTAACATTAAAGTGAAACAGTTTAACATGACATGTATTGATTGACTGTATTGATCGATTTTCAGGTGAACAGGTTGGGGATTGTTGCCGTCAGTGAGTATTTAAACACTTTAAAACCCACTGAATTTACTGCCGCTGACAGTTCTCCGTTTCTCTGACCGGTTCCTGTGCTGTCTTGTCGTTGCCTAGGTAACAGCCTGCCTGATGACATCACCTATGTGGCCGCAGACAGGATGTTGGTGTTCGCGGCAGCCGGAAAAGTCGTCAGCGCCTTTGCCCGAAACAAAGAGGTTCACAACAAATGTTTAGCTGAACAATTCTTAGTTTGTTAGTTAGTTAACGTTGTCGTTAGTTAGTTAACGTTGTTGTTAGTGTTAAAGAATGATTATTCTTTATTGCTTACTCATCAATAGAAAAACTATCTTTACAGGTTGTGATGCGATACGAGGGTCACAAATGTGAAGTGCGTCTGCTGCTTCCTCTGGGCGATCACCTGATCTCTGCTGACTGTGGTGGTGAAGTCATAGTGTGGGACGCACAGGGTGGAGGTGAGTAAAGGCGGGCGGGGCCACAGTTACACTCACCTGCTGTTTCCACTTAATCTGTAGCAGAAACCAATTTGTTCTAGACATGTGCGACGTGTGGCTACAGCATGACATATAAGGTATCAAGAGTGAACAGTACAACATCCTAAGGCATTTTTATTCAATAAATCCTCTGTTTTATGAAGAATGGCACTAAAAGAGTGATGTTACATTTCATTTTATTTGTACTTATATTAGGGATCATAGTTTCTTCTTTAATGATAACAGGAAATAGCCACACTTTTAAACTTGTTTCTGAGATAGCTCCTTTTACCTGTCCTGTTACCCATCATGCCTTGCTCTTTCCTCCCCTCAGACGAATACCTGCATCTACAGTTTGACCCAAACACCTTTGACGTGACAGCCATGATGCACCCGAGTACATACCTGAACAAGATACTGTTGGGAAGTTCCCAGGGTGCACTGCAGCTGTGGAACATCAAGACCAGGTGAGGGGGGGGGCGTGGTTTTGGTTGCTTCTGTTGACTTGTCTTTGCAGACCTAACGCACACAGAGCTGATTGTTGTTTTTCTTTTTGTCTTCAGCAAGTTGTTGTACACGTTTCCTGGTTGGTCAGCAGGGGTCACTGTTCTGCAACAGGTGAGTCACAATATTAATAATCATGAGAAGAAAAAAAAGTTGCTTCTACCATTAGATTTTTCTTTGTTTGTTTTCTATTTTGTTAATGAAAACTAAATTTCCCAGAGTCCAGCAGTGGATGTTGTCGGCGTCGGCACGGCAACAGGCCGCATCATCATTCACAATATCCGCATGGACGAGACACTGATGAGCTTCACGCAAGACTGGGGACCAATCACCTCGCTCGCTTTCAGAACAGGTAAAGGTGGTGGTCTCTGGTCCAAGAAAGTGGTTCAGTGTCTGATCAGCTAACCCGTAGATGATTTAATAATCCTGGATTATTTAATCCTACAGTCACTGTACAAACCTCACTCTCTCTCTCCCTCCCTCGCTCCATCAGACGGTCCTCCCATCATCGCATCTGGAAGTCCTCAAGGCCACATTGCATTCTGGAACCTGGAAAACCGTCAGCTGGTCGCTCAGCAGAGACACGCCCATAGCACGGCTGTTGCCGCAGCGACCTTCCTGCAGGGAGAGCCACTGATGGTCACGAATGGAGCCGACAACACCATCAAGGTAAAACAAACAGATTTACCTCATGTCTTCATCCTCGAGAGTGTTTTTGTTTATTAACTGGTTTCTATTTTGTTTTTTTTCCAAGGTTTGGATTTTTGACCAGGAGGGGGGCGGAGCCAGATTGCTTCGCAGTCGTCACGGTCACAGTGCCCCGCCCACAACCATCAATCACCATGGCAATGACGGAAAAAACATCCTCAGCGCAGGTAAACAAATAGTGATGTCATCATTAACTCCTGACTCTGAATGTTTATCTGATTGAATTTAAAGGGGACATATTATACCCTATTTCCCCAATTAAAACAGTTCCCTGGTGTCCTAATGAACATGTCAGTGACATCCTTTGGTCAAAATACCACAAGGATGAAGTACCATAGCAGTTCAATAATCCTGCTAAACCCGCCCCTTTCAGAACACTCGGTTTCCGTGCATGGTCCCCCTTTATATGCAAATGAGACACAGGCAAACACACACCCACTTCTTCCAGGGGGTCCTCTTTACAGCGCTCACTTGCTCAGATCCTGTTCCCTCTGCTCCATTCATCTCCTCCTCCACTAGTTCTCTGACAATATCAACATGGCAGCGTGCGCAGAAAACAGCGAGAGTGCCGTCACGGGAAGAGACGTCCTACATTACGATCAAGTCGAACAGTGCCAAACTGTAAATCAGTTACAAACATTTAGGGACAGCACCACTGATCGCTTACTGGTGGGGCGGTAACATTCGTGGTGAAATGCTGCCGTCATAAGCGCAGGGAATTCAACATCGTGTGTTTTATCGCCTATACTTACACTAAGGGGGACCACGAAAACATGACATGAGTATTCTTTTTCCACACTTTGGCGACTGGTGGGGCCTCTAGAGTCCCAAATATAAGTATTAAAATGGTTAAAAAGTTGATTTTGCATAATATGTCCCCTTTAAATGTTTGTCATTTTATGTCTGTGTGTCTGCCCCCTACAGGTCAAGATGGGACGTTACAGTCTTTCTCCACTGTCCACGAGCGTTTCAATAAGAACCTGGGTCACGGTCAGTTCACTCACACAGTCATAGCTAGTTATTAAATAAAGTTGGCCGTTAAAAGCATTACTGACAGCAGCTTTAACAGCTCGTTTTCTCTCATCCAATCAGAAAAGATGTGAGAAAAACACACAGGTCTGAATGTGTGTGTGTTTGTTTGTTTTTAGGGTCCATCAATAAGAAGAAGGAGAAGAAGAAGAAGAAGGGTCTAACATACAATGCGTTACGTCTCCCTGCAATCACCTCCTTTTCCTCTGGTGGGTTCTATCTATCTATCCATCTACTGTATCTATCTATCTCTGTGTGATTGACACTCTCTCACCCTGCCTTTTTGATTGACAGCTACTACCCGTCAGTCAGACTGGGACAGCATCGTTACGTGCCATCGTGGTCGCCTTGCGGCTTCAACATGGAACTACCAGAGGTGCACCATGGGAGCTCATCACCTGCTGCCACCGTCCTCTCGCAGGGACACCGTTGCCATGGTAATGACGCATTACGACGTTACCTGTTTGTTGTTGCTCTGATTGCATCACTTTCATTACGTTTACATGCACAGTTTAGTTCGAGTATACATGCAAAGAAAAACATTTATTTATTGGCCTCCATAGGTGGCGCTGTATCTCTCTATAAGCTAGTACATATTGAATCAGTTTTGGAATTGAAATTAGGCTCAAAAGTCGTCTCCTACTTCCGTGGAGGACATTTTGGTGCATGTGCATATTCTGGTCTGACTAAAATCAAACTTTTAACATGCTGTTACTCACGTCCGGTTTCCAGGCAGTCGCCATCACTTCCTGTGGTAACTTCACTGTGATTGGCTCGTCATGCGGACGTGTCGACGTCTATAACCTACAGTCTGGTCTGCACCGTGGTTGCTATGGTGACGATGAAAAAGGTATGCTCACCTGCTCCTCTGTGATTGGTCCTTTCTGTTTGTCCATCGCTAATCCTGTCCTCCTGCTCCAGCTCACAGTGGTGTGGTGCGAGGTGTTGCCACGGATACGCTGAACCAGCTGACTATCACCGCTGGCTCCGATACGCTGCTCAAGTTCTGGCGCTTCAAGACCAAGAAACAGGAAGTGGAGCTGAAGCTAAATGCGGCACCAGCTAACATGATGCTACACAGAGACAGGTAAACTCATCATTATTATATCAATGATGATATATTATATCATTATTATATTATACAGATGGCTGATTACATTGAATATAGATGGCTAACCTTTTGTCTCCTGTTTCCTGATGCTAGCGGGATGTTAGCATTAGCCCTGGATGACTTCACGCTGCAGGTGTTCGACATAGAGACGAGACGACTCGTTAGGAAGTTTGCGGGTCACCATGGCAACATTAACGGCATGGTGGGTTGGAGAAAGCTTGTGATGCTAACAGATGCTAAGTCTTGTGCTTATTGTAATGATTGACACTGGTGCTTCGTCCTCAGACTTTCAGCCCTGATGGTCGCTGGCTGATCACCGTGGCAATGGACTGTACCATTCGTACGTGGGACCTCCCCTCAGGCTGGTGAGGATGGAACAGTCCACTGTTGATTAACTTACAATCATTCGTGAACATTTGATAATTTGTTTTTCTTCTCTCTTCAGCCTGGTTGACTGTTTCCTGGTTGCCATGGCGCCAGTGGGCGTGTCCATGTCCCCGACTGGAGACTTTCTAGCGACGGCTCATGTTGACAGTCTGGGTCTTTACCTCTGGTCTGAACCAATCTCGTCTCAGGATTTTCTCACCTTGTTTACGTAATAATGGCGTCACTGATCAGCTGACCTGATGTTCTCTTCCCTCAGGACCAATAAGAGCCTATGTGGGCCCGTGGGGCTCCGCCCCCTCCCGGCTGACTACCAACCAGTTGAAGAGACACTGCCGGGAGTCACGGCGGACGAACAAGAACAGGAAGTAACATCGGAGGAGACGGACGATACATATAAATCAGCCGACCAGTTGGGGGCAGAGCTGGTGACTCTGTCGCTGCTGCCAGAGTCTCGATGGAAAAGTCTGCTTCACCTTGACATCATTAAGGTATCACATGACATCTTACATGCAAGTGCACTGTCACTGACGTGTGACAACATCATCATCATGACACTGTTTTCTTCCTGTGTGTAGAAAAGGAACAAACCTGCAGCGCCCCCTGTGGCTCCGACCGCAGCTCCCTTTTTCCTGCCCACAATTCCTGGTCTCACGCCGCAGTTCACATTGGCCTCAGCAGACGAACAGGAAACACAGGTACAACTACAGGACTTGACTGATGCCACTGTGAGACAGTGTGCAGTGTGATTTATGTCATGTTGTCGTGTTACAGTCGAAGGTGCTGAGCTGGGGTTCAATGTCTCAGAAGACAAAGTTTGCGACTGCCCTGGAGACGGCGATGGACTCTGGGTCATGTGAGTCTGAATCTGAAATTCATACATCGTCATGGTAACAGATGTTTTCATATGAAAACACCTGTGATTTATTGATAGCCTTCAGTGTATCGCTCTCTCACTCGCTTATTTCTTGCTGTAGTTGATCACCCTCTGCAGCTCCTGAAGGATTGTGGGCCATCAGCAGTCTCCATGGAGCTCAGCGGTCTGGCGGCAGAAGGCAGCGACAGCAGCCTCTTCATGGCCTTCATTCTCATGATTGACAGCATGTTGTCGAGTGGGCGGGACTTTGACCTGGCTCACGGTTACCTGGCACTGTTCCTGAAGGTCAGCCAATGAGAGATCAGCAGTGTCATGTGTCGTTCATGTTGTCGATCATTAATGATTTGTTTGTCTTTTTCAGCTGCACCTCCGCTCACTGTCACAGGACCCCATCGCCATGGAAACATTGCACTGCCTGTCGACCCGACTGGAGGCCGGCTGGGCGGAGCTACGAGCCTCATTCGACCAATCACTGTGTCTACTGTCGTACACCAAGAGTGCACTGCTGTGACACGCGCAGTTTTGTTTTCTAATAAATTGTTGTTTGACGTCTGTGGTGTTTCAAGGCGTCATTTCACACTTTAACCTCCACACGAGGGCCGTACTGGTGCCAATCCCTGCTGACAGAGGGCAAGGCAGCATCACAGGGCCACAGAGACTCAATTCAGGGTGTCCTCCCCAAGTCTGTGGGAGGAAACCAGAGAACGTACACACACACACACACGGAGAACATGCAGAAAGGCCTTTGTTCCAACTGGGTTGTGAACCTGGATCTTGCTGCAAAGGCAAGAGTGCTAACCACTGCACCGACCATGAGAGTTTTGTGTCCTGGTGTTTACATGTTCATTTTACACAGAACCTAGTTCAAACTATTTTAGCATGTTTTCGGTAACATTTTTGTAAACTTTATACTTTCTTGCATCTCCGTTTTTGTTGATGGCGCAAAGTTGAGTTTTTAGGAAAATCACAAAGAATAATTTTACTGAAAGTTATAAAATGTAAATTTTTATTTTACTTAAAAAAAAAAAAGGAGAAAAAAAGCAGAGCTGCAGCTTCTGTCTGCGCTGACACCACGACCACATCACTCAGACAGCCACAGTTTGAAGGTTCGGTCGTACGAACTGGTTGCAATCAGTTTCCCGTCGGGTGACACGTCGACGCCCATCACCTGAAGACAAAATCGTGATGTTATTAATATGCACAATCCGTCCTAAATGGACAAATCAGTGTGTGCTGCTTTCATACCTTCCCCTCATGTCCAGCGAGAGTCTTCAGAGGCGTCCACCCAGGGTGAGTCCAGATTTTGGCCGTGTTGTCGTAAGCCCCGGATAACAGGAAGTGACCGTCAGTGGCTACAAACAAACGGGTATTTAGAGTTAAATACTGGATTCATTAAAAAAAAAGGTATTTTTAATAGATTTTTTTCTTCTTTACGTTGAAAGCGGACAGCAGACACCAGGTTCTGGTGGGCGGGAATTGTGTACAGACACCTCCTGTTTCTCAAGTCCCAAACCTTACAGGTGTTGTCACCACTTCCTGTTGCCAAGTGATACCTGACAGGAAAAACAATTAACCATACATGATTGAGATTGAAAAAAATAATACATGTTAATCTCTGATGAGCTTGATTGTTTGTTTGTTTTTTAAATGACTGACCCGTTGGGAGAGAAGTTCACGCTGTAAATCTCCTTCAAATGTCCCTCAAGGAAAACGACACAGCGTCCAGTTCGAAGATCCCAAACACGAGCAAATGCATCCAGGCCTCTGATTGGACAACACAAGATGCCAATTATAATACAGTCTCATACAGTGTAGAACATTCTATAGTATACTGGACTCCCACCATTTGAAAATGTACAACAGTGTAGTGAAGTACAGTACCATCTAGTATAGTGTAATCTAGCACAGTAGTGCAGTGTGTTGTACAGTACAGGACAGTCAAGAGTAGTATACTACAGTCTATTCTGATGTAGTGCAGTATAATGTAGTATAGAACAGTTTGATGAAATGAAGTACTGTCGAGTACAGAGTAGTCTAACCCATACAGAAGAGTCTTGTTCAGTTTATAGTGCAGTCTGGAACATTGCAGTACAGTACAGTGCAGTGCAGTGCAGTAGCACGTAACCGTATAGTACAACACAGTACAGTCAGTACTTTACCCAGTAGCTGTCAGTGAACCGTCTGGGTGGAAGTGCAGGTCGTGGACTCCTTTGCTGTGACCTTCCTGATGTAGAATTTCCTCCTGAACCTCGAGGTCCCACAGACGCCACGATTTATCATAACTGCGCACGCACACACATACACGTACTGCATGTAAATACTCAGGGTGCGTATTAGTACACAGACAGTGACGATGACTGTGTGACACCAGCTCACCAGGTTGTTCCCAGGAACCTTCCAGATGGATGCCAGGTTACCCGTGACACGCGCTCATCGTGACCCTCAATGTCAGCCACCGGCTCGTCACTATGGTAACCAGAGACACATCATTTAATGACCATATAAAGACAGAAGCTCCACCTCCCCCATTCCTTCCTTTCTCACCTCTCCAGGTTCCACAGTTTCACTGACCCATCAGTTGCACACGACGCCAGGCTGACGTCCGAGTGGTCCAGAGAGACTCCGGCCTGAGGACGGAAGACGATGGCACCGACGTTGGTGTTGTGTCCTGACGAGACAGAGGATGGAGTCATCATTCTTTACATTAACTGACAATAACTGTTCAAAACCATAAATAAAAAGGTTATCATAAACATATTGAACGCATTGATGTGATCATTCCCCAGTTATAATAACGACACATTAAGTAAAACTCAAAACTCCGCCCACCTCTGAGTGTACGGATCAGACTGCAGTCGGGGACGGACCACAGCTTACACAGACCACTCCTGTGAGGAAGAAGGGTGTTAGCATTAGCATAAGCTATACAATATTACACTAATATAGCAGTGGACTGAGCCCCATACCAGGAAGCTGTGGCCAGCATTTTGGAGTCAGGGCTGAAGTGGCAGAAGCTGATTGGTCGGTCATCTCCGATCTGACTGCAGAAGTTGTTCAGACTCTGAGGAAGAACATGGTTATTGATTATTGATGAAATTATTGATCAGAACATATTTTTTATCATCTAAAACAAACATTGTCTCACCCTCAGGCTCTTGTGCTGCTCTTGTTGCCGCATCGCCTTGGTTGCCTCGGCAACCTCCTTCTGAGCACGTGCAGCCTCCAGACGCTCCACTGCCCTGATGAACCAATCACAACTGAGTCACAATCAATCGGATCTCTCTGATATTTAAACACAGAGATTACTCTGTTTTCATCATCATTGGGACCCTTAAACTGACTGAAAGCTCCGCCCCCAAAGACAACTGTCATTAGTTGATGACTCACCGTGGCAGAGAGTATTTGGCCAACCAGAGGCGAGCTTCCTTCAGGGAGGTGGGGCCTTCGTGGTACCATGTTTGCTGGCACTGCAATTAGTCAAAGAAAAAACTACAGTTTATTTGTGGGTACCTAAGTAGTGTATGTGTATACGTGTTTACTTATGTGTATTTGTATGTAGTTCTGTGTGTCCCGACCTCTTCCTGTGACCTCTTGGCTCGTTCTTCGTCTTTCCTGGACTTTTTCAGAGCATCTGGACCGACCACAGAGAGGACACTTCGCAGCCTGAAATGCAGACACGGGAAGTAGAAGCTTTAATCTGGGGAAAGTACAGGAAAGACAGACACAGGAAAATTAGTCCTTCCCCACCTCTCTCGACGATCAGCTGGTCCCTCTCCGAACAATGTGATTGGTTCGCCAAGGGCACGGAGGCCTGCCTTGACCTCGGCGTCGTCAGTGGAGACCGTGATTTGTCGTGCTCGCCGCCGCCGCTCAAACGCAGCAAGCGCCTCCTGCTGACGCTCGTTGACCCGCTCCTCCATCTCCATAGTCTCTCCTGAACAGCGTCATGTGAAAAATGAGTCTCATGTGACACATTGACACATCTAACATTGTTTACAACACGCCACTCACCTGAGGATATGTTGATGTTCCCTGCATCAATCCCCGCCTTCACCGCGCTACTTCTTGATGACATGCTGCCCCCTGTGACCAGGCGCTCACGCTCTTTTTCTTCCAGGCTTCCATAGTAAACACGGCTCCTCTTCACGACCGGAGGCCCGTCCTCGTCGTCGGACATTTTGACAGCTACCGCTTAGGACACAAAAGGTTGCTGGGAAAATTCCACCACTGATGATCAGATGGAAAAAAGAGACAGATGGAAGCAAGCACAAACAGATTGAGGTTGATTTGAGTCCTACTGCTATGGGCCTTGAAAATAAGCTATAATATGACAAACCCTATAGTAACAGTGACCATTTGTGCGTGTTGGTCTAACTCAGGGGAGTCAAACATACGGCCTGGGGCCAGAACCGGCCTGCCAGAGGGTCCAATCCAGCCCACAGGATGAATTTGTTAAAATTTCACACTATGATTACAATCTAAACGTGATGTCAAACGCAATATTTTTCACTTCCAGATACCTGTGACTAAATGTTTGTGCCTTTATAGATTAGTAAATACAGTAAATTTAGGCATGATATTGTTGAAATTGCACTTATATTTCTCAAGAAATTTCATGCTTTGTAAAAATATCCTTCATTAAATGTTAAACAAAGGAGTTCTTGTTGGTCATAGGTTATTATGGTATTATTTTACTATTTTTACCGGTCTGGCCCACTTGAGATCAAATTGTGCTGTATGTGGCCCCTGAACAAAAATTAGTTTGACACTCCTGGTCAAACTAATAATTGGCTCATGTGACAGAAATGCCACCCACAAAATATCCCACTTCCAGTGGACAACTCGTCCTACCACTGAGCGATCATGGCTCAATCCTTAATCCTCACTTTTTTAATACTTTACTTTTCTTAGTACTCTAAAACTTAGGTACATACACTACTATAAGAAAAATACTTTAAGACTTTCACTTAAGTAATATTATAAAGAGTGACTTCAACTTCTACCAAAGTCATTTTCTGGTAAGATACTTCATAGGTACTTCATACAAGGCTGTGTGCGTCGATTAAATCAAAGGTTCCTCCTGCCTCCAAAACACAGATAATGGTAAGATTTGTTTAAAAAAAATCACAGTGTCACAGTCACAGTAAATTTATACAACATCTAACGCTCAGATCACGGCCACACTCCAAGTATACACATTAACGTGTTCACTGATGTGAACTAAATTCACGTGAACCAAAGAAACGGGCAGCATAATGTTAGCATTAGCATTCAAACAGCGTCTTTCTCTAGCGCTACAAACACACGGACACACTAGAGCAAGTACGTAACAGGAAAATATTATTTGGTGACGTTAAAGCGAGAATATTCTTATTCTTTTTTAAATTAAATTATTTTTTTTTACCTGCAGACAAACGAAGTCGCAGCGTCTCTCAGCACAACACCGTGACCTGGAACGTATACAGCGAGCGCATCTGCTTCCGGGCGAGAGGTTGCATTTCCGTTTACTATAACTGTAGCTGTCGAAGAAGAGAAGAAAGGTGAAAACACGGGAATTTTGCTGCACACCTGTCAGGTAAACGTAACACGACTCCGTCACAACGTTAGAATGTTTTTACGATAAAGTGTCAGGGGGTGCAACAGTGCATTTCCGGTTTATTTTACAGCTTTTTTGTGCTCAAGATGAAGGTTAGCCGGATAGCTTAGCTTAACTTCTGTTGCTAAATGTATTTACAAATAAAATTCACATAATTGTATTAGTAGTAAAACAAATATTTTTGTTTTACAAGCCAGTTTCTGTATTACTGTTCAGCTCAATTACTGTTCACGTGATTACATTTACTGCCTAAAGTTAATGATGATGGTGCGTTCAACGACTGGAAATGCCTTGAACGCACCATTGGCATCAACCAATAGATTAATCAAATCAAATTCACAGCAAAAAATTAAAGATAATAGCACAAAAACAGAAGCTGCTTGGTTTTTTTTTAATATTCATTACTTTCTTTGAATATATCAGATGTAGAAACTGAAAGAAGTCAAAGTAAAAGAACAAACGTCAAAATAATAAAAAAAAGCAATGTTCAGTGTGTATGTGTGACCTTATGGGTCTTGTGTCTGCAGAAGTTGTGAGAAGATGTTGAGGAGGAAACCGACTCGCCTGGAGCTCAAGATTGACGACATCGAAGAGTTTGAGAGCATTAAGAAGGAGCTTGAGGTGCATACGTTTTTTTAATCTAATCAATATTCTGTCACTGATATAACAGTATTTTTACAAACACTTCAAAGTATTTGGTCAAAATATTGATTTGGTGATTAATCGTCATCCTTCCCCATGTGATACAATAATCGAGGGGTGGTTGATTCTCACTTCTTCAGTTCCGTCACAAATTTATACTAATAATACTATTGATCTGTCAGGCTAGGAAGCGCCAGCGAGAGGAGGCAGAGTCAGGAGGTGGAGTGGGTGGTTCCTCTGTAATCGGTGTTGACATAATTGGGGGCGGAGCCTCAGCGTCGGCCTCTTCCTCCACGGCAGCGTCGAGGACGGAGCTCATCAACGAACGCATCGGCTACAAGCCTCACCCCAAACCCGCCACGCTGCCCACGTTGTTTGGAAGTTTACAGTTTTAACATGAACATAAATGAATACAATTGAACTGTTTGTTTTTCATGTACAGATCAAAAACAAGATACGAACAGACCATTTAAATATTGTGTTACTAATTATATATTTTGAAATAAAACCTTGAAAATGTTTTACTTGAATATGTTTCCACACTAAAATTAAAGCTGCAACGCACAGAATTTAAATAAAACCACTGTTACATTCAAACAATTATCAAATGAGTTTGCGCAATGCTGAAGTTGCCTAGGGCAGCTTTAAAACATCACCAAGCACAAAATACTCCATTTTGTCTCTTTATAAGGAAACAAAAAAAACAAGATTTCATCAGCTGTTTTGACATTTGATTTATTTTCGTAATAAATGCTACGATATTTTTATAAAGAGCGTAAACAAATATAAAAGACAGAAGATTAGTGTTTCATTTATTTACAGTAACAGTCAGTAGCTCTGACACAACTCAAATTCAGGCTCCACCCTCACGCAGTCCAGGTAGTGATCTTGACCAATCAGGACTCTCAATCCATCATGCTCACACACGCAACTTTCTAATACTTTTAGAGTTTTCAGTTCCCATGGCAACCAGCAAATGTATTGAATAAGTGCTGATTTTATTTTTTAATATATATATTTATACATATACATATATATATACATATATATACACATATACATATATATATATACACATATACATATACATATATATACACACATATATATATGTAGAGCCATTTTACAAAAAAACAGAAAAAAAAGTGTTTAAAAAACAATTAAATGTAAAATTTAAAAATGTTCAAAATAAGAAACTGTAAAATGTAGGTTCTTACGTTTACCTGACAAGATGCTGGAAACTGGTCAGAAACTACACACAAAAAAGGAAGGTAGGTGGGCGTGGTCTGTGTGATGATTGACATCCAGTTGTTTTTTGGCATAAAAAGAAATAAAATGACTAAAAACATAATAAATAAAAAAATAAGCAGAGTTTGTAGTGTTTTTAGTGTTCACTCTGTTGCCATGGTTACAGTAGTGGTGGGGCCGGCAGCGGCGTCTTCTAGCTTATGGCATAAAAAAGAAGTTGTTTTTGGTTTGTTTTTCTTTTCACAATAAATAGAGGGTTTTAATCACTGAAATCCCAGGAACTGTTACCGAGGTAACCACTGAGGTTGCTGTAGCTTTTAGGTTCCTGTAGTGTCAGTCTGTTACTGTGATGATTGAGACGTGATAAGAAGGTTCAGTGTAAATCAGAGCAGGACACCTCACTACATTCATGCTCTTAGCTCCGTTATTGATTGATCAGGTTATTAGCTGGTGGTGTGGACCTCGGCATGCTTCCCGCCCACTGTTGTTTACAACGTAGGTGCAGTTGTATGCCAACACAGGTCTGTGACGCAGCTGCTGACCACGCCCACCTGATCTAAAAAAGTGACTTGTCTTCGCCCCTCTCTGATGATGTCATCACTTCTTCTTGATGGTACTGAGGTCTCGCTGCAGCTCGGAGAACTTGGGCCGGTCCTCTGGGTTGTACTGCCAGCAGCGCTGCATCACTTTGTACACTTCTTCAGGGCAACGCTGAGGGCACGCCATCCTGTAACCTAGCAACCAAGAGGAAGAGGATCAGGTCAGGTCAAGCTGGAGAGGATGAGCGCAGAATGAGACTGAAGAAATGAGACAGAATAAATAATAATTCCAGAAGGTGGCAGTAATGTGACATCATGGATGCAGGCCCCGCAGAACAAAAAGTGTGTCTGCAGCACCCTCTGGTGGTTATATCAGAAAACACATCCATTCATGACCAGTGTTGGGAGTAATAGTGTTCAAGTATAACGGCGTTACTAACTTTTCCTATCCTTGCAACGCGATTACCGTTACTGAGAATGTAAAGTGGCGCATTACTTGTGTAACAATTCGGTTGAATGAAGCACAGCGGTGTCGGGTTATCTGACAGCCACACATCAGCTGCCGGGAGAGAGCATGGTGGAGATGATTGATGACGACACCATTGCAAATGCGATGATGATAGGCTGGGTGGACGGGTGCCCTGCTCACGCTGTCTCACTGTACGCTCTAAGACAATGGCGACGAGCCAGGGAATCGTAGCGTTTTTTAAGTGGAAATATCGACACTACTTCTCCCTTACTGAGGTAAAAGGAAAGAATGTATATGTAACGTGTCGTCAATAAATTCAGATACACGCAGTTTCCTTGGGAGCTTCTGCTAGCCACACTTTATTGTTTGTTTACATCCAAGCATGTCATGACGTACTTCCTATTTCCGGTGTATCAAAATAAGTCAGTAGCATTAAACATTACAACGTGCACACTATGTCCAGGGAAAAGGTGTTTGTCCACGTCAAACTCGAGCAACTCTAACTTAATGAAGGATTTGTGTGTATTATTGGTTCAGTACTTGAATGCAAAGTGTGTGCATATTGTTTATTTTCAATATTCATCACATTCATCCAACGCAATGATCATAATATAAGCCAACATCTTTACTTTCTTAGATAAAGCTTCAGATTACAAATACTGACATTCAGTAGAATAATCTTGATCTTATTAGACACCTAGGCATGATTAGACGTAACTGTACCTTTTTCCACCTGCTCTCGAGCCTGCTGATTGGTCATTCCAGGGTAAGGACACACCCCCAGACTGAAGGTTTCCCACAGCAGGATCCCATAACTCCACACGTCACTCTCTGAGCTATAACGACCTGCGGCCAATCACAGAGCAGGACAGAGTCACAACTAGAGCTACAATAACGATTTGTTTCACAATCGATTCATCTGTCGATTATTTTCTCGTTTAATCGTTTGGTCCATAAAATGTCAAAAAACCTTAAAAAATGTTGATCGGTGTTCGTCAAACCTGGAAATGATAATGTTCTCAAATGTCTTGTTTTGTCCACAAACCAAAACGATTCACTTTTAATGATTTCTTTGTCACCCAGAGCATAGAAATGAAGAAAATATTCACATTTAAGAAGCTTTAACAATCGCAAATCTTGATTTAATCATATAAAAAGCTTTGAAGCGATTAATCGATTATCGAAATAGTTAATAGTTTAATGTAGTAACAGATTAATGATCGATTAATAGTTCATTTAAGACCCGCAGGCATAGACTGTATATAAAAGTGTACCTAGTCTTCCTGTTGTAAAACAAGACTTTCACCTGTGCTGTGCTTTTATATTCTATTTTTCCTCTAAATGGGAACATAACATCATGACTTCCTTTCAAAGTTATTTTTGCAGCCAACAGAGTTGCCCCCTGGTGGTTAATTGCTTCTTCTGCCCCCATTGTCCTCAAACCACGTCCACTTTTTTATATACAGTCTATCGTGAAGGGGCAGGGTTATCTCTGACAGCCATTTTAAGAACTTTATGGCCACATGGACAATCTATGACAGCAATGAAATGTTGACATTTAGAGAATATAAAATGTCAACTTTAAGTCTATTGAGTAAACATCATAAAAATAAAACTCAAGTCAAAATGTTGTGTCATTCATATTCATATTCATATTTATGCAGCGCTAAAGCACTGAGCAGGTGAGGGGTCAGCGGTTTATGGTGCATTCCACTTGTAGGCGGAAGTCAGAATTTTTGAGTTCCTAGTAGGAATTCTATTATATTATTTTAATTATTTTTTAATAATATTATTATAATTCTACTGGAATGTGCTACTTTGCAACTTCACAAACCAGATACAGTGTACAGCACTGTTATGCACATATCGCTACTACGCGTGCTAATAATGGCTGACAACCTGACTTCTGATGTAAATAGAACTCGCCATTAGGAGGCGGGGCATTGGGACTAGACCACAGACAGAGTGACAGATGTTACCGTAGTTAAGCGCCTCCGGTGCCGTCCATTTGATGGGAATCTGTTTCAGTCCAGACGAAGAATAAATGCCGTCATCCTCCTGACGACTCATCCCAAAGTCACTGATCTTCAGAACGCTGCCCTCGCCAACCAGACAATTCCTTGCCGCCAGGTCCCTGAGATAGAGGAGACAGGATTGTTCACTTTTTTGGGGCAGTGAACACATCACACTTGTGTTTTCAGTGCAGGAGTTGATGCGTTCACGGTCTGTGGGACTCCGCGGGACTGTGGCCGACTAACCTGTGGATGCAGTTCTTGCTCTCCAGGTACGCCATTCCAGCAGCGGCGTCAACGGAGAAGCGGATGAGCTGCTTCGTCTTCAACTCGTCCTTCTTCTTCCTCAGAAACGACAGGAAGTCTCCACCTGAGAGACAAACACACCTGATCAACCCCCGACCAAGGAAAAACCGGCAGTCAGCCACTGAAGCTCCACCCACCTGGAACCAGCTCCATGACGATGTAGATCGGCTGTCTCTGTGTGCAAACGCCAATCAGCTTCACAATGTTGGGGTGGTCGTACTGCTTCAGGATCCTGCAGCAGACACATCAGAGAATCAGGCTTCATTATCAGATTATCTGTATGTCATATATTTGGTATTGTTTTTATTGTTGGTGGTTGCCATAGTAACGTGAGGGGGCAGACCTGGCCTCAGACAGGAAGCGGATCTTCAGCTCCGGCGGTAAGTCTTCTTTACAGGTTTTAACGGCGACTGGCGTTTTGTCACGCTGCAGCGTTCCTTTGAACACCTCTCCAAAGTTACCCTGCCGCCAGGCATGATGGGTAGCAGAAGTGGAGACATGTTAGACGTGTGGATGTGGACAGACGAACAAAGACGAGCTGAAGTGTTCAGAGCGCTCACCTTTCCCAGCAGGTCCCCTAGCGACACATCCTCGTGGTTCAGGATCCACTTCTTATCCTGGACACACATCGTGTATGTCATTTAAAAGTTGAAACCACCATTCTCACACGCTTACGAGTGTGTATGTGGGTTACCTTGACGACAGGGTTGAGCAACACCACTCCAGACTTCTTGGTGATGACCTGTTTGCTGGAGAAGTGATGCTCAATGAGCTGAGGGATTGTACCGAAGCCTGTCCCTTCAAAACGATACTGACTCTACCAGAGAGAGAGAGAGAGAGAAGTTTGTCAGGTTTGTTTGTTTGTTTTGATGTTTGTTTGTCGCTGATGTAATCGATAAACGTCGCTACATACATCTGCATACTGGATGATGAAGTGTCGCCGCTGCTCGTCAGAAAACACCGACAGGACATACTCGCCCGGTTTACCGTGACTCTCTCTCACCAAGAAATCTCCCTGTTGCCGTAGCAACTCCTGAGCCTCAGTGCGAGGGATGGCGCCGTGATACCACTCCTGGTCTGCCAGGGGGCGCTCTGTCGGGATGACATCAAAGAACTGCTGCTTGGGAGGAGGAAGGAGTGTTACATTTCACACACACACACACTCTGTCACACACTCACACACACACGATGAATGAATCTCACCGAGGAGGAGGAGCCAAGCATCCCTTTAGGCGAGCGAATCATTCCCGCCAGAGAGTGACGCAGGGTGTCGAAGCGAGAAGTTCGCTCCTTTGTCTTGTCCTGTACAAATAAATGAACATGTTCAGGAACAGGAAGAGCAGCTTAAAGTCCCCACGTCCCGAGCAGATCACCAATCAATCAATTAATGATTATTTACAGTCGATCCAACGGAGCGAGCGTCGTCCTCATACGGCAGTGCGGGAGGCGGCGGTGGCGGCGGCGGGGACGTGGCGGCGGCAGCCATCTTGGTGTCCAGCAGAGCCTTTTGGGAGGCCAGACGGGCCTCGGACGACCGCAGCGACTGGACAGTGTGACGGAGCTCGAGGAGAGAGAGTTTCTGACTGAGCAGAAGGACGCAGCTGAGGGCGAGAGACACAGAGGGTGAACATGGAGAGAGAGAGAATATTTGGACAGGAGACACAAAATATGAATGAGAGAGAGACTGACTCGCTCGTCCTCTCTGCGTTCTGCTGACTCGTCTGGATCTTGGCGTCGAGGTCATCGGCCAGCGCCTCCTTCGTCCTCAGATTCTGCTGCGTCAACGTCAGCTCCGCCGTCGCCGATGATGACCTGACAGTCACAGAGTGAGCAGTGAGACTCTTACTTTGGTGGAGTTACTGCAAGTGGCAAAAGTGTTTTATTTTGAAGGTGCTCACATGGCCTGCAGGGTTTCAGCCGTCAGCGTGTTCCACAGGATGTCGTTGGCCGGCAGGTTGTCCGTCTCCTCCAACAGGCTTGTGTCAAACTCCACACTCGTCTCCGGAGTCTCCGGGGACCTGAGAGAGGCACACACTGTTACCACGGTGACGGGGGGTGGGGGGTGGGGGGTATTACCACAGTGACCTCAGTGAGACGTCAGACCTGTAGGCGTCGATAAATTGTTGGTACTCAGCCAGTGGGTCGATCTGCTGAACTGCCACCGAGATCTCCTGATGAACTTTGACGATGTCGTCGGTCAGAAGACTGCTGATCTCACTATATTCCTGAAGAATGCTCCGACTGTGCACAACAACCAACACAGCTGTAAACAGCTGGCATCCATTGTGAGGATGTTATGTGATGTAATGTGGCCATTTAAACGGCAACTCACAGTGCGAGCGTCATGTCCTCCTGCATCCTCTGGAGGGCGTCAAGCAGATCAGGCGCCGAATGCTGGCGGTGTTCTTCCTGCTGTGTCCGAGCGCCGCACACCGCTAACACGTACTGGTTATGGAGGTTGTGAAGTTTGCCCGTGACTTTGTCGTAACGCTCACGTGCACGTTCCGCTTCCCTGCCTATGATTGGATGGGAGACAGAAGGGGGAGGGGTTAGCGGCTGTGCCACCTCAGTGAAGTCGCCATCGTGGAAAATGAGTGGCAGAAACCTTTAGTGAGAGCCTCTCTGTATTTCTCTTTGGCGTTGTTCGCTTCGCGGCTCAGCTGACGATACGTTGACTTCAGCTTCTCCAGGTCGCTCCTGGTTACCTAGCAACCAACAACCAACAGCAGGGTTACTGAGAGAAAGGCTCTGGCCTCTGGGCGTGGTGATGTCAGCGCAGGTTTTTCCCAGCAAACCTTGTGGTTGTGGCTCTCCAGCTGCTGATGAAGACTCTGGTAGCTCTTCTTCACTTGCTGCTTGTCTCGGATCAGCGTGGCGAGGCGGTGCAGAGGACCAGAGTTCAGGTCATCAGCGTGACTCCTCATCACACGACCCAATGCTTCAGTCTGACGAATCACCTGTGACCACGACTGACAGAGGGAGAGAGAAGGGTCAGGTATAACACTGGGCGTGCGACATCAGCACTGAATGGACAGGTGAGGCGCCCTCACTTTGCTGACTGTGCTGATGTAATCAGCAGCTTCCTGCTTCTCAGTTTGCTGAGTCATGCTGAGCAGCAGGGCAGCGTACTCCTTATCGCTCTTCACACGCAGAGTCATGAAGCGCTTCACAGTCTCCAACAGCTATAGGGCGACACACACAGGTTCTGTTAGACAGAGGAAGTTGGAGCCAGAAAAGTGTTGGGGTGGTGTGGACGGTGGGCATAACCATAGCAACAGTGATGTACCATGCAAATATAGTCAAGTGACAGATATTTTTGATACCCCTAATCTTAACTCTGGCCCTATTGTTTAAACAGATGATGCAACAGAACCTTCATTGGTGTGATTAGTAACATCTGAGACTGATGTCAGAAGTAGTGCTACTGCTAAGCTAATTACATTCATAGTAAAGGGTAACTGTGACATACAAATTTGCTGAAATTATCAAGTAGTTCAACTTCCTTGATCACTTTCTTCCCCGCCTCTCCTGTTAGGTTGTTGCTTTGTATGTTTCCTTGGTTATCATAATGGACATAGTTGATGAAGTTATTGATACGACTGATGAGGAAGAGATTTTGAATTTACTTTTACTAAGAGATGACACAGGGTCATGGAACCAATCAAGAGATCAATCACAGTGCAACACAAAAAAACTCTGCAGGTGTGTCAAGTTTATTTAACTGAACAAAAGGCATAATCTGTCACTCGACCTATTTTGAAAGTAATAGCAAAAAGAGTAAAAGTCAAGTTCAACCATGTTGACAAAGAGCCTGTTTGTTTCCCGCTTGTTCATCTGATCTAATCTGATCTCCACATAACTGTCGAGTTTCAGATGACGAGTCACGTTTAACACGGAGATCTTGTGGTTTGAGGTCGCTCAAAATGACCCCACACAGCACATCTAAAGATATAGCGCAAATGTGTGTCCATGATTTACAGTCACCCACCCATAACTGTGACTGAGTGACCCGCCAATCTACAACCCCCAACCTCAGCTATGATGTTAAACATACAAAATAAGCAAACCTTTAACTCCCAGTCCTGCAGCTTCAGTAATCCCTCGTGGGAATTCCTGAGATCTCGACCAAAGCCCATCCTGGATCACACACTCACTCACCCTCTCTCTCTCACACACACACACACACACACACAGTCCCACAACTCACGTGCACACACTAACACACACACACACACACACACACTAACGGCGAGGGCGAGCGGGTAGTGATTGCATGGTCATCTGTGGAGAAATTAAACAAAAACACAAGTGACACTTTGACCTGCAAGAGCTGTCAATTACAAAAATAAAGCAATCATCAAAATATTACACTCATCATACACTTTTTTTTACTAATACTTAAATACATTAATAAATACATTATCAGTTATAAGAAAACATGTGAGAATCTGCCAATAAAGAAATTTCACATCTGCTGCGACAAACGCATGAAAAAAATGTTAATTTCACTACAGAAGAGACAAAAAGACTTCTGCAGTAGGACATAAGGAAAGAAGTATATAATAATCTATAAACGTCAAACAGAGAGTAGAAGAGTCAAATAAAAGCAGACCACTTTCATTAGAAACACGCACAATAACAATCGATAATCAACAAACCTCCATGTAAACTTTTTTTATAAGCAAACTGCCATTTCAACACTTCCAACTAAAACTACGTAAAGTTCAAATACTTGACATTCCTCGGGCTGGAGCTATCAAGCTAATACTAGCCGCTCCTCAAAAAAACTCCATAGAGAAACTGGAGCTAGCAAGCTAACGCTAGCCGCTCCCAATCAGAGCAGACAGCAGACAGCAAACTGCAGCTAACATGCTAACAGTCTTTTAAAGTCTGAGAGCAGCGGCTTTGAACGACGTGAATTCGTGAAGTTTAAAAGTTTCTTCTTCTGTCGGTCAATACAGAGATGAGAACGATGAAGGAGGAGGAGCAGTGGGAGAGTCGGGAGGGGGCTAGCTATTTTTCCACCGCTGCTCGGCACTTTTCGGCCGCACAAACTCACCGGAAAGCGGTTGTTTTCTTCGGCAGGATCGCTGTCCGGTCACCGCGCGTCTCTGCCGTCCTCCGCCGGGACCATCTCCTTCTGTTCTGTGCGTTTTTCTCCTCCGCTTACCCCGGCGTCCCCTCCTGTCGTCCGGGCACAGTGCTAAGCAGCTAACAGCTATCAGGGAGGGGCTTCCGCCGGAAAAGGAATGGGAGAAGGAGAGAGGGCGGGACGTAATTTGTTATGACACATTTAACACACATTTACCATATTTAAATAAATTTTTCACATATTTAACATATGTTCACAACATGTTCATATATTTATCAAACTAATACCATATTTAAATAACATGTGTCATATTTAGCAACTATTTACCACATTTACATGTCATATTGAACACATACAATTTTCAAATATTTCACAGAGTTAGTTCACAAATTAGTGTTTAAATTTGATAAATTATCAAGTGAATATATTTGCCTATATTTAATAACACATTTTAAATGATCGGCGCAGCCCATGGCCAAGAGGAAAGGATTTGGGTTCATAACCAGAAGGTTGCTGGCTCAGGTACCCCGGAGCAAGGCACCCAATCCCCCATTGAGTCCCCCAATGTAAAGTATTTATACATATATTTATATATAGAAAATGTAAGAAAGCAACAAGCCTGAACTGATATCTGATGTTACGTGAATCAATGTGAGGATGCCTGCAGAAGCACTGTAGAAATTACAGTGTTTACATTCATGAAAACAAGAGGTGATCATCATCGATCAGAGATAAAACCACATGCTTTGAACAGAACATTATACATACATATAACAATATCCACTTTGTATGAATTGCATTCACACCTGTCTGAGTGTGTCACTGACAGCCAATGAGAGCATGAGAGATTGTGGGTGGAGCTTAGTGTTGGAATGAACCAGAGACAAAACAAGTTTCTGTCCAACCGGTTACCGAGACACATGCACACACACACACATTCTTGTACAGCATTCCTGGTTATGACACTTTTACACGTAACTCTCAACAGAGGGCTGTGTCTTAACCTAAACCCAAGTCTAACCCAAACCTTAAAACCACGTCTAAACCCCCCCAAAAGCCCTTTAAAGTTAAGCCAAACTGTCCCTGCAAGGTCAAAATGTCCTTACAAGCTCAAAATATTCTTTAAAGTTGTCCTCACAGCCTATTACAGACATGTACACACACACTCTCTCACTCTCCCTGGTGAATATCTTATCTGATGAATCGGCCTCATTCTCCTTCAAAGAAAGTCACTCATTCATCTCTGAATCCCTTGTCTTGCCACAGATGTGAATTTTATCAATGGGATCAAACACAATTCAATAAAAAAAGGTATAATTCTTCTCTCTGGATCAAAAAGACAAAAGGGCGGAAATTAATACAACAGATTCCCAAATAATGTTTCTCTTACAAGAGGGAGACAGAGAATGACTAGAATGGTGGGGGGAGTGGGCAAGCTCAATGGAGAATGATTGGGGAGAGAGAAAGAGAGAGAGAGATTGACATCAGGTAGAACAGGTTTGGGCGAGGTGGCTAAAGTGAGTCTCAAGCACTCAGTGAAAAGGAGAGCGAGAAAGATTTTTACTGTTTCTGCTGTTTCCTTCAGTTTGTGACATTATTTTCACTTCAGAAGGAGAAAAAGAAGAAGAAGGAGCTGGGATTAAACCAGTGAAGAGGTCTGTGATTCCTCACACTACAACAGAGTGAAGAAGAAGAGGAGGAGAAGGAAGAAGGAGAAGACAGAGAAGAGGAAACACCTGTTGCCTTCAGACAAGGTATGAAAGTGTTTCAGACTTAACAGATAAAAAAGCTTCAAATTAAAGGTAGCACAGAGTACAGACAGATACATGTTACTGGAGTAAGCACTGCAACAAAACGGTCATAAATTAACATTTAATTGATGGCATATAGGTTGTGTCATTAAAATACTGATAGTTCTGGTTTTCACAGAGGAACTTTTTAATGAATTACAAAAAATATGAACTGTTTTGTTAGTCTGGCTGAAACAGAACATTTAAAAATTACGTGTAAACGTCACATTTCTCAAAGTCGCACTAACACACCCAGATAATGCACTTGGGAGTCAAGTTACTAATACCATCAGTTGGACCACAGTTGGAGTCATGCTGGCCTGGGCTGTTTGTGCATGCACCACAGTTCCCACACAGTTTGGTTAATGCCCGGAAAACAATAGAGGAGGCCAGTACATAGAAGAATAACAACAACAGCAAAATACAACAATATTCAGGTTGGTACATATTGTTGGACTGATGACGAGACAGATTAAGCTTAAAGAATTGGATATCTTTGAGTTAATAGATGGTACACTCTGAGTGGCGCTTATCACTACACGATATGTACCGTAAACCTGATTTGTTCTACATGTGAACGGTTACTAACAGTTGTGGTTGCCACAACTTGCCATTCAAAGAAAGAAGAAACCCTTACCCTAACACTTACCCTAAACACGTAACCCTGTGGGTATTCATTAGAATAACTATTTTATTACTATAGCTAACTAATTATTTGTCCACACTTTGCACATGTGTAGAACAAATCACATTTCTGGTACAGATTAGGAAGGGACAGAAGGAAGTAGTCCATTTAAAGTGCATAGTCAAGATGACTATGTGCATAGAAATGTGAGAGAAAACATGGCTGTCGACAAAAAGAAAAACAGATTTTAGCCACTGAATTAATGGCTTATCTCATAAAATGTACTCCTGCTTAAATGTACGATTTCTTAAGAATATGTTCACTGCTCTATCTCAATGACAGACTTTTTCTGATGGGAAAATATGTGGTTTTAATGCACTCGGATACAAAAACTGTGATTTTTCTCTATGGACTTTGGTGTGTGCTAATGCTAGCTGATTTAATGTATTGATGTTTGGATGGGCTATGTTGTTAATGCCAAGTCAGCGTTAGCGTTTAGATGTACAAGTAGGTTACTAATGCTAGTTTAGAGTTAGTGTTTAAATGCACAGGTAGGTTGTACTAATGCTAGTTTAGAGTTAGCGTGTAGATGTACAGGTAGGTTTTACTAATGCTAGTTTAGAGTTAATGTTTAAATGTACAAGTAGGTTGTACTAATTCTAGTTTAGAGCTAGCGTTTAAATGTACAAGTAGGGGTAGGTTACTAATGCTGGTTTAGAGTTAGCATTTAAATGTACAGGTAGGTTGTACTAATTCTAGTTTAGAGTTAGCGTTTAGATCTACAGGTAGGTTTTACTAATGCTAGTTTAGAGTTAGCGTTTAAATGTACAGGTAGGTTGTACTAATGCTAGTTTAGACTTAGTGTTTAGATGTACAGGTAGATTGTAATAATGCTAGTTTAGAGTTAGCATTCAGAAGTACAAGTAGGCTGTGTCAATGCTAGTTTAGATTTGGTGTTTGTATATGTACAGGTTACGCCCCTACTCCAGTCACCATTAATTTCTCTCTCTCTCTCTCTTTTCTCAGTTCTACACAGAGCTCTCTCGCCCCCACTGGTTGATTGGTTAGTTTCAACCACCACCATGTCAACCATCAACGTCTCCTTAGATAATCCGTATGGTCAGGTGAACATTCCGAGGGCTAAACTCCGCTCCTCCGATGACCCCTCTACGGTGATAGCCAATCCGATGGCTCTGGACAGTAACGTCGGCAACCCGTACAGCTCGTCGGGTTCTGCGCCGCCACCATATATGGTAAAGGAAGACGGAGGGGAGGAGGACGAGGGCAGGTGCCGCGCCTGCTGCTACCGGTGCAGGCGAAAGAAGTGACGTCACATCGGCAGGAAGTGACATCAGAAAACGGGATGTGATGTCACAGCACCAGGGGCTTGGATTAATTTATTTTCTGGTCAATGTTTCTGTCTTTCCCCTGAGGAATTATCCAAGGAAGGAAGAAGGAAAGAAAGAGTCATGAACGTCAGGAAGTTGTGGTCATTTTTTGACCGTGTTAAAAAACTATGTGAACCTCCTGTTTGTTCAACAATTCAGACACAATCTCGAGGTTCATTTACTGAATTATTCCTGAAGATTACCAGGCTCCCACCTGGAGGAAGATCTATGACACAGCTGAACTGAAGCGACCTCTGCTGCTGCTTCAAAAACCTTTAGCTCATTTTAAAATTCATGTGAACTGAACAGATTATTTTATGTTTGATGTTTTTTTATTATGTTCATCAGACGATCACACACTCACATTTTTAGAGAAATCATGCAAATCTTAGTTTCACAGATTGTTACAATCATTTAAAAATACAAATACGCAGAATTTCTTACATGAGGTCATCCCATTTTAAAATTCCGTAATCCTAAAATTTAAATGAAGTTATTTAATCTTAGTTTAATATTTGCTAATCACAGTTTGTAATGTGTTCATACCAATTTTAGATCTCACTAATCTCCACCTAAATTGAGCTAATCCCAGCCCAGTTTGAAGTTTTGCTAATCTCAGTTCACTCAGACTCAGACTCTGTTTGACATGATTGATTATGAAAATGATGAAGACGATTGAATCTCATTCACATGGTTTGTTAACGGATGTTAATACTGTTTATTTTAACAACATGATTTATATACACACATATACAGTATATATTTGATATTTTCTTTATATATAATATAAATTTGCACAAAGTATTTACATGTTGTCATGACGACGACTCAGGATGAAGGTTTTGTTGAAATAAACAGTTTTTTGTATTAATATCATATTGATTGACTAATTGATTGATTGGATTATACTAATATCATATAGAGTTGATCACCACTCAACTCTCTCTCTCTCTCTCTCTCTCTCTCTCTCTGTTGCCATGGTGACCTTAGTCTACACTGAGTTGTCATCTGACTCCAGTGACTGCAATTCCACTTTCTATTGGCTGATCAGGTTACAGGTCAGATTATTGATCGTTTAACTTTCATACAATATAAATAACAAGCAATGTAAATGTTGTTGTTTTTTATTGATTATCTTTAATCATCAGTTATTGATTTGTGTTCTGACTTTCTGTTCACATTTCGTTCTCAGGAATTGTAAAAATGTATGTTTATCTTTTGGGTGTTGCTTACGTGAGAGTGCCAACTCATTCTGTTTACCTGTTTACTGTCAATGTTATGATAAAATGATTCAAAGAAAGACAGAAAGAAAGAAAAAGTACAGAGGGAGTGAGGCTGAATTATTGATGAAGCCAAGTCTCTCTCTCTCTCTCTCTCTCTCTCTGTCTGAGGCAAACACAAGAGCGTCAAGAACGACAGAACAGAGAAGAAGAAACAAAAGAAGAGAGGAGGTGATAAATACAACTAACAGAAGATAAACAGAAAGAAGAAGAAAAACCAGGTTGGAGATAAAGAAGAAACAAATAAAGAGCAAGAGAAATAAGAGGGGAGAGACACGACAGAGAAAGAAATGACAAACAACAGAAAGAGGAGAGGAGAAGAGTAAGAGAGAGAAAAAGAAATGTGAGGTAAAAACACGGAGGAGAAAATTATGTGAGTGTGTTTTCGTTTGATCTGAGCAATCAATGAGCAGCAGGTGGATTTTTATAGATTTAATTTATTCATGATGAGAGAAAATATTCATATGACAGACAGAGGAGAAGGCAGTTCCTATATTACTACACTCTGTATGTATATGCAGTACACTATGAAGTACAATTACACATGTATTCTAATGTGTGTATACTGTATATGTATCTGTATGTTTGAGCGGTGTGATGAGACATTCAGACGTGAGATTACAAAATTCTGAAAGAAAAACATAAGACTTGGAAAAATATTCTTTAATTTGTTTTAAAAACAGATTAAAGTGTATACGAACAAGCAAAGGTTTTGCCTCAAACTCAATTGAATGGCTTCTCTCCAGACTTTATCTGATCATTTGTCCTCTGGTCACGGGGACAGAGGACGTGGATCACGTGGACAATTTGACCCCGTGATCTGCTGCTTTCTGGTCAATTGTTTTCATTTTTAGACCATTCTTTAAAACCCTGGAAACTGTTGTGCATGAAAATCAACAGTTTCTGAAATTCTGGCAACCATTCCACACTCAAAGCCCCTTAAATCATGTAAATGCATTGAATTGCTGTCCTGTGACTGGCTGGTTAAACAGTAAGCAGTTATACCTAATAAAGTGGCATGTGAGTGTGTATGTCACATCACAATTCCATTCATTCAAACTTTATTATTCTTCATCAAATCAGAACAAAAATGTCTGACAACGGGAAAGAAGAAGAAGAAGAAGCAGAGGAACAGGAAGTGACCGGTCCACCCCTCCCTGCCTCCTCTGCTGCTACCATGGAGACGATGATGACGCTGAGGCGGGACCTGGTGTGCATCGTGTGCTTCGGCAACTACGATCTGGCGACGCGGTTGCCGCGGCGACTGCACTGTGGCCACGCCTTCTGCCAGGCGTGTCTGAAGCGGCTGGACACAGTGATTAACGAACAGGTGAGCGGTGATGTCATCACGTCATTAGTGAGCTCATTTACATATCTGTTGAATATGTCGCCCCCTGTTGTTTGTAACATGTTAGTGGAGTGTATGTTGAAAAATGGTACATTCCATTTCCAGTAAGTGGGAACTGGCAGCGGAGTTGGAAATCTGACCTGAAGGGGGCGTTCCAATTGAAGCTTTGAATTAAAACTAAAATTAGGAACTGGGAAATTCCTGACTTCCAATATCACCATGACAACATGCTCTGCCCCTCCAGGTGTGGATCCCATGTCCTCAGTGTCGTCAGAACACGCCGAGGCCCAGGGGTGGAGCGGCGGGTTTGGACCTGGACCTCGCCTCCTTCCTGGGGGTCAAAGCGCAGCAGACGTGCTCCTCCTCCTCCAGGAGCTCTGGCTGCAGGGAGGGGACAGCGGCCGCCACCATGGCCCAGGACGGGAAGCTGTGGCTGAGGAAGGAGGCCGCCGACGATGGCTGGTCACATGGAGGTCTGGCAGAGCCGCGCTTCCATCGCTACGGTAACTGCTGTCCGCCAGTCTCCTACTGGCTATGCTGCTGGTCCTGCTGCCCTGGACGGGGCTGACTTAGAGGGGCGGGGGTTAGGCTAACCAATGATGTAAAAACTTTATTTAACTGTAATAAACTGTAACTGTAAAGGATGTGCAACTCGGTTTCTCTAAATGTTTACGGTTCAGTTTCTTTTCCACATCTACCAGGTGACACTTGGTCCTGTTAGCGTGACTGTTAGCAAAGATGGCAGACACTGTTTACATTCTGGGAATGAGGTCCTGTCCCCTTACGAGTGGGTAGCCTCAGACCAAGTGTCACTGGTGGGCACGTGACAAAGAAAAGAATGAAGATATTTCTCAACTCAGGGGAAACTGAGATTGGGAAGCACAGTTTTCAAAAATACTAGCCCTATTCTAGTAATACAAAGCTAAATGCAAATGGGTGAAGTATTCCTTTAAGTATACGTTCACTGCATTTTTCCAACAGGAAACTTAAAGTTTGTGTCACGGTAAATCTCTCACTCTCCGGCACCAACGTCCACAGAGAAAACAAGCGTTGTTTTTTCTTGCAGAAACACAAAAGTTGCAGGTTAACCCTGATTTATCTCTGTAATACAAACATGTATGAGACAGAACTCATACAAGTTTGTATTACAGAGATAAATCAGAACGAAGGACTTCACACAAAGAAATCACAAAATAACATAATTGACCTTTTCTCTATGGACTTTGTACACTGCTCACTCTCCAACACCAATGTGACAAAAACACTGACAGGGGGATAAAGCAGATAGAACACATTATTATTACAATTCCATTGACTTAAGCTAACAAATATATCCTGAAAATGAGTAACACACAAAATTAACATTATTTTCTTTGACCAAATACATATTTACTCGTGATCAGATATTTAACAAAAGAAAAATAACTAAATTATAAAACAAAAACGTCAGTTGATGCTCTTCATTAATCACATGCCTTCTGCTGCAACAGCTTTTCTTCTTCTTTGGTGTATTTTTTGGCAGTTGGTGTCTGTTTCCTTTTCACATTATCATTTATATGAAATGATCACTCCTGAGACAGATGAACAATAAAGCTTCAAACTGTGTGTCAATGGACGGCAAGCTTTTTAATTATGAATCTGACGACATGAAAAATAAACATTTCACTGTTAAAGAAAAGGAATAATTCCGTTTTTTTGGGTGGGAGTGACACAGAGACAGAATACATCATCATGCATCGTCCCCATGAAGAGGCACACAGGGCATTCTGGGAGTTTGAGTCATTAAAAACAACCGCGTCCTCTTCACAGTCTTTTTTTTTAATGGAAAATTACCCACAATGCCTTATGTCGTTGGACACCTTCCTGTGCTCAGCCAATCAGAGGCAGCCAAGCCCCTCCCCCACTCTGATTCGTTGTCCTGGCTGGAGGTTAAAGCTAAAGTCTTTGGGGGCCTCGAACAACAGAACAATGGTGGAGCCGAGGTTGAACTCCCCCAAAGCCTCGCCCTTCTGTAAGGCCACGCCCCCTTCGCTTGAGGAGACCTCATCCTCGCGCGGCGCCTCCAGTTTGCCATCTGTGACGTATGTGCGGTCGTAGAAGGAGCCTTTACTGTAGCGTGGAGCGTTGGTCTGAAGCTCCTGAGGATGAAAACACAAACATTGGATCATGTGATCAGTAAACACACAAACATAACGATCAGGATGAAAAAAGACGTTGACAGTATTCACCTGATCGAAGTAAACCCGAATGGAGCCGACGTTTGTGGCGCCGACCGCCGTTAACGAGAAGAAACCGTGCTGCCATTGGCCGGTGAGCACCACGCGCTCATTGAGACAGAAGAGCTCCTTGACCCATCGGGCTACACCGGGGTTAACCGACATTAACGAACCTAGCGGGAAAAAAGGGGGAGGAGCAGAGGGGGTGGGGGGAGGAGCATGAATGCTGCTACTGTTTTATTACAGTTATGGTTCCAGTTTCCAGTACAGCGACAGGTGAGGAGCAGGTGAACACACTCACCGGGGAAGTGACGTCGAAGCTCCACCTTCCAGTCTGTGGGCGAATGGAAACAGTGATAGTCACCTGGAGCCAGGTAAACCACGACATGGAACAGGTCGTTGTCAGGGGACGACAGGAGGAGGTCCCTGTATGAGGAGGCGGAGTCTATGGACAGACAAAGACAGAGGAGGGTGGAGACAGATTAACTGCTGGGTGACACTGGGCTAGAGTGGGGTGTGGTGTGGTAGAGTGGGCGTGGCCTCACCATTGCTGCGGTGCTGCTGTGGACCCAGGAAGTTCTCCAGGCTGTAGGTGACACCTTTTACCTGCTCCACCTCCGAGTTCTTCACCTGACCAAAATGGAGGATCCGCCCATCTGCTGGAGAGATCTGGAAGAACCAGTGAAATGTCAAAGCAGACTTGTACGTAGCAAATCAACATAGCAATGGTGGGCGGGGCTTTACCACACAGGACGAAGCGCAGAGCGGTCGCACTGCAGGTTTGAGACGCCGGCGGAAAAATTCACCCAGGTTCCTGTACTGATGCAAGTCCTCCACTGCTGCCTCCTAGTGGACAGAACCATACACACACACGCGCTTACACGTTGGAACCAGACGTCACATGATCAATGTCGTCTGATGACGAGCACTGACCTGCATGTTGACCCCGAACGTCCAGATGTAGAGTGAGTACACGGGCTTCCTGAGCCAGGTGGGAAGCTCCACCCCATTTAGGCGACCCCAGGTCCGAGAGAGGAGGCGGGTAGGGAAGGAGCGGTACAGTGCCACCTGTAGGAGTAAACAGGAACTTACACATTCATAATATATCCTTCAAAAGGACAATTTGCAAGTGAGGGAGGAACTGAACAAGAATAACCGTCAGGGGGCGGAGCCATATCTATCATAATAAATAGTTCATGTTATTGTTGTGTTTCCCCTGCTTTGATCGTGACACCGTAGGTGTTTTTTTTCATGTGACAATCTCACACATGACATCTTTACTATTCAGCAGACTGTGTACACGTGTGGCCAATGTCCTTTATGTCCTAAACTGGACAAATCTACACGTTCTTTCTTGTTGATGATCTTTAAGCAAGCAGCTGTGGTGTCAATGAGACCAACCACCAGACACAGAGACAAACTATGACTCGTATCGTCACGTAGTTTCACTTCGGCTTACGGGTTGAAGTAAGGATGTGACAGAACAGTTTAATTTCCCCTCCCCGTTTCCCCTTTGTCCTATGCTCTTACCCGATTGGCCAGAGGCCGCAGAGCACTGACGGACAGGACATAGCAGAGGAAGGCTATCGGCCGACGGCGCCAAGGGGTGGGGCGACACACCTCCCCTCTGAGCGCGCTCAGATGATGGCGAAGATCCAAACGAGGCACCTTGAGCCTGATCAGGCCAATGAGAGTTAACCAGAGTTAACCAGGGTTAAACTAAAGCTGAGTTAACCGGTGAACTGTTGATTGGCAGCACACTTTATCATGACATCATTTTTAATCAGTTAATCCCACTTAAGTGACAAAAAGGTAAAAAGATAACAACACGTGGGACGAGGCAGGAGGAGGAGGTGTGAGGAGGAGGAGGAGCAGATGAAAAACACAGCACATGGACGCTAACACGGCTAAGCTACAGTGAAGCAAGCTAACACACTAATAGCCAATACAGTACGACAAACACAAAACAATTGATCGAACGATCATTGGATTTGACAGTGAATTTCCCCCAGTGTCGGATCGATAAAGTCAAATCTAATCCCTGAGTGACAGGTGAGTTTGTTAATCTGGATGTAAGCACAGCAGCTAACTGGGTTAACACAGGATCAGCTGGAAACAGGCTAAGCTAGGCAAGAGCTAAAATAGCTGACCTGTTAAGCCACACACTAACACAAACTCACACTTGATGTGTTCAGACTCTCCCTCTCTCTTCTACTTTAGGCTTTTTTTTCATACATATACATATATATAAATAAATATAATTTTTTTTTTTTTTTTGTGTGTGGCAAGTGTGGCTGTATGAGATATCGATACATTATCAACAGCGACTTTGCCAAGCACATCAACAGGTGTGTGGAGCCACCGAGGAGCCTTGAGACAGCCTTTTCTGGGCAGGGAAAGTTGTAAATCACTGCCTGCATTGCCATGGTCCATAGAGAAACTCTGTGATTTTACACCATGACACACATGAGTTGCTGATCCACTACATGTTCCTTTCACATGTGTTATTTTGTGAGTTCACATTTACCTCAGTGACACAAACTAGTGAACAGAGACGACACTAAACCAACAGCTCCCGTGTCCCTCCGAGCTACAAACACAGATTTTTTGGGGTAATAAACAAACGCCAGTTTTCACAGAACGATACAGCAGTGAACATGTTCTTAAGAGAGCACAGACTTACGCAGGTCTAGATTTTATTAGGTTGGCCTTTTGTTAAGTCATTAAAATCTGTTTTTCTGGCACCAGGTGGGTGAAACCACTGTTGATAATATGTCCATTCCTCGTACAACCACATTTCAAAAGACCTGGACTATCCCTTAAAATACACTTTTTCTTACTAATTCACCTGCCCCATCCCACCTGAATCGTGCTGATGCTCTCGTCCTCACCCCCCTTCCTCCTCCTCCATCTCTCTCTCGCTCTCTCTCCCCGTCAGTCACACGTCGCCCACGCTTCACCTGCCGCAGCAGGTCGCATCTACGACGCCTGTCTCCACCGCCAATGCGGCGGGAGGAGGAGCTCACCATGAGCGCCCGTCCGCCACCGGAGAGAGAGGGGGCCGACGACACATGAGGACGTTTGTGAGGTGACGTCCGACAAAGGTCAAGAGGAGAAAACGGGTGAGCAGAAACGGGTCAAAGGAGACAGACCGGAGAGGAGACAGAGGAGACTGAGGACAGGTGAGAGGAGACAAGTGAGAGGGAGGTGTGTTCTCAGAGAGGAGAGAGGGAGAAGTGACACAGAGGCTGGGATTAAGACAGACAGAGAGAGTGAGAGAGAGAGAGAGAAAGAGAGAGACTCCCCCCTCCTGTTTATTATGGCGCAACTTTTGGTTATTTATCTGCCATCATCACTTTTCATTTGTTTACAGTTCAAGTGAATAAAAAATATAACATGTAAAATGGAGTTTCAAAAAATCAGTAAATATAAAAAAATCTTGAACATAAAAAGAATTTAAAATGGTTTTATCTACTTTTTTCTTATTTTCTATTATTATTATATTATTATTATTGTTCATATTATTGTGGTTTGTATTTCATTCTATTGTATTTCAACAAAGTCTTTGCTATTTACTGAGCATTTTTGTTATAGTTCAACTATTGGTCCATTGTTTTGATGCAGGAGTTCAAAGGGTTGGGGCTGTGTGTGTAAGTGTGTGTTTGTGTGTGTGTGTGTTGATTCTTAAAATGTCAATAAAACATGGGTTAGGGTTAAGAAATTAACTAAATGTATATAGATTTAAAGATTGACCCTTAGTTTTCTTTTTTAGACAACTTTGAGTTGAAATTATGTTTTATTCTCTGTGTAGTTTCTGTCCAATCACAGCTTGCCTCTTTCCGACAAAGTTACCGATCAGCCAATTGGATCATGTCCTTGTTGAACGGAGCAATCGGGGCAGCAGGGGGGAATGGTGAGAAGAGTATGCGTGGGCCTGAATGAAATGGTGAAGTGGTGATGTGGCAGTGGGACAGTGTGACCTGCCAAAGTGACATCATTCATCGACATCACTCTCAACTTTCACCCAGACAGACAATCAGTCGATCAGTCCATGGGTCAGAGGGTGAAAACAGTGGAGTAAACCAGACGCAAGTCAAAGACGTCTAGGTAACAGACCAGTATTCTAGACAAGTTATTATTGGCATCATTATTATTATTATTATTGTTGTTAGCTAAATTAATGGACAGACTTTCAATGGTGGGGGACAACATAAAAGTCTCCATATGTGGATTGATCATCAAAAACTACCACACATGCACAAGGTCTCACCACACAAACCATCCTGAGGCATGATGCCTTGGCTCCTCCCACCTTGACACTTGAACACATAGCATGATGTAATTCTGTCTGTGGGCAAACAACAATTTCAGCCGTTGTCTTCCACATGTGTTCTTTTTTCTGTCCTGTGAAAGTGGTGTGATGTGTAATCATGGCAGAAAAGCTAGGCTTTCACATTTAGGGGGTGGGAATCGCAGGGTACCATGATATGATATCCGATACATGGTCCACGATACCAGTAATATCACGATACAGCGATTCTGTCATAATCAGTAAATTAGCGATACACTGAAGAAAACAAAACGTCCGTGAAAAGTTAAAAGTACAGAACAAAGTGCATAAAAGTCTATGTATTTAACGTGGATGGGGCATCTCTTAACATAGCTTTCTCCACCATCATCCCACTGTAAACTCCCTCTTCTTCAGCCAGGTAATGTCCACCCAAGTTTCCCTCATTCATTTGAGCAGTGCCGCAACGAGGAGACAAGTAGTAGCAACGCCCGGCGAGTGAAACTGGCAGGGACTGTTTACTTTAAAGTGCCTTCATTTGTTAATTAAAATATTGAATATTTGCCCTGGTGTAGCGAGTCCAGGGCATCTTTTCTATGTGATGTCTTCTGTGTCACACACACAAGTATCGTTACCTGGCAAGTGAACACGTGGATTTTCAGTGTTAGACTCCGCCCCCCCGCAGCAGACAGCCAGATAAAGATGAGTCCAGAGAAGACAGGAGAGTAAGGGAAGAGGAGTTATCGCTCACCTGTGTGGGTGAGGCCACTGTGGGAACTCCATCCTCCTGCTGGATCCTATTTCTGTAGTGCTGGTACCCAAGGTATCCACCACCAGTCACCAACAGGAGGGGGAGCGGACGGGGACGAGGTAGCAAACCTCGACCTGAAGACAGTGACGTGATAGACATTCAGCAAAAACATTTTAGAATCAAAGTGATGATAACCAGGTGATAACACAGAGGAGCAGATACTCACCTATGTTGAGGCTGCGTTGTTGTTGTTGTCGTCGTCTGCAGCTCAAACCAAAAGCTCTGTAAACAACATGAGTCACACCAACAAGGTGATGCTGATTTACAATAAACATCTGTGTGACGTCACTGACATGTGTTTTGGAACATCTGTGTGACACTCAGTCCAAACCGGGATCAGAACCAGGACTATGAAGCCCGTTAATGTCTAAATGCCTCTAATAAACAATCCTGAGGTATGAAAATAGAGTCGACTCAGAGCGTCACGTGACCCGCTGATTAAATGAACAGCATGTACTTCCTGGATTAACGTCGGACTCAATCTTTATTCATTTTAAACCCACACGTTCACGTCTACTTCATTTCACCTAAGCCGAATCTTTCACCGTTCTCTCTTACACACGTCACAGAGGTCTGCGTCATCTGTCAACACACTGTTCACACTCTACACGTCATCACATATTAATTTGATTCAGACTTTGAACGGAGTCCGGTGCCGTCTCCTCACCTGCTCGTCAACACAACAAATGCGTCACGTTCATATTACGTTTTGGCCACACGTCACTGACGCGCGGCAATACATTCACTTTGGGTTTTTTTGTTCCATAAAAACACAAAATAAAGGTACGAACCGGGAAAAGAGTAGGCAGCGGGTCCACAAGGGGGCCGCCATGTTCTGGCTGCTGAAGTGACGTAAGTCTGTCTTCTTCTTCTTCTTCTTTGTTCAATGGCAGTTTCCTACCATGTAATTTGCATGACTGCCACCTTCTGGTGTCAGTTAACGCCTACAATAACATAACCATGGATTGGTCGGGAGAGATCTACGCTGTGATTGGCTGAAGAAGCTATTGCTTGACTGCGTAGTAAAATAATGTACAACAAGTATCAAAGACTGAGCTACAGATATGGTACGTTTAGATATTACTAATAATCAATCACTTATTTTGAAGAGAGAATTAAGCAACTGTTGATGTTTGTAAATGTATATTACTGTCGGAATGCTTTGTCATTTCACTGTCACTTGGTGTCATTAGATTTTTAGTTGTAACGGTCTTCAGTGATTGACAGTACACAGAAACAGTGGAAACAGACACATTTTATTTGTTCCAAAAATAGAACAATTTTCATAAGAAAAATAAGTTACACTGTAAAAATATTCACCAGAGAATATGTCACCAGCAGGGGGTGTGCTGACATCATCCACACAGAAGCTAAATATTAAATATTCCAGAGGGTTCCTACAGTGTAAAAATAAAAAAATTAAAATTAAATCATCAAGTACACAGCAAAAACAAAAACCTGCCATATGAGACTGCCTTATGGAGGACGTTGTCCTGGCAACGCAGTGGTTAGCAGGTGTGCTAGCAGCTTATTTATTTGGCCTTAAGTTAGCCAACAGGAAGTGATATCACAGTTTACACATCCAGGCCCTGCTGTGTCAGGAAGTGTTCGAGCGCGCTCAGTCGCTCCACCAGCATCACGTCCAGGTCCAGGTCATCTTCACTCGAGCCACCGCTGTGGCAATGACGCCGAGCGGCAGCACGCTTCCTGGGCAACGTGGCAATAGGTAGCCCCGCCCCTAAAACAAACAAACAAAAGCAAAAAAATGTGTCGACACTTTTCTACAGTTTTAACTCCTCGTGTCTTTGAAGGGTTTTCCCAGAATACCTTGCGCCCTCTTCCTCTTCCTTGGCTGAGTAAAGTCAGGGAAGAGGAGGAGTCTACGCCGTCTCTGTTGGCCAATCAGAAGCAACGCCCCGTCCTTCTCTCGTGGCTCCTCAAAGATTGTCTCCAGGCTCCTGCGGGAGGAAAGCACAGCATGCTGGGAAGTACAGACTCATGCTGGTAGGGTGGAATTGTAGTCTGTGGAAGTTTCCTCAGAAGTGGCAGCAACACACCTGAAGTATGTAACTTCACAAATCAGGTTATTCGGTTTTTACCTGTTGGTGGTCGGGTGGTGGTTAAAGTTCTTGTTCGTGTATATTTCCTCGAGACTAAATTCTTTCTTCTTTAACCTAAAAAGATAAGAAAATGACATTTAATTTAATTAGTTATTTAATTTGTTTCTTTTGTAATTCATATTACTTTCCCCGCCCTCCTCTCTTGACCTTTTGACCTTGGGCAGTCCCATAGGTGTAAGCAACGTTTCCTTTGGGGACGCCCGGCGGATTCGAATCTGTGACACGCGTTTTCCCAACTCCACCTCTCCATTTGTGCTTAGAAACCCAGAGCCGGCTGCTGATTGGCCAGCAGGGAACGGAGTTGAAAGCCCATTGGCTGAACATGGGGGCAGAGCAAGGGGTCGTCTCCGAGGAAGGTGGAGGCTGCGATTGGCTCGCTGCTTCTGTTGTCGGCGAGTAGATAAAGTCAAGCTGCAACGAGCAAGGGTTGAATTCATGAGACTCGACCTCACTCAAAAGATTCACACCAAGGAAGGTTAACAAAAAGGCTTCTGATCAGCGGCTACTGCCTTCACAATAAAAAAATAATTACCTCTGTGTTGGTGTTTGCACATAACTGCAAAAGCAGATAAAAACAATGACATTGTGAAATCAGTTTATGCCTTTTTGATCTCTCAGATAAGTGATGCAAGTGCAAATATCCATAAAAAAATAAAAAATAAAAACACAACCAACCAGTGATCACCGCTGAGACTGGGCGGGGCTGTCCAGTCCTTCAAGGGCCGTAGAGGACTCCCACAGACCCCGTCCCTCGCCAAGTTTATAAACGTCTCCACAGAATCCGTGGACAGTCGTAAAATAGAGGCGGGGCGAAATGAAAACAGAGAGGAGGAAGAGGAGTCGAGCCACAGGCTTAATGCAGGGGGATTGGAGGAGCGGGGAGGGGCGAAGTCAGAGCTCCACCATTGGCCAGATAAAACAAAAAAGGGCTCCAATTGGCTGCAGGTCCGAACGCTTGGCGCTGACTGGAAAAGGTGGAGGGATGGGGCGGAGCTGGGGATGACAGGAAGATGGGCAAAGATTTTAATAGGAATGAACTGAAGTCAACACCCTCCACTGGTCAACTCTAGTACTGCAACATTCATTTACTTTCTCCGTTTCTCAGTGTCTCTCACCCTCTCTCTTCCTCTGGGTTGTTTTCTCAGTGTCTCTGGGGTTGTTCTCTCTCAGTGTCTCACCCTCTCTCTGGGTTGTTTTCTCAGTGTCTCTCTCTCTCTCCCTCTGGGTTATTTCTCAGCGTCTCTCACTCTCTCTCTTCCTCTGTGCTATTTCTCAGTGTCTCTCACCCTCTCTCTTCCTCTGGGTTGTTTCTCAGTGTCTCTCACCCTCTCTCTTCCTGTGAGTTGTTTCTCAGTATCTCTCACACTCTCTCTTCCTCTGGGTTGTTTCTCAGTGTCTCTCGCCCTCTCTCTTCCTCTGGGTTATTTCTCAGTGACCTCTCTGGGTTGTTCTCAGTCTCTCACCCTCTCTCTGTGGGTTGTTTCTCAGTGTCTCTCACCACAGTGTCTCTCTCTTTCTGTGGGTTGTTTCTCAGCTCTCTCTCTCTCTCTTCCTCTGTATTTCTCAGTGTATCTCACCCTCTCTCTTCCTGTGGGTTGTTTCTTAGCGTCACTCACCCTCTCTCTTCCTCTGGGTTGTTTCTCAGTGTCTCTCACCTCTCTCTTCCTTTGGATTGTTTCTTAGTGTCTCTCACCTTCTCTCTTCTCTGGATTGTTTCTTAGTGTCTCTCACCCTCTCTCTTCCTTTGGATTGTTTCATAGTGTCTCTCACCCTCTCTTCCTCTGGGATGTTTCTCAGCGTCTCTCACCCTCTCTCCCTCTGGATTGTTTCTCAGTGTCTCTCTCTTCCTCTGGATTGTTTCTCAGTGTCTCTTGCCCTCTCTGTGTGTGTTATTTCTCTCAGTCTCTCTCACCTGTGTAGTGACAGGGGGTCTCTGTAACCGTTCCGCCTGCCAATGACACTGACAGCTTTCTCTGATTGGCCTCCCTCCAGTCTCCGTTTCGCTGCGTTGACGTTGTGTAGTGTGAGCGACGCCTCCTCTGCTCCTCCTCTGAAGGAGACGGCCATTTGTCCAACAAACCTCCCAGGATCCTCATCTTCATTATCATCACTTTCTCTGTTCTTCCTCCTCCTCTTCCTGCCCCTGAACTCCTTGCTCTGCTCTGATTGGCTCAAACAGGAGAGAAGGGCGGGTGTGTGTGATTGCTCGCTGTCTAATGAGGAGCAGGTAACCAGTGGGATGGAGACAGATGTACAGGAGGTGGAAGCAGCTGTGCAAACAGGAAGTAGATTATTTTTGCCGCTGGTATTTCAAAGTAAAAGCTTTTTTTCATAATTTCTATGATTTTACTAATTAATTTATCCAGTCAATCCTCTTCACATAAACTTTTGATTTCTTTAAGTAATATTTCAGCGATTAATCAATTAAATCAATAAAAATGATCTTATCAACCAGAAAACTGACTTAAGACAAGCAAACTGCTGATTTATAACCAACACAGATAATCTCACCCGGAGAAGACGCTGCTCCTCCTTTCTTTCTCTTTTTGGTCCTGCTCCTCCTCTCCAAAGTATCCAGACGACGACCAAGCGATGCCAAGGCTCCTCGCAGGAGGCGCCGCATCTCTAACCGGTGAGCTGAGAGAAGGCGAGGCAGGAGGGAGGAGCACGAACAAGCAGGTGGAGGAGCTACAGGGCAAGGAGGAAGAGGAGAGACAGGAGGAGGAGAAGTGTGCACAGAGGAGGGAGATGGATGTGAACCAATAGCAGCAGTATGAGGAGTTGAAAGAGCTGAAGGAGGAGACGGAACGAGACAAGAAGTGTGAGAATGAAGGAGAGGAGGAAGAGGAGAAGACAAAGAAAGGACAGAGAGAGAAGAAGGAGAAGATGAGGAAGGAGATGAGGGAGAAAGAGAGGAATGGGCAGGTAGGGTGGAGGTAAGAGAAGGAGAGGAGAAAGAAGAAGTCTGAGAAGGAATGAAAGAAGCAGAAACTGTAGGATGTGCAGGGGGAGTGTGGTTCAAGGGTTGAAAGGAAAAAAGAGAAGGAGCCATTTCAGGGGCAGATGAGGATGGAGGAGAGGGAGAGATATACATTAGATGAGCAGAGACAGGAGGAGGATGACAAATGAAAGAGGATGAAGGAGAGGAAAGGCTGGAG
The DNA here is from genome assembly GCF_019176455.1 of Solea senegalensis. Classification (NCBI taxonomy): domain Eukaryota; kingdom Metazoa; phylum Chordata; class Actinopteri; order Pleuronectiformes; family Soleidae; genus Solea; species Solea senegalensis. Next base: position 17,507,025 of record NC_058040.1, read on the forward strand.
CGAGGAAGTAAAAGAGGAGCAGCCGAGGAGGAGGAAAGAGAAGAAGAGGAGAAGGGGGGAGGAAGTGGTAAAGAGGAGTTCCAGGTAGTAGAGGAGAAAACTCCTGCAGGAGAAAAAACAGACTCTCCTAACTCTACAGAGTCATTTTGGTATTATTGATCAAAGGTGCCATAAACGCTTTAAAAAAATAATTTACCTGTTTGATCAGCCAATGGGAGGACAGGACGTGGAGTCACGGATACTGGGCCCCGCCCCCTGTTGTCACTCTCATTCAGTGCAGGAGGCCGAGAGAGCATGATGGATGCTTAGGGAGGGAGGCAGTAAGAGACATGTTAAGGTGGTGTTACCTCCACAAAAGCACTTTATTGCCAATATTAAAATACAGTGGTGTAAATAGTCTGAAAAAAGTCAGCTACAGACTTTTCACAGGAGGCAGATTTATTCCCAATAAAATAATTTGCTCTGTCATCATCCTCCTCTTCCTCACATATACTTCAGACACTGGTATAGTGTATTAGATTAAGATGGAGGGAGAGATGAGGGGACTCTAATTATTATTATTTCTTATTTGTTTAGTTTTCTACACACTCTGGTCCAAATTCCTCAAATCCACTCAATCACATACCCTGGTACAGTATAGTAGAACAGTATTTCAGATTTTTCCTCCAAGAGGAAGCTTGGTACCACTGGTGGTACACATACCACAGTTTGAGAACCATGGGATAACAGATTATGAAAATAATAATAATCCCAAACATGCACCCACACACCTTCATTCATCTGGACAAAAAACCCTTACCCTAGTCTAAACACAGTTCAAATCTAAGCCTTAAACCTAACCAGTTCCTCAGAAAAGAGGTTCTGCTTCATTAGGACCAGGTTACGGTTTCTATTGTCGTGTTTCCATCAAGTGGAACGGTTCAGTTTGGTACATTACGATACGAATGTGTTTGTGCTTCCAATAACAATAGTACCAAAGGCCGACTGGTCCTCACAAAAACACCCACACCCACACGTAGTCGAGATGACGTAACGTCACAGAGAACCATGTTCAGGTGTGTGTCTTGTTGATTCTCGGTTTGCTTTTTCATCGGAAAGTGATTTTTACTCCATTCTCGCGAGAGTAGAATGTGACTCCTCCTTTAGAAAAATCCAGAACTATTGTAGTGAACTTTCCGCTTAGAATCTAGTGGAATTTGACGGCCTTGTAATGTCACAACAGGTGTGTCTGTGAAGGGGAAACTGAGAAAAGTGGGACAAGTCTAGGCTCAGAGTTGACGATAGAGCGGTATTTGGTAGAAATTAAGCAAACTCTGAGCGCTAGCTGCGGCTAACTGCACATAGCCAGCTCTACTGCTGAGTGTAAGCAGTTAACCCGGGACAAACTACCCGGGACACAGGTACACGGTCATTTTACCTGTTTAAAGCCGGCGGGTCCGTTAGTGTCCGATTATCCGGTTATCGCTCATTTTAGACCGACGTTTCCAGGGGGACGCTGCTCATTGTAGCATCAACCCGGCGAGAGGCTAGCGGAAGTTACCATGACGTCACTTCCCCCTTTAAAATATTCGGTGGTGGGAGTTTCAGGGTGAATTATTGCCCCCTTCTGACTTAACGACCATACTGCAACTTTTATTTTCAAAATAAAAGAAGAACTAGTGCCGCGAGCAGTTCTGAACGGGTTCGAGCTCGAACCGAATCATGCAAGACTGTCAGTGTTTATTTTTTCAGATCTGGCTTTTCACAGCCTTGAAATTTGTGGTGCAATGCTGCCATCTGCTGGACATGCAAACCTATATAGAAACCAGATACATCATGAATGAATGGATTGACTGATTTAGTTTCTTTGAGGCTACCTATTATTACCGTACCTATTCAGTAGGGATGTGTGCAATATGAGCCTCACATTATATAACAATATTCCGTCACAATATGTGTGACAATAGTTCACAGAATTTCAAAATAAAAGTCACCAATTTTCTTTCAGCTGTAAACCAGCAGCGATCGTCAATAACAATTATTCTGTACATAAAAATCAAAATCAAAATTTTTTGAATCAAAATTCAAAAAGATGATTTATTGCATCAGTCATATCACTGCCAGGTTTACTTGTATACATATCTATAAGCTAAAATATAAAGAATTCATATATATCGGTAAGGAAGAAAATGTACTTAAGTTTTAGAACCAAAAGTATTAAAGGGGACATATTATACCCTATTTCCCCCATTAAAATAGTTCCCTGGTGTCCTAATGAACATGTCAGTGACATGCTTTGGTCAAAATACCATAAGGATGAAGCACCATAGCAGTTCAATAACCCTGCTAAACCCGCCCCTTTCAGGGACTTAGTGACTGTGCTCCGGAGACCTCGCCACCGCTGATCGCCAGCGGCACGCAGCGTGCTGAATAAACTGCTGCTGTATGTGACTGTATTAGACTGTATTGCCACTGCTGATCGCTAGCAGCGCATGGCGAGCTGCATAAAATGCCGCTGTATGTGACCTTTTCTTAACAATGTGTGTGTTTGTACGTCGGTGAAATACGTACGCTGACTAAATACGGCGACCGATGGCCGCAGTCTGATGCGAAGTGGTGCGAACACACGAACACACGTTTGCTGACTTTATCCGGTACATTAGCTTCATATATAAAATCCTCTGAGGCTGGAAGTTTGTGTAAAACACTGTGCTCCACTGTGCAGCCACAAACAGCACACTTGTCCCTCCGCATAATACCGCTCTTCCTCCCTCGCCTGCACTCTCGCAGGGACAAGGTGGAGCTAAGGTGGAGCTAAGGTGGAGCTCTCGAAGTACTTACTTACTGGTGGGCAGTGTTGGGAACTTTACTTTAAAAAAGTAATTAGTTATACTTACTCACTACTTGTTCCAAAAAGTAACTGAGTTAGTAACTGAATTATTCTATAATAAAAGTAACTAGTTCCCAGGGAAAGTAACTATTTGCGTTACTGTTAAAAAAAGTTGCTGTATGTCAAAGAATGTGGATTTTTTTGTGTAGTTTTCACAAGTCAGTTGAAATGAGTAGAACAGACAGATGTTTGTACATAACTTTCTATATTTATTGCACGTCGACAGACGGCAAGATGTTTATCCTGCACTTCAAGTATTATCTTTGTAAGAAAAGTAAACAGTTACACCATATAAAGTGCATTTAACTCTAGCAAATTAAATCAAACTCTCTCAACCTGAGACAACAAAAAAGTGTGTTTAGGTCTGTAGTCTTATTATATTATATTATATTATAAATAAATCAAACTCTCAATAATCGTGTTTTTGGCAACTAACTTTGTAGATGTTTTTGCTTCGGGACATAATGTACACATTACATGTACGTTCTTGCCTTTGATCACAATGAAGTTGAAGAAGTGATTTTATCGCCACAAACAATGGAAATGCCAACTTTACATCGGAATCCTGATACTGATCGAGTGTTTTATCGCCTATACTTACACTAAGGGGGACCACGAAAACATGACTGAGTATTCTTTTTCCACACTTTGGCGACTGGTAGGGCCTCCAGAGTCCCAAATATAAGTATTAAAATGGTTAAAAAGTTAATTTTGCATAATATGTCCCCTTTAAAAAAGTGAGGATTGAGTCATGGTGGCTCAGTGGTAGGGCGAGCTGTAATCGGAAGGTTGTGGGTTCAGTTCCTGGCTCAGCTAGTCTATATGTGTCCTTGAGCAAGAAACAATAAATCCCATGTTGCAGCATGTGCATGGGTGAAAACTGTAGTGTAAAGCAGCTCATTGAGACTAAAAAAGCTCTATATAAATACAGTCCATAATACCAACTCCTCTTCTTCTTCTGATTTTATTTGTACGTAATGAAATGTAGTCCAGTACTTAATGAGTAATGAGTAATTAATTGAGGAAATGTGGAGTAAAAGTACACAATGAGTAAAAGTACACAATTTATGTAGGACATATAGTGGAGTAAAAGTAAAAGTTACTAGAAATGAAACAACAAAGTAAAGTAACGAAGTATTTGTTGTTTGTTGTTCTTACACTACCACCTATAACCTGACTTCGGTCAAGTGAGCCGTCATTCGTTTTTAAGTGCGCCTTTGTAGTCAAACTTACGGTCGACTGAGAGTATCGGCGCTCGTTTGATACCGAGCGAGATCGGTTTTCAAAATAAGACGTTACTAATACAAGTGCAATCAATCGTGCTGATTTTAAGACATTGGGTCACATTGTCCAGAAGCTTTTGAACGAAATATTTTCCCTAATTTATTTAGATTTTTACTGTACAATAACAACACATTGGCCACTCCCAGCATTCACCGTAAGTTCGGCTCACTTGACCGCAGTTATGACTTGTTTGGAAATCTTCCCTCCAATCAGAGCGCAGCTCTTATCTGTGAGCCGTGGACGTTGATCTGCTGCGGCTGAAGCAAACATTAAAACTTTTGAAGTCTCTCTCTGACATGAAGCTTCTTCGTCATGTTCTTCTCCCTCCCGTCCTCCTGCTTGTCCTCCATCACCTCGCCGTGGCGGACGGCGGACACGTCCTCGTGTTCCCCGGTGAGTACAGCCACTGGCTGAACATGAGGAACATCATGGAGGAGCTGGTGCGGCGAAACCACTCCGTGACGGTCGCGGTTCCTGACGCGTCGCCGTCCATCAATTACAACAACAGCCGCGACGCTGCCAAGTTCAATTTCCTGGTTTTAAAGGTGATTTCATTGTTCGACATCAACGACTTTCATATTTGTTTGTTTTCATAGATGAATTAAATGACTTTCAGTGATATTCAGTGGTTCTACTCAAGTAAAAGTACCACTATCTATTTTTGATAAGACTTTACTTGAGTACAAATGTACTCAAGTTACTCAATTTCAATCTCACATGAATAGTTTTTAAATAAAGGCAAACCTTTACAAATTAAAATGCTGACAAAAAACATGTAAACACTTCACCTGTCAGGTGAGTGAATGAATGATGAGCAGAGAATATTTCAGTACTCTTTCCACCTTAACTCAGTAACTGATGTGATTTAAAACGTAGTGAAGTACAGTACTTCATACTTAAGTAAAGGTAAAATTGCAAATCAAAGTACAAGCACACCAAAAACCCACTCAACTACAGGAACACGAGTAAATGTAATTCATTACTTTCCACCTCTGTCAGTATCTTTTAGTTTAGTCACATGACTCTGGGTCTCCCCCTCAGGTCTCGTACACTCGGGAAGAGTATCACCAGCTCTTTCTTGACTTCATCCACTTCTCCATGACTGAGCTGCCGCGTGCGTCCATGCTGCAGAAGGTGCTCCTGCTGCATAATTGGGCCCAGCGCTCCATCGACTTCGGCATGCGTCAGTGCGACGCCATGTTGAAGAACGAGCAGCTGATGGCGACCCTGCGGGACGCCGCGTTCGACGCTGTCCTGGTCGACCCCATGGTGATGTGTGGCGACCTGATGGCCGACGTGCTCGGCCTGCCGCTCATCCTCTCTCTGCGCTTCTCGATGGGCAGTGTCATGGAGCGGCATTGTGGCCACGCGGTGGCGCCACCGTCGTTCGTCCCCACCGCGCCGCTGCCGTACGGCGACCACATGACGTTCAGGGAAAGGGTCATCAACATGGTGACGTACGTGGCCACGTCCGTGATTACAGAGTTCTTCTGGAGGACAACGCTGAACCAGTACTACAGTGAGCTCAAAGGTTAGTGACCAGTATGGTGTGGTCAGTGAGAAGAGCCTGGTCAAAGGTCACAACAAGGTCAAAGATTCTTCAGGTGCTGTGGGCGACTGGACTTGAAAAATCTAAAAATATTCGCCACATCCTACATCTACGTCAAATGCGAGATTTAAAAACCTGACAAACTTGTGTTTTGAAACATAGAAAGCCATTCCCAACACTGAAATGAAGTCATTTGTCCCATCTTCGCATCCCCATGCTACTCTCACACAGCTTTTCTCAAGCATGAACTACAGGTTTTGCGGCTCCAGATTAATTAGATTTGGGTGAAAAGGGGTTAAAAATGGCTCTCCTGATTCTCGATAACCTGAGACAAGGTGTGAACGGGTCGTTACGGGGTCACTTGAGAGCCAGAGTCTGCTATTTCGCCCACTGCTAACTCCCGAAGAAGATTATGACCTGGATGACTGAGATGACCTTCACCGACAAGGTCAAAGATCAAAGCTCTGTTTCCTGTGTGTCAGGACGTCCCACCAGCATGTGTGAGATTCTGGGCAACGCCGACATCTGGCTCATCCGGACATTCTGGGACATCGAGACGCCGCGGCCGGTCCCGCCCAACTTCAAATATGTGGGAGGTCTCCACTGTAGGCCGGCCAATAAGCTGCCGGACGACCTGGAGGCCTTCGTTCAGAGCTCGGGTGACGCCGGAGTGGTAGTTGTTTCTTTTGGCTCCATGGTAACCAACCTGACGGCAGAGCGTGCCGACGCTATCGCTACGGCTTTAGGACGAATCCCACAGAAGGTCAGAAGCTCCACCCACTCAGGCAGATGTCAGCGTATATAAATATATATGTATTTACTGTGTTGACAAGCATGTAGTTAACATGTTTATTAACATGTTTCTGTGTCATTAGGTGATTTGGAGGTTTAACCACAAACCAAAGACGTTGGCGCCAAACACAAAGCTTTGTGATTGGCTGCCTCAGAACGACCTCCTGGGTAAAAAACAGTTTTGTTTTGTATGTTTCCTAACGGAGTCCTTTCATAACAAAAGCCTGGTTGGTACTTCCTGTCAGGTCACCCTCTGACCCGAGCGTTCGTGACTCACGGCGGCACCAACGGCCTGTATGAGGCCGTGTACCACGCCGTGCCATTGGTTGGTCTCCCGCTGTTTGCAGATCAGCCCGACAACCTCGCGCGGTTGACCCGCCGCGGCGCCGCCATCGTCCTCGACATCCACACCATGACGTCAGACGAGCTGACGGAGGCGCTGCAAGCTGTCATCGACCAGCCGAGGTCAGAGGTCGACTTTAAATATTAAAAGCAAGAAGAAAACTCTTTGACCACTCTTTTTATCTCCCATGATGCTCAGCTACAAGACCAACATGCAGTACCTGTCGGAGCTGCACCGCGAGCGCCCGGTGTCGCCGCTGAGCACTGCTGTGTTCTGGGTGGAATATGTGATGCGACACGGCGGCGCGCGCCACCTGCGTCTGGCCTCACAGGAGCTGAACTGGTTCCAGTACCACAGCGTGGACGTGGTCCTCGCCCTGTTGGCTGTCATGATAGCTTGCTGCGCCCTCTGCTGGGCAGCGGTGAGATGTTTGCTGCGGAGCTGCAGACGAAGACGGCGTGAAAAGAAAGACTGATGTGTTTATATTGTTTGTTTGTGTGTAAAGGTACAGCAGGCAACTTCAGAGAAACGATGATATTTTCTGCCGTTGTCATGAATTAAAGGTTCATTTGTTGATAAACTAAACATGTTCATGTGAAACCATTGATGCTTAGCACTCTTGCCTTTGCAGCAGGAAGACCGGGTTTGTGACCAGGTTAGAACAAAGGCCTTTCTGCACAGGGTTTATTCTCCCAGTGTGTGCGTGGGTTTTCTCCAGGTTCTCTGGTTTCTTAACACAGTCCACAAACATGCAGATTTGGGGATTAGGCGAATTGGTCCCTCTAAATTGACCATAAGTGTCATACGTGTGGAAGTGAATGGTTGTTTGTCTCTATGTGGCCCTGTGACGAACTGGTGACCTGTGACTTCCAGGGTGTACACCGCCTTCTATGTCAGCTGAGATTGGCACCATGTTAGGATAAAGAGGTAGAAGATGAATCACTATGATCCACGCACTCATTGGAAACTGTAAAAGAAGCAATGTAGTATGACATGTGGGCCACACAGCAGACTCTTGACAGGTTCATTATTTGTTTCAAACTTTTGCCCTTGAACTGTCAATATTGGAACTTGATGTGAGCCACAGGTCAAAGGTAAACACCTGTTGTCTTGTGTTACAATGCAAGCAAGTACTGGTATCCCAGGTTCCTTGATTAGATAAGATTTTAACATAGCTAAATAACTTTTCATTGTATGCTTCTTTCATACATTACATTAAAGGAGACATATTATACCTTATTTCCCCAAGTTAAAATAGTTCCCTGGTGTCCTAATGAACATGTCAGTGACATGCTTTGGTCAAAATACCATAAGGATGAAGCACCATAGCAGTTCAATAACCCTGCTAAACCCGCCCCTTTCAGAATGCTCGGTTTTGTGCACGGTCCCTTTATATGCAAATGAGACACAGGCAAACACACACCCACTTCTTCCAGGGGGTTTCTGATTTGTCCTTTTTACTGTGCTCACTCGCTCAGCTCCTGTTTCCTCCGCTCCATTCCTCTCCCCCCCCCTCCACTAGTTCTCTGACAATATCAACATGGCAGTGTGCGCGGAAAACAGCGAGAGTGCCGTCACAGGAAGAGACGTTAGACACAAGGATCAAGCCGAACAGTGCCAAACTGTAAATCTGTTAAAAACACTTAGGGACAGCACCGCTGATCGCCACCGCTGAGCTGCATAAACTGCCGCTGTATGTGACTGTATCAGACTGAGTCTGTGCTCCGGTCATGGAGGACGTATTGAACAAATATTTTTAATTAGGACGTGTCAGAATGGTCAGTTATGAGCTCTATGTGACCTTTTCTTAACAATGTGTGTGTTTGTACATCGGTGAAATACGGTTGCTGACTAAATACGGCAACCGCTGGCCACAGTCTGATGCGAAGTGGTGCGAACACACGAGCACATGTTTGCTGACTTTATCCGGCACACTAGCTTCATATATAAAATCCTCTGTAAAACACTGTGCTCCACTGTGCAGCCACCAACAGCACACTTGTCCCTCCACGTTGACATAATACTGCTCTTCCTCCCTCGCCTGCACTCTCGCAGGGACAAGGTGGAGCTAAGGTGGAGCTCTCGAAGTAAACTTACTGGTGGGGTGATCACATTCGCGGTGAAATGCACATGCTGCCGTCATAAGCGCAGGGAATTCAACATCGCGTGTTATATCGCCTATACTTACACTAAGGGTACCATGAAAACATGACTGAGTATTCTTTTTTCACACTTTGGCAACTGGTAGGGCCCCCAAATATAAGTATTGAAATGGTTAAAAAGTTGATTATGCATAATATGTCCCCTTTAAATATCAGCTTTTAAAAGGCAGTAACCCTTTTACTCCACTACATTCCCCCTAACTATTTTTGTTACTCGTTACTACCAAATAAAATCAGAAGAAGAGTTGGTACTATGGTCTGCAATTATCTCGAGCTTTTCTTGTTTTGATGAGCTGCTTTACACTACAGTTTTCACCCACTCACACGCTGCAAAATGGGGTTAAGCTTCTTTGCTCAAGGACATATAGACATGCAGAACCAAAAATTTAGCTCACAACCTTCCAGTTAAAAGATAACTTGCCCTACCACTGAGCCACCATGGCTCAATCCATTAGTTTTAGTAAGTTTGAAGTAAAAGTATTAAAAAAGTACATTTTACATCAGGAAATGACTTGATACTGAAGTACAGTAAGTGTCATATACTTCAAGACTTTTACTTAAGTAATATAATCAAAAGTCACTTCAACTTCTACCAAAATCATTTTCTGGTAAGATACAGTGGGGGCTTAGGAAAGGAGTGTATTACATTATACATAAATACATTATTACATTTGACAACATTGTTGATTGAAGGATTTTATTTTTTATTTTGTACAAAACAAGCACAGGCTCCGCCTCCTCCGTCCACAAACGGAAAACAATAAACGTCACATTTGAGCTGACCACTGTTCAATAAAACAGAATCAAAGATCACCTCACACCAGTGATTGTCATGGTGGTGACCAATCACAAAGACTTTCTAAAAACATCCAGCAGGAGGCAACGGTGGACTGAAAACAGGAAATGAAACAAAAGTTGCAGTTTAAAAAAAAGACAAAAAAAACGAAAAATAAATAAATGAAATTAAAAAAATTAATCTGAAGGACTTTACAGGAAACGTCATCCAACCTTTCACAATAAAACAAGTGTGGATGTGTGACAGGATTTTTCAAAATAACAGTTCTTTGTTTTGAGATTTGATTCACATAAAAACTGACACTGCTCATTGTTTTATTCCAAATAAACAAAAAAACAAGAAACACTGACAGGATGTGACACCAGCACATCACCTGCGATACCGCCCCCTTTCTTTGTCCCTCTCTCTCTCCCGCTCCCTCTCCCTCGGTCGCTCTCTTTCTCTCTCGCGCCGTGGGCCGCCGCGCTCTCTCTCCCGCTGTCGCTCGCGCTCACGTCGGCTGCTCACCACTGCCTGTGTCCGCCGCAGGAAGTCGTCCACACGCATGTCATAGTCATGCTGCATGATAGATTAAAAAAAAAAAGAAAAAGTAAACATTTTTAAAAAAAGCATACAAATGCATCAGACAGATGAGGAATCAGTAAGACATAATTCAGAAGTGATACAGAGACAGTCACTGACTGGGCTGGAGGCGAAGGCTCTGTGCTGTAGCACCCTCTGCTTGTCTCGGAAGCGAGGGGGCGGAGCCTCGTGTGGCGGCATGGCTGGGTGGTGGTGGTGGTACGGCTGGTGAGGAGGGGGAGGCGGGTGGTTGTGGTGGTAGTAGGGGGGGTGGTGCGGGGGCGGCTGCTCTACACCAGGGTACGCCGCCTGATGACACATACATGAAGTTGTGAGTGTGTGCGTTGTCAATCAGCTGATCGATCGGGGAGTAAGATCAATAACACAAATCATACCAGAGTCTGCCAGGGAGCAGGAGGGCCGACGCTGTGGTGATAGTCCCGCATGTAGTCGTACGACTGTAACAGGAAGTACAGTGAACACACATGCTGACATAACACAGTGAAGCTAACATCTTACTGTGATCACATGTCCCTCATGTTGTCATAAGACTAAGACTGTAACAACAATTAGCGGAAAAAAACCTTGATGCTAAGCTAACAGTTTAAATGCTACTGTTATCACATGTAGTTATAAGTCTTACTGTGATCACATGACCCTCAAGTAGTAATACGACTCGAAAAGGAAGTACGGTGTCCATACCTGACACAGGCAAAGAGGCTAACTGAACAAACTGATGCTAAGCTAACATGCGGTGATCACACGAACAGGCTCAGAAAGCATGCCAACAGGTTTGAGACTCACCCCATTGAGAAAAACATCTCGTCTGACGCTGGAGAATCGCCTGAAACAGTACAAATAAAACAAATTAAAGCTTCCGTCTGTAAACGTGAACTGAAGTCGACTGTCAAAGTGTCGCGTTGCGTTATAACAACGGTTGTTCTGTAGCTCTGTCTATTTTGAGTCTCACCTGTCCACTGGCTGGTTACGGAGGTCCTGGATGAAGCCTGGAAATAAAATACTCCTTGTTAAGTTTCAAATTAAATGACAAAAAAAGGGGGGAAAAAAAATAAACAATAATACGAAAAACCATCAAACATTCACGTTTTCTTTTAAAACTCAAAAAAGAACATGAACAAAAAGTGACCGCAGACGACCTGCGCGCTGGTTGAAGTCCGGTGGTCCATCAGCTCTCGGCCGCTTCCTGCCATGGAGGTCGTACTCTTCAGGTCGACGCCTACATGAATAAGTTGACAAGTAAGACACACACACAAGCATGCGGAAACACGTCACATGCACATAAGCTATCAATAGGGCTGTTGCAGTCGTGGTAACACCGAGTCAAATTCACAGAATAAATTGGACGTTATTTTGCGGGCGGCTCCAGTAAAATCAGCTGTCTCATTATTCTTACCTCCATGATTTGATTTGAGCCCAGTTCTGCCAGGTCGGCTCGGGTTTGGACTCTGTATCAACAGTAATTTACATGCGTCCGAGTCATTAACTAGCTTATACTAACTGCATGGCAATTTCAGCAGTGATATGAAAGATCTGACAAATTTAGGTCGGAAAAATCAATACCACGACGGCCCTAGTGATCAATAATATCTGTCCATCCAACCAACCAATCAGATGACTCGACGTCCTGCGGGACTGGACGCCATGTATGTTTAAAGCATGTTGATAAATTTCACTTCAGACACACAAGTAAAACAACAAACAAATAACCTGTGAAAGAACAACATACCGCTTCTGTTGTTTATGTGGGCGGGGCTTGTTTGTTTGTCAACAACACTATAAAAAGTTTTTCTCCTCATCAGTCCAAGTTAAAGGCTTTTTTTAAAAAAAACCCTCTTACTTTGAAAGGGTGGAAGGAAGTGATGATGGTGATGATGATGGTGCAGTCCTGTCAAGCAATACCAAAAGCCCCGCCCACTTCAATCCCAGCCCCACCCCTTCGAGACCTGCAATAGTCCTTCCTTTTGCTGAGTCCATTCAGGATTCTGACTCCGCCCCCCAATAGTGTGACACACACACACACACAGTCCTGAATCAGTGTGGGCATGTATAGGTGGAGTTGGGGGCAGAGTTAACTGTCCTTTCTTGGAGGGGCGGGGCTTATCTTTTTCAGTCCAACAGTCTGTAACTCTACCTTATTAGAGCCAGTGAGGAAGCCCCGCCCACTCACAAACATCAACCCTCTCTTTGGATATAGTCCAGAGGCCCCGCCCCCTGCTGACCAACCTGCACCACCTTCTCAAAGACCAGAAACAGTCAGTTCTACAATGCTGGCCCCGCCCCCCTCCAGTGACGCTTGTCCTTTATGCTTTTATTTTGAAAGGCTCAGCCACAGTCCCGCTAAGAATTCAGATTTTTAACATCCGAAGTACGAAACTCCTGCAAAGAAAAGAAATTCAGTAACAACAGAATTTAGAAACTTAACTTGTTAACCGTTTAAAGAACTATATGTTTAAACTTTCACTGTAAACGTTAAGAAACGACTTGTAGGGCCTTTTAACTTCCTGCCTGACTTTACGACTTCGACCATAGAGCGAGGTGTCGCTCCGGTGACTGGACAAACCACAACAACCAGAGAACCAGCAACACTTGACACCCGACATCGCTAGCCACTGGCTCTAAGCAGCGGTCGTCTCCGTCGTCCAGCAGCAGGTGGCGCTGTGGTCACAGCAGGAGGAGAAGGAGAACAGGAACAGGAAGCGGGAGGAGGAGCTTGGTGATTGGCTAACCTTCCCGGTTCGCGTTGCGGTGGTCGGCCTCGGGGCCGTGGTTCCGATGGCGTCCGACGTTTGTGACGAACGCGGCGAGCTACCTGGTGGACGTCCACGCTTTCATCCAAGGGGAACAGGGTGCAGAGCTGTGCGCCGACATCTGGTTGGATCTCCTGGAAGAAAAAAAGGGATAGTTCCATTTTTTCAGCACAGTGGGTTGCTTATTATGCGTCAGCGCCACATTTAACCATACTGGAAAACAAAAACGTACCTGTCCGTCACGGCCGATCTTCACCGGCTTGTGTTCGTTCCAGGGATTCGCCAGGTGGGACGTCTTTGTGAAGGGAAGTTCCCTCCTACCAAACACACACAATGTGACCAACTGACCACATCCAGTTGTTGATATTCCATGATGTCACAGTTCTGCAAGTCATGGTTGTTTACCTGCAGAGCCAATCGATCTTAAAGACTCCGCCCAGCATCTTGGCGTTCATGCCGGCAGGAAGAACCCAGTGAATTGGAGATCCGCCATGATGAGACTCTGATGCCAGGCGAGCAAACCCTACAGACACGACGACAACAACAAAAAAAAAACACAACCTATTCAACATCGTTTCCAGAAAAATCAATAATTAAATCAGACAATCAATTGAGTACTTATTACCTTGAAATTTGCCGCTCTCCCTCACTGAAAAGACCAGGATGACACTACGAGCTGAGCGGAAAGCTGCGTTCAGCTTCTTCTCATTCACTGGAAGTGTTGACCACACGCCCTGAAAAAGAAAAAAACACACACGACATAATCAATATCATGTTATGACATTATCACTTCAAATTTGAGCATGACGTCGTTAGGCGACATTGTACCTTGGCTTTTGCCAAGGACACATTCTCATGGTTGTTGCTCTTTATGAGGAAGAATCGAGCTTCTCGCAGGATGTAGCGCAGCTTAGTGGTCGGATCTGGAAGACAGGAAAGTAATCTGATTACTCATCTGACGACTCAGCAACACAGCAAGGAGGTCGCTTCTTAACGATAAATCAAGATGGCTGCCTTACTCTCCATCCCTTTGCGAACGGCTCGCACTGATGAAGATAACTTCTCATGCTTCTTCTCTGAACCTTTAAAAATAAAAGCAAGGGACTGAATACGAGACAATTCAAAAAGTTAAAAAAAAAGAGTGTTGTGTGTCGTCATAGTTACCTGAAGCATCTGAAGCGGAGCCCGAGTGAGCCGACTCGCCATCGTCTGAGAAACTGACCGAGGAGGCGGAGCGTGAATCTCCGGCCTCGCTGCGAGTGTCGTAGTCATTTCCTTCGCCACGACGCTCGTACTCCTCCTCCTCTTCTTCCTCTTCCTCCTTCTCGCCTTCTTCCTCCTCCTCCTCCTCTTCTTCCTCCATGCCCTCTTCCTCTTCGTCGTCGTCCTCCTCTTCCTCCTCCTCTACATGTGAACCAGCGGGGGAAGAGCTTCCTGATCCCTGCTCTGAGCCATACTCTTCTGTTGCATCCCCCTCTGATTGGTTGTCCTCCTGGTGAGGGGTGGGACTTGGACGACGCTCGTCGCGCCTTAACTTCTGAAGACAAACGTTTACAGTGAGTAACAGGACAGAAGTAGCAGTGGCTACGGTGATAGTGCTGCAGTATCATATTAATTGTAGTATCAGTAGTATGGGCGGCAGTTAGAAATACCTGAGGCAGACCCTCCAGGCCTCTCTGAGAGTCACGGTGACGTGCATCCTCTCTCATGCGGCTCCTGGGCGGAGCGTCTCGCGTCCCTCTGCGACCCTTTCGCTCATCATAATATTCGTGACGGTAGCTGGAGCTGGTGGAGTGTCTGCCCCGCGGGCTTGGTGCTGCCTTCTTAGATGAGGAGAGAGGTGGACCAGGCGCTCTCTTGTTGGAGGATGACCTAGAGGGGGCATGACTTGCTGATGGCCGGAGTCTCTTCAGGTCATGGCTGTCAGAGCGCTCACTCTTTCTCTTTGTTCCTGACAGACGGGAAGAAAAAGTGAGATGTCAGATGAGGAGAGACAACAGCCTTATCAGTAGTAGCAATGTACAGTCCCTGACAAACGTCTTGTCACTTATCCATTTTTTAGAAACAACAGCTTATAACCTGACTTTTAATTAATCCATTGGTTTTAGAAATGGCTCATACGAAAGCTAAAACCCTACCAAATTATGTTAAATATACTAAAATAAATTTGCTTCACTGAAGAAAGATTGATCATTTAATGAACACAGAAAGGTTTTGGCCAGACAAAAGTTTTGTCGCCTACAGAGAGTAATGTGAAAATTGAACAAATAATTTACTTCAAATACAAAAATATGTTGCATAACATCAGTGAATTAAGTAGTGGTGCTGTGAGATCCATATTTAATATCTTGTATGACTTCAATGAGCTTGAAGGACTTCATCCATGCGGTTCGACAATGATTCATACAATTTATTGATGAAGTCATTAGAAATAGCAAAGAAAGCAGTCTTACATGCCTCCCAGAGTTCATCAAGATTCTTTGGTTTAGTCTTCCTCTTTCATTCTACCCCAGACATGCTCAATTATGTTCATGTCTGGTGACTGGGCTGGCCAGTCCTGGAGCACCTTGATCTTCCTCGCCTTGAGGAATTTTGACGTAGAGATGGAAGTATGCGATGGAGCACCATCCTGCTGCAAAATTTGACCCCTTTTATGTTTGGGAATGTAAGAGGTAGCTAAAACTTCTTGATATTTTAGGCTATTGATATTGCCTTCCACCCTACAAATCTCTCGCTCACCCCCATACTGGAGGTAACCCCAGACCATGATTTTTCCGCCACCAAACTTAACTGTTTTCTGGGTGAATCTCGGATCCATGTGGGCTCCAGTAGGTCTCCTGCAATATTTGCGGCGGCTGTGATGTAATTCAACTGAAGATCCATCTGAGAAATCCACCTTCTGCCACTTTTCCAGCGTCCATCCTTTTAACAGGCTGTGGGCCTTGCAAATGCCACACGTTTTTTTAAATTGCCTTTTGTTTAGTGCTGGTTTCTGGGCACTGATTCGACCATGGAAGCCATTTTGAGACAGAATTCTACAAACTGTTCTGGTTGACACGGGGACTTGAGGTGACCAGCCCTGGTGGAGCTCTGCTGCAGTGGAAAAGGGGCTGGCCTTGGCTTTTCGAGCCAACAAACGGTCCTCCCGAGCAGTTGTCTTGCGGGGTCTGCCGGACCTGGGCTTGTCAAAAACATCTCCAGTCTCTTCAAATATTTTTCTTATTCTTTGTACTTGATGCTGAGACACATTGAAGGTGTCAGCCACCTCAGCAGTGGATCTGGTCTTCAGCCTCTTGAGAATCAACGCTTTGGTCTCAGGGTGAATCTTAGGCATGTTGTCAGAGGTCAAGTTGCAGTTGATGTGAAGGTCTGGTGTGCTGCGGTTCTTTTTATACACACCCACTAATTGATTGATCAATTACTGATCACAGGTGAGGCTGTAATCTAGGATTAGGTGCATCATATGACAAGGTAACAAGACTTTTGTCTTTGCATAAACTGACTCAGTGGGCTTTACCAAGCTGTGAACGTTAGAATGCTTTTCAGCATTTTCGTTTTTCAACAAAACATTATTAAAGCGACAAGACTTTTGTCAGGGACTGTAGAGCAACCAGAAACTGAATTGCTACTATCAGTGGTATATTGAAGATGCACCTTTTTTGTCGCTGACGTCACGCTCGCTCTCAGGGTTGTACAGCTCATCATCTTGATCAGGAGCTTCAGTCAGAAGATCTTCCAGAACGTTCAGCTCTCCGTCTGAAAGAAACAAACCAATTTAGGAACACGATTAGCTGGTTGTAGGAGTGAATGTTTCACCTATAAAGGCAACGTGAACCTCAATGATGGCTTTGTATACGAAAACTGTACTATACGTTCATTTCGTCCATAGTTGTACCACTTTAATACAACCAATTCCTGCGTTATTGTAGTAGTTTAATAAACTGTTTATGATGGATAATAAAAAGGACCTGCTATGTAAACAACAATAACACGTCACATTGGTGTTGACATTCGAATTGGAAATGTGTGTGTCACGTTAAGGATCGAGAAAGATCAATACACAATTTATAAGCAGGACAAGTTGTTTATCCTCCACGATAATTAACCAATCAGCGCCCCGATCGATTAGGACACAGTGTGGTTCAATTACACGCGGTGTGAGTTTGACTCCGCGAAATTAAGTTCTCACTGTGTTAACCAGAAATAAAATACTTGTTACTGGAAGAGTTGCTCGCACGCACGTTACTAACGTCATCAGCTCACTCTGATGAATAAATAATCGATAAGTGATCAGTCGATCAACTGCACTGCGAACCCAAAGTATCATGAGAACAAAGATAGCACGGGCGCTAACGGCTAACTGTGGCTAACAAAGCAAACCTTGCGTGCGTTACCTTTGTCCTCGCGCCGGTCAGCCGCCGCCATCACCGCCGCCACGACGTGTCAACTGCCTCGTGCTCAGGTGTGGCACAGGTGGATCGAGTATGAGTTGAATCCAAAGAGAAAAGGAGGAAAAACAGAAAGAGAAACGCAAATAGAGCAAATGGCGGACACGGGATTCGTTCTTCTTTGATGTTTAGCGACGGGTGACAAAGCAGCTTATTGGAGCATTACCGCCACCTGCTGGAGCGTGCACCAGTGACAGGAAGCTGCTTCAATTTTTTTTCTTTGCTGACAGCTCATACATTACTGTGATTAATAGATTAACTGTGACTTTTAGACTTAAAGTGCTGACAAAAGCACCCGTGTCCATCCACTGTGACACAAAAAACAGGTAAATATAACGACCAAAATCATTTATTTATGTCTTATTCGTTAGGAATTCTGGCTCAACGATTTCCAACTATTGTTTTCATCTGGTCACTATCCCCTTTCATCAGTTAATACATCAAACTTTTAACTTGGCCAGGACATTCCTGCAACATTTCATCTTTTTCTGCTGTTTATGTCATAAATATGAGAAAAAAAGAGAAGGAATGGAGAGCACAACATAAAAGGCAATCTTTCCATGGTAAATTAATGGGGAGTGCAAATCAAAGAGTACTCAGCATTCCAAACAGGGAACTGGGGATCGTGATGTCATACCACATTGCATCTTGGGCATGTCGGCCATGTTTGGGGCTATCAACACTGTTGTTTACGTTGTTGTTACATCTTGGATATCAGTGTCTCCCATTGTATCCTTCCCTTTATTGTTTTTAAGCATGCCAATCAAGCTACGTGACTACACAGCAACAGCACAGCTTTTGTTTATGTTCACCTTCAACACCTGTAGTCCCAAACATGGACAACACATCCCACAATGCAAAGCCGTTTCCAGGCGCTACTACATTTTCTTTACATTTTGATGTTTTTAACATTTGATTCTCAGTGTACATCCTGCCAGAAATTATTATTAGTAAGAATATTAGTAAAAACAAAACAACCTGAAATTATTTATTGTGAATTTATTAATACAATTTCATCCTCAGTCGGTTTTTGATATATCCATTCACTCTACAAGCCTTTCCAGTCTGGTTTCCGCCCCCGTCACAGCACAGAGACCACCTTAATCCAAATCACCAACAACCTCCTCACTGCAGCTGATTCTGGTTCTGTCTCCATCCTCATGCTGCCTTTGACACCATCTCACACCCCATCCTCCTCAGTAGACTCTCCTCCATTGGCCTCTCCCACACTCCCCTCAGCTGGTTCCACTCTTACCTCACAGGCCACACTTTCACTTTAAAACCTTCCCCAGTCACTACAGGTGTTACCCCAGGGATGCCCCCTTCTCTTCATCATCTATCTCCTCCCCCTTTTGGTTTTTACGTAATTGTGTGATTTTAATTCATCTTGTTTGTAAAGTGTCCTTGAGTGACCCGAAAGGCGCTTTTAAATTAAATGTATTATTATTATTATTATTATTATAATAATATCAGAGATGGCTAATAATACTAATTATAATTAATATTGTGATCAATATACATTTAAATACATTTTCCAAACTGTACTGAAGTTCATTTAAGGGTATTATTTTGAAAATCCAACAAAGGAAGTGGTGTTTCCACCCGGAAGTCCACGTCATTCCTGTTTCGACAGCCTCAAGTCAGCTGAAACCCAGAGACTGAACCCGAATAAACTCTG
Organism: Solea senegalensis; assembly: GCF_019176455.1. Lineage (NCBI taxonomy): Eukaryota > Metazoa > Chordata > Actinopteri > Pleuronectiformes > Soleidae > Solea > Solea senegalensis. The sequence goes on from NC_058040.1 coordinate 17,526,275, forward strand.
AGCTGAGAAGAAAACTTGTAGTTTTAATCTGGTAACTAACATGGCGGACGAAGCCACGCGCAAGGCCGTGTCCCAGATTCCGCTGTTGAAGGCGCACGCGGGGCCGAGGGACCGCGCGCTGTGGCCGCAGAGGCTGAAGGAGGAGTACCAGGCGCTGATCCGGTTCGTGGAGCAGAACAAGGCAGCCGACAATGACTGGTTTCGTCTGGAATCTAACGCGGACGGTACGCGGTGGACCGGCACTTGCTGGTTCATTCACGAGCTGCTGCGCTATGAGTTCCGGCTGGAGTTTGACATCCCGGTGACCTATCCCGACACCGCGCCCGAGGTAGCGGTGCCAGAGTTGGACGGTAAAACGGCTAAGATGTACCGCGGAGGAAAGATATGCCTCACCGATCACTTCGCACCGCTCTGGGCCCGGAACGCGCCCCGGTTCGGCCTCGCGCACCTGATGGCGCTGGGTCTCGGCCCATGGCTCGCGGTGGAGATCCCGGACCTGATCAGCAAGGGACTCGTGGTCCACAAGGGGCAGCAGCGCGAGGCGGCTGAGTGACAATGAAAACAATGTACTGGAATATCACTGAAGACATCTGTGCAGCGTGTGGGAAATTATGTTATGAAATAAAGTGATATTTATGATACTTTACTATGAATATAAAAGACCATGGAGTTGGACGGTGATGATGCAACTTAATCTTCTGTAAAACAATGATCAGACAATGTCGGTTGTGAAGAGCGGATTCTAATGTACAACAGTGTCCTCGAAGAAAACTTCATTGTCACTTAAGCTGAAACAGAAACGTCATTAATATTTGTTTTGAGTCAATGATGTAAAGAAACATCAATTCCACTTTCTGTTGTATTTTTATTGTTGATCTTATTTTCCACCTCATGTCAGTAAACTTGGATAAGCTCCTCCCACTCAGCTGGAGGCCACACCCCGTTTTCTTGCACATTGCTTGGTGAGGACTTCCAGTCCCAGCTCCTCACAGGAATGCTCCAGGTGGTGCCGTAGTTTGCCGTCACATAATCCAGTGTTTCACACGGAACGCGAACCTTGAGCTCCAGAAGCTCCGTCCAGCAGAGTGAGAAGCGAGGGAAGATGTACCTGACGAAAAAGTAACAATTTGATAAATGTGGCGACCTCGCTGGCAAACAGTGTTTCAAGTCACGTTGAGTTTTACATACTTGAACTTCCTGCCACTCTTTGCCTGCGTTCCACCGTTCCACACGATGTCTCCCTCTTCATAGAAAAAGAAAATGTCCAGTTTGACGTCTCCACTCACAAATGACAATTCCAGACTGTCGTCTGCCTGCGGTTCACAATAAAAGACCCAAAATTAAAGACCCAAAATACATGCATGTTCTCTCTGTGTGTGCGTGGGTTTTCTGCACGTTCTCCGGTTTCCTCCCACAGTCCAAAAACAAAAAGATATGAGCATTAGGCAAACTGACCAAAGGTGTGAGTGAGAGTGAATAGTTGTTTGTCTCCATGTGACCCTGTAATGGACTAGCGACCTATCCAGTGTGGACCCCGCTTTTCGACCCTATGTCAGCTGGGATTGGCACCAGTTTCAACACAAAGGGAAATACACAACCGCTCAAAATAAAGACCCATTTCAACACGAAGTCTCTGTTAAAATATGTTCAAGAAAGACACAAAAACAAAAATAACTGAGTTCTGACCTTTCCAAACTTGTGCTTGAGTAACAGTCCGGCTTTTTTGAACGCTGCAACGATGTCAGACTTGAAGTCCACAATGAAGATCCCAATGTCCACATCACGGCTGTATGAGATGACACTGCACTGCCTGAACCAGCCTGCAGGGGGCGACATTGAAAATTTGAATTGAATCAAATCTGGTTATGATGCTGTTATTATGCTTTGGCATTAGCCTGTTAGCATATTACCCAGACAAGTGCCACTGCTGAGCCAGAAGGGAATGTCAAGGCCAGCAAGAGTCCGAGCAGCGATATGAAGCAACGACTTTGCATTTCTGCGAAAATCCACTGCCGCTGGAGATGAGTCCTCTGGGTAAAGCTACATTCACAAATAATGAGAGAGCTTTTCCAGATTTATATTATTTTATATTATTTTCTTTTGCTAAAATCATTCAAATGTTTTGAATAACAATGAAATAAACAAAATAATTTAGTTTTTGTTTTAAGTCATCAACAAACTTTCAGGTACCATGAAGCTGAACAATTTCTTAAAATGTCTTAACAAAAAAAACATTTCTTTACACATCACTTTATTCCATCATATTTTTTCCCTGCTGCTTTTGTTTCCTGTACCTGGAGGAAGGTGCGGGCTTCACGGTAACGGCACTCCAGGAAGTGGGCATGCCGCTGCTCAGACAGGAAGCGAGTGATGTTGTGTGGGATTCGAATGTCAAGACCATCCAGGACTGTCAAGACCAGCTTTGGCCTGGAGGGGGCGAGCACACACAAAACACACACCAGGGTGTTCAGAACATCGCACCTGTCATTTTTGCTGACATATTCCTGTGTGTGAGTCAGATGAGATTTTTTTTTCATACAAGTGTTTATAGTTTACTCACAGATGTGTCTGATTCCATCTTTTCACATGCACATGCTTTTCACAGTGGTTAGCCTCCTGCTGTACCTGTCATAAGCTCCAGTGTGGCGTCCGTAGTCCAGCAGTTTGAACGGAGCAAAGCTTCGGTCCATGTTAGCTTTTAGCCGTAGCGCTCCATGCCACAGGTAGTTGCCACTGCGCTCGTACAGGAACACCACCTGCCACAAAACATGGTTACTGGAGTAATTTCAGTGCTTACCAGGTATCGCGAGGTAATGTGACTCCACCCACATGGATGATGTAACCATGGAGGCGGAACAGGAAGTGCAGCGGGATCTCTTCCCCTGATAGGGTGTCTAAACTGGCTAAACGTGGATCCTCTCCTCGCACCTGCAGCAGCTCAAAGCCTTTCTGCTCAGCAGCCAACAGGAAGTTGGCCTAACAAAGAAACAAACAAAGAAACGTGACCAGGTTAGTCATATAAGCTCGACGTCCGACAAATAAATCAAACCGAACAATGCCAAAGTGTAAATCAGTTAGTCCTAAAAATCCTGAAAAAGTGTTATTCTCCAACATTTAACAAGGTAATTCTAAAATCTTAATATTAAACAGGACTTTGGTGTATTTAAGTTCAGTGACTGTGTCAGACGGAGTCTGTGGTCCAGTCATGCAGGAAGTACTGGTTTTTGTTCACAATTCTGCTAGAACTGTAGTGGAAAAGTGCCAAGAGTCAGTTACATCCTCACTGATAGTTTTAAAAACTCACATTGTGCTTCCATAGGTTGGCCTGCAACGCAAATGACGTGATTGGCCGGTCAGTGCACAGGAAGCTGCAGTGTGGCTCACGTGTCTGTCTATCACGCTGCCGCAAAGCATCCTGGGAGAGTAAGGTGAGTGCTGCAGTGTCAGCGAGAAACAGCGGCAGCCTGAAATGCTGTGCGAGGGCCAGGAACTTCTTCACTGTCTGCTACAGAGAGAAGAGCAAAAATGGATGGTTACCATGGAAACAATGGACAGTTACTGTGAGAACCAATGGGATATCTCACATGAAAACAACTGACAGTTACAATAGCATCTGGTGCAACATAGCAGTTGCCATGGAAACCAAGACAGAACACTGACAGAGAGGTTAAACATTTACACAAAAGTCACAGTGCCGCTTAATGCTAACTTACCCATTGGATGTCACTGGCGGTCAGGTGACCCGTTTGGCTCAGGATATGAGGACCAGACTGCAGAGGAGCAAGTTGAGTAATTAAATAAAATAAATTAAACAATGTTTAAAAATGTGTTGTGCTAATTTACTAGCTCGAACATAAACAAAAGATTTTCTCACCCTGGTGACGTAGTTCCGGTAGTAATAGAGCTGGAATAGCAAGAACACGCAGCTGCTCACGATCAGCAGGGACAAAACAACCGTCCGGTTCACACGAGGCATCCGGAAAAAGTGCGCAGTAACCCGCGCCTCATGACGCCAGCGGCGGCGGAACTCTCCGTGGGGTTATAAGTCGGTAAACCGTTACACCAAGCTGTCCGCAGCGTCGATAACATCCGCCATCTTTAAAACGACGCGTCTTCTTCGTCCTGGAGTTTTATTGGCGAAAAACGTATTGGTGCATCAGCGCCACGAGGTGGTGAGGAGGAGCAGGGTTTCAAAATGTTATTCCACTAACAATTTTTTTATCTCTGTTTCGCAAATGCATCTTGTGACTTAAGAGAAACTAACCACTGCAAAATGATCTGAGAAATTAGAATGCTGATATTAATAAATAGTGATAGTAGAAATTAGAAGAAAACACTGATTTTAAACTCGATGTTGAGCTGATTTAAATGTGAAACCGTCATTAAAGTCAGTGCAGCAGGTGATGCAACACACATCAAAATAAAGAATAAAGTACTCTTTAAAGTATCTTGTACTGGTACATGCAGTAACTTAACGCGGTGCGTTACACTCAGTACTTTTACCTGTTCAACTTTACACAGTCAGTGACACACTGAAACAAGATGGCGGACCGCAGCCGCGGCTGGTTCACAACAAAAAGACGGAGCTGAACTTCGCCGGACTTCCAGAACTCCGCGGACCGGGGACATGAGCGGCCTCCACCGCCTTTAACGACTCGCACTGGTGCCGGTTTTTCTTGGGATGTCCCGTTCAGCTGCCTCGGTCTGAGGTGGACTTTAGTCGTTTCCTTCAAAGGAGGTAAGATCGGCCGCGCTGCTAGCTTGCCTAGCCACTAGCCTATCTATATCAGCTAGCTCGGCGCTAACAGTTTGTTATGGTTGGATGTGGGTGCTCGGGCGGTTCAACGGGCACACCGGCAACGGCGACAGAGTTCAGCTGCACCGTAAAGATGACGGTCGGCAGAAGTAAGATGGAGTGCAGCCAGTGGTACGGCTGGGTTTTGGGTTAAACACAATAAGTCAGCGGGTCAATGGCAGCTGGACTGCAGCTGGAATGCTATCTGTTCAGCTAACAGCTAAAGAGCTAGTGCTGCAGTGTTATAACTGTACTTTAACTGTAGACTATGGTAGTACTACTGGTTTACTACTGCAGTATTAATACTACATGTGTGAAAGTTCACTTACAGACGAGAGTATGGTTGGCTTGAGACCACTGCATGTGTGCGTTTGTATAATTGTAATAGGTTGTGAAGACAAGTTCTGATTCAAAACTATCTTTGTGAGCACATTTTGGATGGCCCTCACGACTAAGGGCTTTTTGGGGTTAAGACGCAATAGGTTTAAACGCAATATTGGGTTTAATTTAGGGAAAGGCTAAGGGTTAGGCAGTGATTTGTGTAAGATCAAGGTAAGTGGCTTGGGAATGTACGCGGTCTATGAGTGTCCACACTGTGTGTGTGCGTGCGTTCGGTTTGTGTTAAAGGGATAGTTCAGGTTTTCTTAAGTGACGTCACCCCACGATTTCAACGCATTCCAGTTGAGAAGTTACTATTGTTGTACATGGTATGTTGTGCACATGGCAACATATATACTGTGAAACAAATATAAAACCAACATGCTATTAATGCCAAAATTAGCTGCATATGTATTGTGGCAGACTTTGTGGAATCTTGAACCTGGTAATGTTAGGTTGCTCCAATTATAAAGTGCAGGGTCGGTGGTTTCTGTGATATTGAAAAGTCAAGAGTTCCCTCTTGAAATGGAACATGTAGAATACTGGCACAAGGTCTGACATCTTAAAGCTGCAGTGTGTTAAACATTAAAATTTTTATATGCTGTGTTCTTCACCTAATAACAGGCTCTGTCAAGCAATACTATCAGACCTGACTGAGGGAGTGTTTATGTGTTAACGCAAGCATTGCAGGAACAGTTAGGGGCTAGAACCATTACCATGTGTTTCAGTCATACTCTAACCTGTTTGGATTGCTCTTGCATTACCTGCAAAATGTTACCATTATAACATAAAAGAAATCACTTCCTGTGGGCAGTGTGAGATTGTAGTCAAGCAACACAAGATTTAAGCACTGCTATACTAAAAAGCGCACAGTCATATGGGGCTGATGGGCTTAATCAGTCTTGTGTGAACTAATTTGACAGTGATTTGAATCTAAACATTACAGTTTTATGATCACAATATCCTAAGAATATGTGCTTTATTCCTCTCTTGACAGGAAACCGTAGGTTTTTAACTGCTCAACATCAATGTTCACAAAAAAATACAGTGCCTTTAGGTTGAAGCCTTGAGATTTGTGATTTGACAGGCACCAATTAGTTCAGGTTCACAGGCATTAGCTATTTGACAATACTAGCTGTCAATTACACAATGTCCACTCAAATGTGTCATGTTTATCATCCGTTTGATTCTAAATGGCAATGTAATTTACAAAACTTGCATCATATTTTATTGAAGGCCTGAAACAAGCGAGGAAGACAGGAAAATGTTAACTGACATTGCAAATCAAGTGAGAAGTAGAAGCTTATGTTCCCATGGACTTCAATTCAAGTGGAATTTATTTTTGAAACCAGTATATTCACCCCCGGGAGGCTAACCACGGCGTCACCTTTCCAAGCATATATAATGTGTATGAGTTGATCTTCCTGATGGAGGCAGAAGTGGATCAACAACTCCTGTGTGCCCTGACGTAAAACACTTTTTCTTCATGGAGAGTAAGCTGTTGCCTAAGTGACAGAAACTTCAGTTGCCAGTTGGAAAAGCCTGTTTAACAGCAGCGTGAAGCAGCAAGTGTATTCTAGTGTATTCAAGTTTATCACAGACTTAAGATGATTAAGATTTTACTCGGGGGCACTATGACACATAAACACACACACAAGCACATACACTGTTTTTGAATAAATTACACAAAGCATGGTATTATTTACACCCTCATGAGCTGATGACATACAGTGATGATGGACTGTTACTCATGAGAAGCATCAGCTGATGTTCGTCTGTAGTTGCTCTGTAGACAGATGCATGATTCATTGGAGCTGCTGTACAGGCTCCATTATGACGTGTGTACTTGTATTTGTTACCTCTTAAAGACCTCTTCTGGCATAAACACTGACCTTGTCAGGACCAGTAATCCTCATGGAGACCCGTACTTGTTCTACATGTGTAGAACCTAATTTCTGAGGAACTGGTTAACTTGAGGTGTAAGGTGTTTGAATTTTGGCATTCAGGCAATCACTGGTTATGGTTATGGTTGGGTATAACACTTTGTTTAGGCTGTCCAAATGAATGGAAGTCAGTGTGGTGTCCTAAGAAGACTAGCTGTGCAAAACGGTGTGTGTTTGTGCATCTGTGTATACTGTATTTTAATCCTTGTGTGTGTGTGTTAGTTAATCTCAGTGTGGGTTTGTGTGTGCATATTAATCTGTGAGTGTGTCAATGTTTGTGTGTTAGTATTTCAGTAACCCGGTCAGTCCTGCAGCAGCAGCAAAGCATGCTGGGAGCAGGAGGGGGGGCTGCCCCTCCCTCCCCTCCCTCTCTGTCTGTCCCTGGTCACTGATTGGCTGTTCTCTCGCCCAGCTGACTGCTCTCTGTCAGACAGTGAGCGAGAGAGCGAGAGAGAGGGAGGGAGATGGAGGCGTCAGCGATGGGGTGAGCTGCCATTTTCTCTTTCTTTTACTAACATCTCTCCATCCTTCATCCCTCCATCTGTTTTATCTGCTTCGAGTGTCTGGTATTGAATGAATTAATGAGTGAGAGGGGAGGACTGGGGATAAGAGTGGAGGGGGGCACTGTCCTTTCATTGTCTTCTCTCCATCCTCTGGTTTGTGGTTTAATTTATTCTGTTGTTTTTGATGGAGGGAGTGAAAGAGAGATGGGGGGAAGACGAGGGGAGAGATGGGGGGTAGAAAAAGAGAGGTGGGGGAGGCATGGGTGATGGAGGAAGGATAGAAGAGGGAGAGAAAATGGCTGCCTGGTGATAGGGGATGGAGACAGGGAGGAGGAGGAGGAGGAGGAGGAGGAGAGGCTGCTGTTCTCTGCTGTCCTTCACTGTTTCTGCTGCTGCTGCAAACTTTGTTTAATGTACAGTTTTATTAGTCATTTTCCATTGATCACGTTGTGTTTGATGAATTATTGATGAGTTCCGATCAGACAAAAAGATCTGTACTGCAGTGATGTAGTATTATTATAGTGGAGTGTTACTGCAGTTCACACGAGTACAGTGTAGTGTTTCTGGAAAGTACTTTAGGATTGTTGCAGTACACGGCAATATTGCTGTACTCTATAGCATTATCATGGTTCCATATAGTGTACCATAGTACACGATAGTATTACTGCAGTACAGTGTACTGTTACTGCAGTACAGTGTACTGTTACTACAGTACACTGTTGTGTTATTGTAGTACATTGTGGTTTTTCTACACTATAGTGCACTGCACTACACTACACTACAGTGTTATATCACTGCATTACATTGTATTATTAATTGACATTTGTGTAGTTGTAGTATTACTTCAATACCACAATCTTTGCTGCCTCACAGATTAAAATGATGGATCATAATGCCTCCGAAAGGCCAGCAGTCATGTGGTGCACCTAAATATGGACATATAAATTCTTTTTCTATTCAAGCTTTATACATCTATATTGAAATAGATATTGAAAACCAATACTAAATAATTGGCTGTCGCTGTTTCTCTGCGTGTCCTCCGGCTGAAGACAAGGAATATAATTTTTAAACTGTTTTTACTCCTCTGTTTTGTTCTATGGAAAAATATCAAGAACAGAACAAGAAATGTACTGACAGACCTAACTGTGACTAGCAAGTTCTGCATTGATCAGCTAATATTTCTATTGCTTATAGTCCATTAATTATGAATACATCAACAATGTCTACCACTCTGCTAGTTTTTTATGTACTCTGGAGGAATAAATACATGTTTGTTTACTAGTCTGTTCCCCGGGATCAGCACAAGCCAGCAATTGACAAATGAGATGGCTGCTTTTTAAAATGTCCAATTATTGATTTTTCTCTACCCCATTGCTTACATACTGTGTCCCATTCCAATGGGAATGTTCTGAAACTGTTTTCCTATGGTGATCCCCTTTTTGGGAAACATTTTCTAGTGTGGAATGTTCGGTGCCGATTATGTGGGCTTTTTGTTAAGTGTGGCTGCAACTAATGATTATTGTCATAATCTACTAATCTGACGAGTATTTTTCCGATTAATCGAGTACTTGTTTGGTCCGTGAAATATCAGAAAATGTTGATCAGTGTTTACCAAACCAAATTACGATGTTCTCAGATGTTTTGTTTTGTCCACAAATCAAAATGATTTTGAAGCTGAAAAAAGGCTCAAACCGATTAATCGATTCTCAAAATAATTGATGATTCATTTATTAATGGATTAATCATCAATTAATCTAATAATTGTTGCAAACCTAATCTTTAGTAAGGTCAAGTCTCTTAGCTTTTGCGTTTTGTTTTGTAATGTTGGGAATTAACTTTGGTACTTAAAAATGTGAGAGGGTATTTTGTAACGTGGGTTTTTGTTTTTATTTATTTTTGACAAAAAGCCCACATTAACACCTGCACTGCCTGTGTTACGATGATGTGGCTCTCTAAACCTGTGGGATGTGTGTGATTGAAGGCATCAGCGCTTTGTGGATGTTGGTGTTATCTGCTCAGCTGTGCTGCTTTGCAGGCAGCGATTTCGACGAGCGTCGCCGCTGCAGTCGTGTTGGAAGTGTTTCCACTTTAGTAAGCAGCAAGTGTAGAACAACCTTTCTGTTTACTTGTTTCTCTTCCTCACTGAGGCACTTCCTCACGCTGCTGCCTCTCCTTACTGCTCCTCACATTAAAGTGAAATCTGACACTGCTCCCCCAACATCAGCACATTGTGATAGGATATTTTCTCAGGGCGAGGTGTTTTCTTGTCCCAGTACGTGGACTTGCAGGTTCACACAGCCTCAACTCGGCGAAAATTTTTGCTTTTTATGAAGCAGAAAATACCTCAGTTCACAAGCTGAATGGAACTGTTCAATACTATACTGAGAACTGTGGCATCCCAAGTGGAAATGAGGTCTCTTGACAGTATTATGATACTACAGCAACGTATCGTCTGTGTTCCTCAGGTCAGCCGTGGCTTTTCCAACATGGCGGCAGCGTCTTACGATCAGCTGCTGAGGCAGGTGGAGGTTTTAAAGATGGAGAATTCCAACCTGAGGCAGGAGTTACAGGACAACTCCAACCACCTGACCAAGCTGGAGACAGAGGCGTCCAACATGAAGGTCAGTGCTGATGAGGTCACGTGACTGAGCGGGGGTTGTCAGCTGACTGGGAGAGACAAATAGGTCAGCTGACCGTTTCAATCAGCTGAGTGAGAGGCTCCTCTCTGCTACATAAACGCTCTCTATACAAACTCATTCTCTCTTTCTCTGTAAACTTAATGTCTCTCACCCTTCAGCGTTTTCCCACGATCACATGCTATGCTGACTTTCTCTCTCTCTCTCTGTGTGTGTGTGTGTGTGGTTAAATTGTTTGTTTTTACTTGTTTTCTTTGTGTTGATTTGTTCATTTTCGGTCTTTTTTGTTGTTGTTTTCATTTTTGTGTACTTGCTGTTGTTGTCCTTCTTTCTTGTTAATGTCCGTGATTCTTACTTGTCCCCTCTTTGCAAACACACCCTCACTTCCTGTTTCCCTATTCCTGTTTCCTGTTTCCTGTTGTGTGGATGAGCAGCAAATAGTGAGTGTTGCTAGTTCCACCATGTCTCTGTATGGGCGCTGTCGTTTCATTGTGGTAAGAGACATAGACCGAGAGAGAGAGAGAGAGTTTAATCTGTTTGTGCTTTGTTTTATTGTTGTTTTTAAGAATACATGGTTGTTTTATTTACAAGACGTTAAACGCATCTGTCCTCATATGTCACCGTGATATCGCTCTGTACCAAACAGGAAGTGCTGAAGCAGCTGCAGGGCACCATAGAAGAAGAACCTGGTGATGGGTCTGGATCTCAGCTGGAGCTGATCGAGCGACTGAAAGGTAAAGACAACTCAGTCTCTTTCTCTCTCTCTCTCTTCCTTACTTCCTTTCATTTGGACAGCATAAACAAATCAAATCTTAGCCATAAACTTAAACAGTTCTCATTTCTGAGGTAACAAATACACAGGCACACACTCACTACATATTACTGTGCTGTCTTTTCTCATCAGAGATGAGCCTGGAATCCTCAGGTTTTAAGGCCAGGTCCAGGCCTCCTTTCCCCTCCTCATCCTCCTCCAGCTCAGCCTCCTCTGGCTCTGGAGCGTCAGGAGCAGCTGGAGGCCCGGCGACTACCTCGGCCTTCCCCAGGAGAGGGCTGCCGTCTGCGGGCAGAGACAGCCACGACCGCTGCCTGGAGGAGCTGGAGAAGGAGAGGTACTACTGAGGCCAACTGAATATTACTGAGTAGCACTGAGAGTGTGAATGATTTTAACTGCTGCCACCAGGGGAAGCTGCAGGGAAACAGGCGACACTGTGTTGCCATGGAAACAACTTTAATTTCAACAGAGCACTTGTTTTTGCCACCAGTTTGCTCCTGTTTCTTTGTATTGCTCTACGATTGGATGCTGCTGTTGGCTGTTCTGCCCTCCCCCCTCCCTCCCTCCCTCTATGTACTGTCTGTGATTGGCTGTTGATCGCTGACAGGTCCCTGTTATTGGCGGAGCTGGAGAAGGAAGAGAAGGAGAAGGACTGGTACTATGCTCAGCTGCAGAATCTGACCAAGAGGATCGACGGTCTACCGCTCACAGAGAATGTAAGAAACACACAGTGCAGTTCCCCTGATGCTCTTCTGCTTCCACAGCACGGGCAGTGAGAACCAGTTTGACTCGGTCTCTTTTTTAAGTTCACGTTGCAGACGGACATGAGTCGGCGTCAGCTTGAGTTTGAGGCTCGTCAGATCCGCTCAGCGATGGAGGAGCAGCTGGGCTCTTGCCAGGAGATGGAGAGGAGAGCTCAGGTAACATCAGAGGTCAAACGGGTCAAAGGCCACTGAACAGCTTTGACTTCATGTGTCTAACAATATTTGTGTGTGTGTGTGTGTGTGTGTGTGTGTTCAGGCTCGTGTGGCTCGCATCCAGCAGATAGAAAAGGACATCCTGAGACTGGGAGCCCGATTGCAGGTGAGTTGACTTCACACACAGTGTTTCTCCTGTGATCACGTGACTCAGCTGATTGACATAGTTTTTAAGTCTCTTTTTCTCTGTCTCTCTGTAGGTGGAAGGATCTCAGGGGCCAAGTGAAAACAGTGGATTGGCTGCAGCTCAGGTGAGTGTCTGTCTTATATCCTTTTTGTCCCTCTGTGAATCTCGATTCAATCTTTATTTTTCTCTACTCCAGAGTTCCAGCAGCCGGTTGGACCCCGAGCCTGTCAATGAGACCAGCTACTCTGTGCCTCGACGAATCACCAGCCACCTTGGAACCAAGGTCAAGAATTTCTAACCGCCAATATGCCACCATGTCGTCCATGTGGAAAGTGATTAGTGATCAATAACTGCTGTATTGTCTGTGTCTCCCCCTCACAGGTAGAGATGGTTTACAGTCTTCTGTCCATGTTGGGGACGCATGACAAAGACGACATGTCGCGAACGCTCCTCGCCATGTCAAGTTCGCAAGACTCGTGTATCGCCATGCGTCAGTCCGGCTGCCTCCCGCTTCTCATTCAGCTGCTGCACGGAAACGACAAGGACTCACTGTTGTTGGGTAACCACGTGGTTCCTCTGTATTCCCACTTCTTTTTATGCACATGTTCTTTCAGTTGTTCATATTCGGGTATATCTTCCTGTCGCCCAGGTAACTCTCGCGGCAGCAAGGAGGCTCGAGCGCGGGCGTCGGCGGCGCTCCACAACATCGTTCACAGTCAGCCCGACGACAAGCGAGGGCGGCGTGAGATCAGAGTGCTCCATCTGCTGGAGCAGGTGCGTCATTACTGCGAGGCCTGCTGGAGCTGGCAGGAAAACCACGAGAGGAGCGTTGAGCAGGACGACAACCCTAGTAAGTGATGTCATGCACCCACCAGCCAATAGTGGAACAGTTGTTCCCTAAAATCACAAGGGTGCATTGACTCTAAACACTTTTTCAGCGTGAATACACCTTAAGTGTGTGTGTGTGTGTGTGTGTGTGACAGTGCCATCTCCAGTGGAACATCAGATCTGTCCAGCCGTCTGTGTCCTCATGAAACTGTCTTTTGATGAAGAACATCGCCATGCCATGAACGAGCTTGGTAAGTGACCACCTGAGACACACCTTCTGACCGCATCCAAACACACACACACACGCACGCATTCTGACCCCCTCTCTCTTGCTCTCTCATCCCCGTAGGCGGTCTCCAGGCGGTGGCTGAGCTGCTGCAAGTCGACTGTGAGATGTTCGGGCTGAGCAGTGACCATTACAGTGTCACTCTGCGACGATATGCCGGCATGGCACTCACCAACCTCACTTTTGGAGATGTGGCCAATAAGGTGTGGTCACATGTTAATTAATAAATTTTTTAATAAACATTTTCACTTCTGCTGTTCAATGTTTGACCTGGATGGCATAACAGTATAATCAATACTCCATATCAACTGTCATTGTTTCCCATCAGGCCACGCTGTGCTCCATGAAGGGCTGCATGAGAGCAATGGTGGCCCAGCTCAAGTCTGAGAGTGAAGACCTGCAGCAGGTTTGTTACCATAACAACGATTTGTCACCTGTTACCGTGGTAGTCTGTGGGTGTAAACTACTCTTGTGTATTTTCAGGTGATAGCAAGCGTTTTGAGGAACTTGTCTTGGCGTGCCGATGTCAACAGTAAGAAGACGTTGCGTGAGGTTGGCAGTGTGCGAGCGCTGATGGGCTGTGCCCTCGAGGTTCAGAAGGTAAATGAATATTTGATGCGGGTCTATTCTAAGTGGGTTCCGGACCTCACTCGCACAGTCTCTTGTTCTCTGCTCAGGAGTCGACGTTGAAGTCCGTACTGAGCGCGCTCTGGAACCTGTCGGCGCACTGTACTGAGAACAAGGCCGACATCTGCGCTGTGGACGGGGCGCTGGCTTTCCTGGTGGGAACTCTGACTCACCGCAGCCACACCAACACGCTCGCCATCATCGAGAGTGGTGGAGGCATCCTGCGCAATGTGTCGAGCCTCATTGCCACCAACGAGACGCACAGGTAAGAACCAACTAGAAAAAAAAAAACTAGATAGGATGACACAGAATACTGTGGACAACCCATAATCCACTGCTCCCTCTGTGTCGTCTTACAGACAGATCCTCCGTGACCATGGCTGCCTGCCAACACTGCTGCAGCACCTGAAATCCCACAGTCTGACCATCGTATCCAATGCCTGTGGCACACTCTGGAACTTGTCGGCGCGAGACGCCAAAGACCAGGAGACATTATGGGAGCTGAGTGCTGTGGGCATGTTGCGTAACCTTATCCATTCCCGCCACAAAATGATTGCCATGGGCAGCGCTGCCGCCCTTCGCAACCTCATGGCCAACCGCCCAGCACGCTACAAGGATGCCAGTGTGGTGTCACCAGGCGCTGGCGCCCCGTCACTGCACGCCCGAAAACAGAAGGCGTTATTCGAAGAGCTGGATGCGCAGCAGCTGTCGGAGACCTTTGACAACATTGATAACCTGAGCCCGAAGGCTGCACACAGGAAGGGGCGTGGCTGTAATGCTGCTGGAGGAGGAGGAGGTGCATCACGTCCATATGCCAACACACCAGTGCTGTCAAGCCCAAAGAACGGAGATGTATCGAAAAGGATGGGGGAGGACACTGTGTACCCTCGGCCGGTGTTCCCGCCCAGTGTCCGAGCGTCCAGTGACAGCCTGAACAGTGTGACGAGTGCTGACGGCTATGGGAACCGTGGAAAGACAAAACCGTCAGCAGAGCCGTTCTACTCCTCGGACGAGAGCGGTGCCAACAAGTGCTGTGTGTACAGGAAATACCCGGCTGACCTGGCCCACAAAATCCGCAGCGCTAACCACATGGCGGACGATGACGGTGCAGAGCTAGACACACCTATAAACTATAGCCTCAAGTACTCTGATGAACAATTGAACTCTGGGAGACAGAGTCCAAATCACCGCGGTGGCATCGAGAGCGATGATGACGAGGGACAGGACACGAGGCTGAGGAGAAGGAATGATGGTAGCGAATCGGCAACAGGCAGCAGCCGCATGGCGTCTGTCTCACAGCCACGCTATGTCTCCGCAACATCCAACTACAGTGGTGAATCCACAACAGAGCAGCCGATCGACTACAGTCTGAAGTATGGTGCCGACGCCCCCCGCAAACCATTGTTCAAGTCTGAAGATACCACGACTGCCTCTCCTGCGCCTCCTCAGCCCACCACCACAAATAAGCTCCGCCCAACTGCTCCTCCAACCAACCGTGGGGCTCCTAAAAGCAACCAGGAGTCGACACAGACGTACTGTGTGGAGGACACGCCCATCTGTTTCTCTCGAGGCAGCTCGCTGTCGTCACTGTCGTCAGAGGAGGAAGAGGACGGCGACATGATTGGGAGAAAGAGGAGAGGCGGAAGCGTCATCAGTGGTGTCGGTGGCAACGACTATCCGACCCTTCCTGTCAGCGAAAAAGATGCTCTCGAGCAGCAACAGCAGCGGCAGCAGAAAGAAGCAGAGAGCCAGACTGCAGCGGCTCCTTCTACGCGGGGCAGACGAAGTCATCACCATCACCACGGCCACGCTCACGCCCACCACCACCACCACCACCATATGACATCGTCTTCCTCCGGAGCAAGGACTCCTAAAAGCCCGCCAGAGCAGCCATATGCCCAGGAGACGCCGCTGATGTTTAGCCGCTGCACGTCTGTCAGCTCATTGGACAGCTTCTCTACATCCTCCATCGCCAGCTCTGTACGCTCCAGCGAGCCATGCAGCGGTGTCCCAAGTGGCGTGGTGAGTCCCAGTGACCTGCCTGACAGCCCGGGACAGACCATGCCACCAAGCCGGGCCAAGACACCTCCTCCACCCCCACCGATGCAGAAGACCAAGGAAGAGGAAGCGGCCAAGAAGGACGAGCAGGAGAGCAGTGCTGATGTCTTGTTGCACTTTGCCACCGAGAGCACGCCGCACGGCTTCTCAAGAGCATCGAGTCTGAGCTCGCTCAGCCTGGACGAGCCGTACATCGTCGCAGAGATGAAGAAAAAAGAGGAAGAGGAGGACAGGGACAAGGAGAAGAAAGAAGAGGATTCAGCAAAACCCATCCTCGACGAATCAGATGACGACGATGACATTGAAATCCTGGAGGCTTGCATCAACATGGCCATGCCCAAGTCGTCACGGAAACCAAAGAAACAGCAACAAGCAGTGTCACGGAAACCTAGCCAGCTTCCAGTCTACAAGCTTCTCCCACCTCAAACCCGCACCCAATCACAGCAGAGGAAGGATGTACCACTGCTGCCGCCAGAGGAGGTTCCAAGAGTTTACTGTGTGGAGGGAACCCCCCTCAACTTTTCCACCGCTACCTCCCTCAGTGACCTCACCATCGACTCTCCGCCCAATGAGGAGGCACCAGATGTTGTCATACCTGTGGTGCCACCTGCAGCCACCCAGAGGAGGCGCACTGGAGCTCCAGAAGGCGAGAATGGTGACGACATCCTCGCCGAGTGCATCAACGCCGCCATGCCTAAAGCAAAACCCAGAAAACCAATCAGAGCGGCAGCAAACAATGACCACCTCCAAGCTCCTCCTCTCCCCCCTCCCCTTCCTCCTCCAGCCCCACCTCCTCTTGTCTCTCAGCAGCAGCAGCAAAAGAAGAAGCCAACGTCGCCTGTGAAACCAATGCCCCAGCGGGCGACTTACAATGTTGTCGCTGCAGCAGCGACTAAAGCAAAACCAGGGTTTGCCTTCGACTCACCACGACACTACACCCCCATCGAAGGAACGCCGTGTTGCTTCTCACGCAATGATTCGCTGAGCTCTCTTGACTTTGATGAGGATGACTGTGGAGGCAGTGTTGAGAAGGATGGAGAGGAGAAGAAAGTAAAAGAAGAGGAAGGCAGGAAAAGGAAGCAGCAGACGGCTGCCGTTTTCCCACGAACGAAACCTGCGACCAATCAGATGACAACGGATGAGAAGCAGAAGTTTGCCATCGAGGACACGCCCGTCTGCTTTTCTAGGAACTCGTCGCTGAGCTCGCTGAGTGACATCGACCAGGAAAACAACAACAAGGAGTTTGCTCCGCCTATTCCTGAGCAACAAGATGGAGGAAAAACTGCAACGAAGTCTCCTCCCCCTTCACAGACAGCAGATTCAAAACCACGCCCCCCCGCAGCCAGTGGCTACGCTCCCAAAGCCTTCCACGTGGAGGACACCCCCGTCTGCTTCTCCAGAAACTCATCTCTGAGCTCACTCAGCATCGACTCAGAGGATGACCTCTTGCAGGAATGCATTAGCTCTGCCATGCCCAAGAAGAAGAAGAAAGCTGCTGCCGTTGCCACTGCCACTGTGCCCGCCGCCGTCACAACTCCACTTCCTGTTCCCAAAGCTGCTGACAACACTCTGGCTGAGGAGGAGCCTCCAGAGGCACCAAGAAGCCCCGCCTCTCCTGACTCTGAGTCATTTGACTGGAAGGCAATCCAAGAAGGTGCCAACTCTATTGTGAGCAGCCTGAATGCTGCTGCTGCTGCTGCTGCTGCCTCATCACTGTCCCGGCAACCATCATCAGACTCAGACTCTGTTCTCTCCCTCAAGTCTGTAGGCTCACCTTTCCACCTGCCTATTGCCAAAAATAATGCGGAGGAGGAAGAAGAGGAGTTGGAGGAAAAGGAGGTAAAGCGAGGTGCAAGGATCTTGAAGCCAGGCGAGCGCAGCACGCTGGAGGCGAAGAAGAAGGAGGAGGAAGAAGAGGCAAAGGCATTAAAAGGTGGGAAGAAAGTTTACAGGAGTCTGATTACAGGGAAGCCAAGGGCGGAGACTGCGGCCAGGGGACGGAGTAAACCTAGAGCAGCGGCTGCTGCCAAAGCTCCCGGCAGCAACGACGACAGAGGAGGTGGCTCGTCACGGGACTCCACACCATCTCGTTCCTCTTCAGCAACCAATCAGAAAGGAGGGAAGCTGTCACAGCTGCCACGCACAGCGTCTCCAGGAAGTGCATCATCATCATCGGCTTCCAGACCGGCCAAACAGAGTACGACACCTAGGAGTGGCGCTGGCGGCATCCCGAGGAGCGAGTCGGCATCGAGGGTTGGCAGCTCCTCTGCAGCAAAGAAGCAGAAGGCGGAGCCTGAGAAACCAACGCTTGTGCGACAGTCGACCTTCATCAAAGAAGCACCAAGTCCGACACTGAAGAGAAAGCTTGAAGAGTCGGCAGCTGCCGCTGCAGCGGCAGCATTAGACTCGCCATCCAGTCCTGACGCACCACTCCCTCCAATGACTCGGAGACATGACGTTAACCGCTCACACTCTGAGAGCCCCTCACGACCACAGGAAGTTACATCATCACGAGTCAGCCGCACCGGCACCTGGAAGCGAGAGAACAGTGGAGCAGGAGCAGGAGGAGGAGCTGGCGGTAAGCACTCAACGTCGTTGCCACGCGTTGGGACGTGGAAGCGGACAGGAAGCTCATCATCAGTATTGTCGGCATCATCGGAATCCAGTGACAAGGGGAGGAGTGAGGAGGAGGGCGCCGTGAGGATGAAGGGGACGTGGAGGAAGGCAAAGAGTAACGCAGACTTTTCAGCCGGACGCAACTTTGTTGACAAATCAGAAGATGTGTGGGTCCGTCTGGAGGACTGTCCTGTCAACAACCCGCGCTCCTCCTCTTCCTGTTCAGCACGCTCCCCTACTGCTGCTAATGCCCCGCCCATCATTGATAGCCCTGCCCCATCCAAAATCCCATCCTCCTCCTCTTCTTCCTCCTCCAATCTCAACCTGCGTCGCAGCTGCGAGAGTCTGGACGACAAGACACCTGAACGCCAACAGTCCCAACCACAACAACAACAACCGCCACCGCAGCAGCAGCAGCGCGGTCAGCAGCGCAGTGGTGCCGTCGCGGCGAGGGTCAGCCCCTTCAACTACACGCCAAGTCCCAGGAAGAGCAGCACAGATGTCACCACCACCACGACCACAGCAGCCAGCACGACATCAACATCGACCACACCCACACGACCCTCACTCATCCCCACCCCCGTCACCAAAAAACGAGAGCCGAAGGGTGGAGAGGGTGGTGCTGGTGCAGGTGGTGGGGGTGAGCGTGGCTCTTACATCGTAACGTCAGTGTGAAGAATCTGGACTAAAATAAAAGCCCACACAGTGTAAATATGGAGAAAGAAATGTGTATAGGAAGTGAGTCTGTATTTAAGTGCTAGCCCCATCCCTCTCCTGTCATTGGCTGTTTTCACTTGTCAATCACGCTTCCTCAGCCAATGAGAGGAAACTTTAAAACAAGAACTTTTTATGTTTTTATACCACTAAATTACATGTAGCGCTTAGCCCCACCCTCTCCGTCTGTGTCCCTGCATGGCCCCGCCCAAACCCCTAATGATGACAGTTACCATTGTGCAGTTTGGTGATGATATTTAACGAACGTGTCGAATGTAATGAGAGAAATCACATGAACATTGAAAATGTTTTTTAACCTTCCAAGTAATTTTTTTCACTCTAACACAAGGACTTAATCTAAAAGTCTTGTTTGTCGCTGAAAACTACCCGCTCTGTGTTGCCTTGGAAATGAATAACACTGTAAAACATAAGTTATTGCTGTAAACCCGTTAAAGCACATGATGAAACAAAAGATTTTTGCCAAAAAAACTTAAGTTTTGGTTTTCACTGTTTTTTTTTTTCTTGAGGAAGAAAAAGGCAGAAGGCTTTGGTGAAATGTTGAAACAATAAAATTCTTTAGGAGCAGACAGTTTGTTTTAATAGTTTTCATTCATAGCATAAAGTGTACGTTTTAAATGTGTGTCCTTCTCCTGACATAAGACTTTCAAAGATGCAGCCCATTAATTAAACGGTCGGTCACATCTGTTACTAATATACCAGAAATGACTTCATTTTATGTTACTTTAGACTAATGACATTTTGAAAGTGTAGTGCTCTGTGTATCTCAGCTTTTACTATCAGTTGGGTTTAATTTTGAACTGAAAATTATAATTATAAATGATCAAAAAGTCACTTGAAGACAGGAGCTTTATTCTGCTCTTATTATGTTCATATACCTTTATTTTATGGGTGGCGAGCCGAGCTTTTAATGTGAAAGTGCCCCCCCCCAGAACAACGCTACTTCCTTTCTCATCAGCTTTATGGGCTTTTATTTTGAAGGCTCATGTAGACAGCAGTGACCGACCAACTGAAGGCGACTGTAACCCGTTACACAATTACACAGTTTTGTTTTTCTTTAACTGAAAATGATCAGTAATCACTTCTACGTTGATGTCACTAACGTATTAAAACACCGGTGTTCAGTTTTTTTCCCCCATCAAACATTTTATTTTGACAGCGCAGACGTGAACTGAGCCTGTGACGTATGACTTTACTTCCGGACTGTGCCCCCCGTCTCTCTCTGATCATGGACAGTCAAAAGGTAAGATTCTAATCGATTAATGATCGATATCTCATCAGCCTGCTGCGGGCGAGACACGTAGTAAATGTATAGAGAGGGAGGGAGGACGGAGGTTAGCTTACTGTTAGCTGTCTATCCAAGTCTCTCGACCTTTCCCCTCTCTCTCCGGATGAGTGAGTATCTCGTTGAATTGCGGATTCTCTCTCTCTCTGTTCCAGTCAATGTCGTTGATCATGAAGTTATTGATCATCATGTGCTCACGTGACGTAATTCAACTACTCTCTTTGCTGTCAGTGTAACTCCACCCAACTCTAACTCTAAAGAACTGATATATGTTAATAATAATTAGGTATTAGGCAGGTGAAAGGTCACGTGACACCATTACCTTTCTCCGTGTTGACTGGTGACGTCACAGACAGCAGATGGAATTTAACGAATAAAAAACGAATTTCAAAATAATAATAAACAAGAAACAACCCATTTCACATGTTAGCATGCTAAGTGTGAGCACGGGTGTATTCAGAAACAGATCAGGTGATGTTAAACACTGTCTGGATTCATTGAGTCAATATTCATATTGATTATAATATGATAATATGATAATCTGCTGTATTTTTGTCTGTTCGGGATCACAGGAAGCTCTTCGCAGGATCATTAGCACGTTAGCCAATAAAAATGAAGAGCTGCAGAACTTCCTGGAAACGGTTGACAACACATTGGTGGGACTACAGGTGAGGGGGAGCTTTGAATTACAGTAATGCTGCGTTCCATTTACACTGGAACTCGGAAGTGGGAGTGAGGTGGAAACATCAGGCATCAGAAAATTAGCCTTTAAAAACTAAAAGTAAACTTTGTCCAATCAGAGGGAGTCCTGCAAGGTGATGACAGACCTGGAGGAGGAGCTTGAGTTGCTGAGCTCCGCTGTCCACGAGAGAGGTGAGGAGCTTCGTGACATCATCAGAGAAGAAAAGCACAGAAAGGAGGCGGAGCTTCAGGTGCGGAATCCGATGTTTTCTTGATTTTCAGATTAGATTATATATAGTTGATTTAATGTTTCTTGGTTTAGCTCATCAAAAAGTTTCCAAACTACATTTTGCTTTTGAAATTCTAATTTTCACATTTTTTTGAAAACATTTTTGTTGTTTTTCAGGAGCAGCTGTCAGAGGGAAAGGTCGCTCTGCAGTCGTGTGAGCAGCTGCTGGAGTTTGCAAACAAAACACTCGGCATCACCACCGAAGAAGAATTCCTCACGGTTAGAAAAAACAAAAACAAAAATTCAAATATTGTGAACAATCATTTAAACATAAACTTTTTGATCATCGATATTTTGTGTTTATTTTCAGGCTGCAAAACAAATCAAAGAACGGTTTGTATTACCTGTTAATCAATCACCTGACATGTCATTCAATTATAAATCAATATGCCATGTCACCAGATATAATAACAGCGTATCAATATTCTGTTTTTCTTTTCTGTAACATTGTCATTTGTTTTGTTTGTTTTGCTTCTAATGTTAAGCTTTATTAATGAATCACAGCTTTCAATTATTTGCATGTTAACCCCGCCCCAATTAACACAACCACAACCTATAACACATTAACCCTGCCCCTAACATACCAATCCTGCCCCCGAATGCTAACGTGGGACCCCCTCCAATCCAATGGGACCTGCCCCCCCTCCCGTTGCCAGGGTAACAATGGCGCCAGCGTTTCGGCTGACGACTCGTCCGGCTGTGTCCGAAAACATGGCGCAGTTCACTGTCGACTTCAGCGCAGAGAGGGCGGGGCTTCAGCGACTTGAATTCCTGCCAGGTGAGTCAACACACACGCTAACACACACACACACACCTAATCACTTATCAATGAAATCTCTATCTGTCTCTTTTTTTTTACAGTTCCCAGACCTCCAGAGATCGACGTCTCCAGATGTGTCGTTTGTGACAACAACGTCACCGTTGCCTGGCGACCGGCTGACGAGGGTGACAACGATGACTTCACCGGACCAATCAAAAGCTACGAACTCGAATATCGTAAAGCGAGCCATGACAGCTCGGCGAGAGCTGCAGCGGAGGCATGCTGGGAAAAAATCTGTGACATCAGAGATTCCCAGGTCACCATCTCAGGTGAGGAAAGTGTTAGCGTGATGGAAGTGTATTGATTCGTAAGAATTCATAACTGATTAATTGTTTTTTTATTCATTCACTAAAGTGAATAATTGTTAACTTTTAAGGATCAAAAATGATGTTTTTCAGATCTGAAGTTTGATTCCCGCTTCATCATGTTTCGCGTGCGAGCAAAAAACAAAGCGGCTGCCGGAGAATTCTCTGAGCCTGTCGCCATGGAAACCAGAGGTGAATAAATGAGTGAACACATGAATCATCAAGCGACGGCAGGACACGTCACTGTAAGAACTCTTTAATGCTCTTGAATTCGCAGCATTTAACTTCGGCTTCGACGCGGCAACGGCTCACGCTGAGCTGAAGGTTCACGGCGACACGGTGACCTGGGAGCCTCAGCGGGTCAAAGGTCACGACCCCAGACTCAGAGCCAAAGACTGCAAAAGCAGGTGAGGAGACGTGTCACTGATGACCGGTCATCAGTGTATTTGCACAAATGTAAACAATGGAGAACGCCCAGGTCACGTGATGTCGTATTTTTATCCCTCTTCAGTCTCCGTACTGCGTCCTCTTCGACAAACTCAGGTAGAAAACCGTTGTTGACAACCGGTTGCTTAGCGACCACTGTTTCACCACTCACACTCTCCATCCACCCATCTCTCCTCCCATGCAGCGCCTGCATCACTGCTGACATCATATCAGTGTTTATTTGATAATTCAATGACATTTATTTAACCTTCATGTTTGTTTTTTGAGACCAGTCTCGTTTAAATTATTTTATTTTGACAAAAATTCACATTAACGTTAATGTTGGGAAAACGTGTCTCTTTCAGTAAACTGCAGAGGTTTTTTTGAATTCATATTTGAATCCATGTTTTACAGCTTCATCGTTTCGCTTTGACGTCATTGGCTTTTTCCACCTCATTGTTTTATAATCACGTTCGTTCCCTGGAATCGTCTTCTGTCGGTCGTCTGTTACATCTTTTTTTTATTTTTTTTAATATTATTTTATTTTGTTTGCAGCAGAAGTGCAACACCGTCGCCCAATAAGGCAGGGAACCGAACGGGTCGCGACAGATTTGCCGGAGAGTCGTACACAGTGCTGGGTAAAACAGAAAAGACTGGAGGCTTTTATTTTGAAAACATATAAATATAATCATTTTCTTCACGCAGTAAAATGTCGAAATATTCTCTTAGGTGACCAGGAGATGGCTGGCGGCTGCCACTACTGGGAACTCCGCCTCTTGGCCGACTGGAAGTCGTTCAGTGTGGGCGTGGCTTATCGGTCCAGCCTGGGCCGCTTTGACCAATTAGGAAAGAGCGCCGGTTCGTGGTGCATTCACGCGAGCCAGTGGCTGCAGAACTCATTAGCAGCCAAACACAACAACCGAGCGAGGGCGCTGGATTGGCTGCTGCCTCAGCGAATCGGAATCTACTGTGACTACGACAATGGTACGAAATAAACCTTTAATTTTTGTGATGTCATGGTTTTTTATTATTTTTATTTGTACTTCACCCCACGGAGTTGCCTTTATTTATTTTGTTTTCTTTTCACATTTGCGTTTCAGGTGATTTATGTTTCATCGACGTCGATCAACGTCGGCTTCTACACTCCTTCAAAACAAAATTCAGCCAGCCGCTCGTCCCCGCCTTCACTGTGAGTACTTCACTGACGCTATTCTAATTAGTACAGTAATATGACAGAAACACTGTAGTACTGTTACTGCATTAATACTACAATACCAACACAGAAGTACTGCAGTACTATGGGTGAGAATAATGTCACGATATTTAAGTCACAATACGATATAATCACGATATTGTAAAATACTTACATACATTGTGATTTACTCCAGTGATACTGTGTTGCAGGTGTGGTGTGGCGGTATCACCGTGGTGACGGGTCTTCAGGTGCCGAGCTTCATAGACAGTTTCCTCTCCACCAGTCGGAGCCTGAGCGACTTGTCCCAGTAGATGTTTCATGTGATCAGTGATTAAAAGTTTATTTATGAGTAAAATGTAACGCGTAGAATTTATTTATCATGAAATGTTTATTTGAAAAATATGATTTTTAAAACCTCATTGATTGTTTTAGTATTTCTGATGATTATGTTTCTATTTATTAATGATAAAGTGTGACACATGAATAACACTATTTATCATTAAAAATCTATTTAAAATTACATTTTTTTTTTTTTTAAACAAGAGCCATTGATAGTTTCTGCCTGCTTTTAGTTTGAAAGTCCACATTTGAAGCCAGGTTTTTATAGTGTGAGGGCTTTTAATCTGAAGCAATTGTAATTGTTTTTTTTCTTCCATTTATTTAATTAAACAGGAAGTCCTATATTTTGAAGTTTACAAATACAGTATGTGTTTAAGGCTTTTATTCTGAAAAAGTTTATTAGAGATAGTGATTTATTTTGAAGGTGAGAGAACGTCCAAATAAATAATTTTGATAAGCTGTGAAAAATCAAAATAAACATTATAAAGTTGTTCTTCTGTCTGTTTTTTTTTTTTTAAATGTCATAATCTGTTAATATTTTGTGTTTAATATTTTATAAACTTTTAAATATTTATTATTTATTATAAATATATCTGCTGCAGGCAGATGGCCTGTTTCTGTGACAACCGGGAGGAATTCTATGGAGAAGTCCTCCTATTGGATGAGACGATATTCCCACTGACGGCAGAGCAAGGCATAAAGGTGAGTGAGCACTTCCTGTCTGTTTATCCTCTCTCTTTCACACACACACACACATTGAATTGTGGTGTCGCTCACCCCCATTTCTCCCCCTCCCCCAGAAATCCTCAAAGGCGGCGGCCATTTTGAAGCAGGTATTTTCACACCTGAACGTGGTCCAGGTCAACTAGTTTGGTCTGAGATTCTGTGACGACAAACAGCAAACGGTGCGAAAAGGAGACATTCTGTTTTAGTCATCATTAATACCTTGATGTTAATAAAGTTTGTTTTTTTTAAATAAAGTTTTAAAGTTTGAAAACCTGCTTGTTTCAGAACTGGTTGGATACTTCAAAGACGCTTTCACAGCATCGCAGCCTCCGTACGTTTCTCACTCTGATGAACTTTCTAATGAACTTTCAAATGAACTTTCTTTTTTGACTGTTTTGTCTCAGTTGGGCCTCCTTACATTTTTTACTTTGGTGTGAAATTTTACGCTGAGGATCCGACGAAGCTCGAGGATGAAAAAACACGGTGACGTTTAAAATGACTGTATCTACATATGAATAACTGTCATCTGATATTTTGATATTTTTCAGTCTGACTGATTATGACTGATTGTTCACAGGCATCAGTTTTACCTGCAGCTTCGACAGGACATCCACCGAGGTCGCCTGCTTTGCCCCGCCCACCTCAGACCGTGCCTCTTTGCTCTGATGATGCAGGGTGACGTCAAAATAAAAACTTATTACTACATCGTTTTCATGATTCTTTGTTTCAGTGTATTTGTGTGATTTGGCAAATTTTAACATGGTAAAAATAATTAAATTAAAAATATAAACACGTTTAATATTCATTGTTTTATTTATGTTTTTTTTTTTCCTTCTTGTATAATTTGACGTTAGTGGAGCGAGGTGATTCCAGCGCCACAGAAATGTTGGACCAAGACATGAACCGGGAAACGCTGAACATCTACAGATCACTGAGGTAGAAATACAGAGACATGTAAACCATATTTATGACAAAGACAAACAAACACATTTACAAACCCTCTCTCTCTGTGCAGCGGCTTCTCTCGCCCTCAGGCTCTGAATCTCTTCCTGTCTCTGTGCAGCTCTCTGCAGATGTATGGAGTCTCTCTGTTCAACGACTACGTAAGATCAATAATCATAATAAAAATAACTAGTACCGCAAGCAGTTCTGAACGGGTTCAAGCTCGAGGGCTCCTCTAGCTCGTCTCCCGTTCATTCAGCACAGTCCTAGTTATTTTCAGCGGCGTCACTGCGCAAAGTTAGAGGGCACTTCCTGTTTAAAATGGCCGACTTCCTGTTGGGTGAAGGGCGTGTCCGTAAACGTGTTCAGTGAAGTTTCCTTGTTTCACATATCAAGTTTTGTGCAGATCGTTGTAAAACATGAGGCAAAAAGGCATGGTCAAAAAAGGCAGGCAAGTTTCAATGCACGTAAAGACTATGACTATGGCTGTGACTGTGGAAAAGAATGCTGGAACATGAGCTGTGAATGTCAAAGAACTGGCAGCGAGACAAGACACAGAGAGGAATATAAATTGTAGCTGCCATCAAAGTCAGCCATACACTTCCTCAGGCTTTCATTTAATTAATACGTTTTTCATTTAGTAAAAAAAGTTCAAGGTTTACAAGCCACTCAAGCATAACATCAAGACATTCAAGCCGGTCCTCTGTAAAGAAACAAGAAGCCGCAGCCCAAGCTACTTTAAGGGTCTTGGATGGATCGTGAACAACAAGAGCTTGACAAAACAAGTCACCCAAAAAACATGCATTGGAAGAAAAGCGAGCGTTTAGACACAGTTAAAAAGATGAAAGCTGCAAGGGCTCGACTGCAAGTTTTTGAATACGAAGTAGGCTCAGACAAAGAGCGCCCTGGCCATCGGGAGCCCTGGGACGCTTCCCGGTGGCCTAATGGTCATCCTGGCCTGACTTGAACAGTCACCGGACTGAGTGGACTGACTGGAGTTACCAATCAAATCAATCCATCTAGTTACGTAATGACGCCACTTGGCGACCTGTCGGCGTCACACAACAATCAATTAGCTGCGCTGTCTTCACTCTAGTAGTCGAGAGAAATGGAGGGACAGAAGAAAAGGAAAGGTGGAGCAGAGAGAGAGAGGGACAGAAAACGGAAAGCCCTGCGAAATGTTGCAAAATAAGTGACATGTTCACCAGGAGGGAAGGTCAGTCAAAAACGCTATAGCTTTCATTGCGTTTATCGTTCAATCAATGAGTGAATATTGTATTCTAAGGTCTACTCACTGACATTGTTGCTTGTTAAATTTAAAGAAGTTATATTATTCCAATTATGATAAATTTAATAAGTTTGATGCTTGAAAGTAAAGTTAATTATTGAACACCCAAGCTAGTATTTCTCTCTCTTTTTAAAAATATAGGCCCATTGTTTTGTGTGTCTTGCCTTGTACATTTGTGTATCCTATGGCTGCTGTCCTCATGAGTTTTTGAGGAATCACCCATTGCTATAACATTTGAAAACAGGGTTTTCAATGAAAATCATATACTCTAAATAAATAACTTATTGGTCACTCAAATTTCTGGATGTAGTGTCTCTTTGGTTTGTTGTTTCTGGTGTGTACAGCACACATCACAGCTATTCACTATCTCTGAGATACTTAGCAACATTCCAGGCCAAAAGAGTACCTCTCTCGCTCTGCGTCTACAGCTTTCAATGCCCAAATGACTTTCGTGAATGCACTGTAACATTTCCATTCTCATTGCTGCAGGAACTATGAGCCGTTCTCCTTTGAATAAGATTCCATCCACAACTGAAATTTCTTCTCTGACGTTGTTCAGTGTCAGTCAATGCGCGTGATGCGTACGCTAATGGCTTGTCCTCTTGTAAGACAGCACCGAGTCCACTTTTGGATGCATCCACTGACAGCGTTACTGGGAGCTTTACATCATAGTATCTGAGCAAAGGAGCTTCAGTGAGCATTGTTTTCAACTGGTTGAATGCGTGTTGATGTTTACCTTTCCATTGCCATTCTACATCATCTCTGGTAAGTCCACACAATGGCTCAGTATGTTGTGACATGTTTGGAATGAATTTTGCAAGGTATGTGACCATACCAAGAAATTGTTCCACATCTTTCTTGCATTCTGGTGTTGGCATTTTCCTATTAGCCTCAATCTTGCTTTGATCTGCTTTCAAACCGTCTTTTGAGAAGATGTGATCCAAGTATTTGATTTCTTCTAGGCCTACTTTGCATTTTTCTTTGTTTAGCTTGAAGTTCTTGGCTCTTGCCCTGTCCAGCACTTGTTTCAATCTGCTATCATGCTCTTGTCTCGCCCCAAATCAAAATGTCATCAATGTATGTCTCAACGCCTTCAATTCCTTCAAACAGCTGTCTCACCGTCCTGTGGAGCACTTCTGGTGAAGTGTAAATTAGCAGCCCGTGGCCAAGTGGAGAGGCAACTTGGCTTAAACCAGAAGGTTGCTGGTTCAAGTCCCCACCAGGTCAAAAGGGCTGGGGCACCCGTGAGCTAGGTACCCAACCCCCATTGCGCCCTGGGCACTACTCAGTGTGGCAGCCCACGGGTCAAAGGATGGGTCAAATGCAGAGAATAAATTTCCCTAAGGGGATTAATAAAGTGTATATTCTAATTCCAAATGCGAGTCTAAGGAATTGTCACAACCAAACAAGGACTTGAACCCAATAGCACGACTCAGAGACAACTTCCAAAAATATTCCAATTTATTGGACAAAGTAACAAACAAAAATCACTCCCAAAGGAGGAAAAGTAACATTAGAAAATCACTCTATCAAGGAATCACTAGATAAGCAAAAGGCAAAAATAACTAAATAAATTATAATCACTCACTGGGAGTCAAGGAGACAAAAGGTTTGGGCAAAGTGCCAAATCAAAATCACTCTTCACGAGGAAAAAACTGATGGCTCAAAAAAGGACAAAACAAAGTAGCAACTAAGAAATGCAAAAACCTTACAAACAATTTACGTGGCATGGATTGGCGCGGGTTCTCTGGCATGACAAACAAGACGAACTGGCACAGGGCAGAGGGAAGCACAGGCTATATGTAAACTCAAAGTAATGGGGAACAGGTGGAAACAATCAGGGCGCGGATGGATGACTCTTCTTCCTGGTACCGGGGGCTGCCATCCATTGAAGGTGTGAAGGCACGTATCAAAGGCATGTTTACCTTTCTTACGCTACCCACAGAAAGCTCAGAAACTTGTGAAAAAAACAAAACACTCTCCACTCCTGGCGTGTGAGCGTGCCTGGTTGCAGGTCTTGAAGCGGCGTTGGACCAGCCTGTCCTGGTGGTGGCGGGGGAAGGCCTTGTCCCTCTCAGTCAGCTTCTCCCAGAGAGCGATAACCTCCCTGGACTGACGAGTGGTAACAAAGGCGTGGTGACGCAACTCCATGAGGCCGTGGGCCAGGGCCACCACGTGATGGTAACCGGGGTAACCGTCTGGCCCAAGGACGTCCTGAAAAAAAGCACAACACACAGACAAGGCACATGATGCGACGCTGCAAGTTTCTTGAGAAAATCAGCTAAGTTTTGATCTTGGTACATCAGCTATTGTTAGAGCAAAAATGTGAGTGCAGCACACTTAATGTTGGATCAATACAAAAGCAGTTTACATTAATGAAGATATAAGAAACACAGTATATTTATAAGATCTAGATTCTAGATTATTATTAACTTGATTGTCGTTATTTTTTGACTGATTTTCCTCATCATGAATATGAAATGTTAACAGGCAACTGTCCACTCACCTAATCCTCCTCAGCCTGCTGCACCTCCATCCTGTCGTCCTCGGGGGGTAGGAGGTTGGGGGAGGTCCCAACTAGGATGACGAGGCCTTGACAGACAGCCTGATGTGGGCGTCCCCTCCACGGACTGCTTGGCCTCTCTCAGGCGGGTGACGTCTCCGGCGTCCCACTTTAAGATGGCAAAGGACAGCCTCGCCATGAAGAGGCCGTAGAGCTTGTGGCTGTCTGTGGTCTTGCAAAGAGTTGCATGAGGTGCCACACGTCGAGCCTGACCACCAGCTCGTGCCACTCGTGGAACATGTGGTGTACTGATGACATAAAGTGACATACTTGTATGTGAGAACAGCTGGAAACTGCTCGCTGTGCGTGATGTCCAGCTGCTCTAAGAAGTCTCATGACCAGCTCACAATCTTCTTATGACAGGCGGGGCACGCAAAGCATAAAGTACCACCTGCTCCTGTCCAAGACCCTCCGGACGGTCTTGTATAGTCCAGCGCCCATCAGTTTCCGTCCATCTGCAGAGCACTTCAGACGATATGCCCACATCCGATAGGGCATCCACAGAAAGAAGTGGCGCTGGAAAAAGGTGTGAGCATTGGCGGGGGGCTGTGTGGGGCCACAGAGTGTCACGGGCCAATCAGAGCGCACTGTTCTCCGAGGAGGCAGCGCCATCACCAGTGGGCGTCGGCGTCAGACCTCTGGTGGGTGTCAGTTAAAAAGTGTGTCTTTCAGTGATGTCATCAGTAAGTAAGTCATATTAAAACCTGTTTTTTCCAGCCCAAAGAGGGAGCTAGTTCCTCCTCTTCCCGTTACCAAGACGACTGACACTTCCTGCCATTTACCCGCAAATCCCTGAAACGGCTGCCATCTTGTTTTTCTTAGTTATTTGATAGGAAGACTAACAGTATTATCTACTATATTAACAAACAAAATAATGTACATTTATCATGTCAATGAAATATGATGAGAACAAACTCCCTAAACATGTAAATATGTGAACAATTAAAGTTTTGCAGTTTAAAGAGTCTCTGCTCTGCATGTTATATATATTGTCAGAGTGTCTGATAATATTAAAGTGACTGAACTTTGTTATTTGTCACATGTGTGTCAAAGGACACAGGACATACTGCTCTCTCTCTCACACACACACACACAGCTCCTCACACACCTATACTGAATGTGGAGTGCTTCAGTTAAAACAGTAAAATTCCTGTTATTTAATAAACATGTGTGTTTAAAGTTTAAACATGTGACACACTCTTTAGCCCCGCCCCCCTCAGATCTTCAGGGGGTCAATCAGACATAAGACTTCATTTTGTTTCAGACAAAAATTTTGAGCAGCAGCAGAAACGTACCACATAATAATAATATTAATAAGAAGAAGAAGAAGAAGAAGAAGAAGGAGAAGAGGAAGAAGTAAAAGAAGAGATGGAGGAGCTGTGCAGTGTCAGTGGACTGGATCCTCTCTGGGTGAGTCTCCTATTCAAGATTTGTGTGATATTATCATTTAAAAGGACATTAATCATCTGATTTAATGACAAACTCATTAACATGTCCTGCTGCATCAGTAACCTTTAAGACAATGTGTTCTGATCCAGAAGCCTGATCTAGACCCTGATTCAGAAGGATCAGCAAAAAACCTTCAGACAGCCTCTTCCTGTGATGTCACTAAATGTAACCAGGTGGTTTTCAAACACCTGCACAGCTGCTGCTGATTTGATGTGGAACCAGGAACCTGTTTGTGTGTGTGTGTGTGTGTGTCTGTGTGTTCTTGTACTATTCAGATTATCTGTCTACCTGTGTGAGTGGAGGCTGAGAGGAACTTGGTGTGGACCTGAACTTTATGGAATTCATGGATTAGAGGGATTTAAGTGTCACAGTATAACAAACTGTCTGCTGATCTCCTTTTGGTGAACCCGGTCTTGTGTGTGAGCTGGATCCTGTGGGGCTCCGTGTCATGGTTGAAGAGGTGTTGCTAATTCTGGACTTTGTTTTGGACTGTTCCAGACACTTTCCTGAACTTTATTCTGGGTGTACTACTTCTTAGACTTTGTTTTGGACTGAATCTTTGTCTTTGTTCTGGACTTCATCTTGGACTCTGGACTATTTCCCGACGTTTCTGGACCTTGTTGACTGGCCTTTGTTAATAAATTCACGTTTGTCGATTGTATAACTTTAAACAAAACATCCCTGAACTGTCTGTATCAGTCTTAACTCTGTTTTTGTCTTCAGGACTGGAACCTGACCTGGTACACCTCCAAACCAGACCTGACCCAGTGTTTCCAGCACACTGTCCTGGTGTGGTTCCCCTGTGTTTACCTGTGGACCTGTTCTCCGTTTTACCTGCTGTACCTGCTGCTCCGCTCCCACCGAGGTGTCATCCCACTGTCCAAGCTCTGCTGCAGCAAGACGGTAAGAATCTGGTCTGGGATGGGGAATTAGAGATTAACGTGCCAATTAGTCTAATCTTGGTCTAAATTATTGAGTCTCTCCGGACTAACGTGGGTCTCTGTGGCCCCTGTTTTAGCTCCTCGGTCTCAGTCTGGCCTCCGTTGGCCTTCTTGAGATGTTTTACTTTGTGGTGAAGGAAAATAACGAGACACACAAGCACCTGCTGATGCTGCTGGGTCCGATGGTTCGGAGCCTCACACTGGTACGTCATAATTCTTCAAACAGGTACTGGTCTCCATGGATACCAGGGTTAGCCCTGGTAACTGTTGTGATCAGATTTAACTCCTCCTTCTCTTCCTCCTCCTCGTTCCTCAGGTTCTGGCTGTTGTTATAATTCAGGTGGAAAGAATAAAGGGTCTTCGATCATCCGTCCTCCTCTTCCTCTTCTGGACTCTTCTGGTTCTTTGCTCCATTGTTCCTCTGAAGGTCAACATCGAGCAGATTATTGATCAGGTATCAGCAATTGATCATACAAATTGTATTAGCGATTGATCATACATATTGACTGTGATCTTGTGGCCCAGTGATGGCCGTTCCACCTCTCAGCTCTGGGTTTGATCCTGGGTATTTAGTCTTGGATGTAATGAGACTAAAATGGACTTGGCTGAAGGCCTGGACTGGACCTGAGAGTCTGGACAACTAGCTGAAGTAGTTTATAAGGACCTGCTGAGGAGCAGTGAATTTAATCTGGGTTAGTGTCTGTTACCTGACATACCCTACCACCTTGTACCACCAGGTGTCCTCAGTGAGTTTCACACCTAAGGGCAAACCAAGGCAGAGCTTCGTCTAAATACTTCAAGTTTTGAAGGTTGATTCCACAAAAACGCTACAGTTTTAAAGGGTCATTTCAACCAAATTGTACTATGTTTAATCAGAATCGGAATCAGAATTGCTTTTATTAAGTACATTTACACATGCAAGGAATATAAAAATAGGATTGTTATAACTATTGTCGTTATTAATTTTTTTTAATGGTTTGCATTAATGTTTCAGGGTTTTTCTTCAGACGCCGTTCGATTTGTGGTGTTCTTCCTCTGTTTCTCGCTGCAACTCGCTGAACTCGTCCTCTGCTGCTTCTCAGACCGCAGAACACTGTCTGACAACGCTGCCCAGGTAACACGCGCACGCACGCACGCACGCACACACACACGGTAGATGGACTCTCGCTTAAACTGTTTTTCTCTTCAGAAGAGATGTCCTGAAGAAGACGCCTCCTTTCTGTCAAAGTTCCTCTTCTTCTGGTTCAGCAGGTATGATCTTTGTATCCATAACAGCTCTTTTGTTGCTATAGAGACAGATATTTTTATTTTGAAATTTTCACTCAAAAGGGAAATGTGTTTTAAGACTTGAATACGATTTAAAGATAAATGTTTTTAAGGGCTAAATTATTGTTGTTGTTGTTATTATTAATAAGTACATTAAGTATGTAATGTGTCATCTTCTCTCTTCCTCTCAGTTTGATGGTTAAGGGTTACAAAAGCCCCCTGCAGGCTTCAGACCTGTGGTCTCTGCGGGACCAGGACTCCTCGAACCAGATCATGACGGACTTGGAGAATTTCTGGACTCAGAAGTGTAAACAGTTGCAGTACGACTCTTCACATTCCATCTTTAAAATACATATGTCCAGTGGGGATGACCGCACACACACATACACACACAGAGCCAGTAATAAATGAACACCTTTGACATGTTTTGCAGAAAAGAGTCACCCGGTTCTGATTCATCCCAGTCCTGGTCCTGGTCTCGGTCAGACAGTCTATCAGGACCAACGGAGAAGACTCAACTGTTGAAGAAGGACAGCAAGGGGCGGGACTACAGTCTCTATCTCTTGCACGCTCTGGGGTGGAGCTTTGGCCTTTACTTCCTGTTTGGGATCCTGTGTCTCCTCCTCCATGACGCCTTCATGTTCGCCGTGCCACAGGTGCTCAGGTGAGTCCGAGGTCAAAGGTCAGTCCGAGGATGACACTTCAGGGGGTCACGGTTGTTCAATAAAAGTTGGTTAAAGTGACGAACTGTGGGAATGCTGACACAGATGAGGTTACAACGTGCTCAAAGGAGCGACTCATTGAACTCAGAATAGTGCTGAATCCTTACAGTGAGTATATTGCTGATGCGCATTTGAAGAATCGATGGCACACTGCTGGAGAGACGACGTTTCTGTTCATTTAGTTGTTTACTCGTTGTTTACAGCAGCAGTTTGTGGTTGTGTTTATCGTCGTCAGTGCTCTCCTGGTCTTCATGCGGGACGAGGACGCACCGGTGTGGAAAGGTTTCCTGTACGCCGTGCTGCTCTTCCTCTTGTCGTGTCTGCAGTCTGTTCTTAATCATCAGTACATGTTTCACTGTTTCACGGTGGGCATGAGACTGAAGACGGCGCTGATGGGACTTATCTACAGGAAGGTGACAAACACACACTCACACACATTTCTGCACCTTTTCTTCTTAGGATTTAGCACTGATGTTCATTCATTTGAACAGCCGCAACAAACTTTAACCTAACCACAATTCAACTTTGTCCTAAACATAACCAGTTCCTCATACATGAGGTTCTGCCTCATCTGGACCAGGTTTTGGTCTCCATGAGGACTACTGGCCCTGACAATATCAGTGTTTATGTCAGAAAATGTCCCAAAGAGGTAACAAAGACAAGAACATTAATACACACACAGTAACTGATAAAGAAAGTTGTCAATAATAATCAGGGGACACATCTGTACGGGCTGACGCATTGAAAACATTGAAACATCATTTCCTTCTCTCTAAAAAATGCTGTCAAAATTGTTAATACCATTGTTAAAAGAGTTGTTGTTAATAAAGTTGTCTTGTGTGAACGTCAGACTCTCCTGATGAGCAGTGCTGCACGGAGACACTTCACACTGGGGGAAATCGTGAATCTGGTTTCGGCCGACACTCAGAAGCTGATGGACTTTGTGGTGTATTGTAACAGCGTGTGGATCGCTCCCATCGAGATCGCACTCTGTTTCTACTTCCTGTGGCAGGTAAACACAAACACAGAGCAATGCGTCTACGCGGAGAATGAAACACAAATGTGAAAGAAACAGAAATGCACTGATTCTCATGAGTGTTTGATTGACAGCTCCTCGGCCCAGCTGCTCTTGCTGGGATCACTGCCGTCGCCCTGACCTTCCCTCTCAACGCCGTTCTGGCTAAGATGAGAGGCAAACTCCAGGTGGGAACCATTGTTTTTGTTTTTATTGTAATATATAGGAATGGGTTGATAAGTGTTTTGTTTACAATGCTGAACATCCTCTGCTTCACTCAGGAGGTTCAGATGAAGTTCATGGATGGTCGCATCAAACTGATGAATGAGATCTTGGGTGGCGTGAAGATCCTGAAGTTTTACGCCTGGGAGGAAGCGTTCCTGCGGAGAGTCGGCGTCCTGAGAGACGGAGAACTCGGAGCTCTGAAGAAATCCCAGATCCTTTACTCTGTCTCTCTGGCTTCGTTTAACTCCTCCTCCTTCCTGGTGAGTCTGACTCATCTGCGGTCAAACTGTGAGGTTTGTTGTTCTTAACGCTTCTCTGTCGCTCTCCCCTCAGATCGCCCTGTCGGTGTTTGGCGTCTACGTGTTGTTCGATCAACGAAACGTCCTGGACGCTCAGAAAATCTTTGTGTCTGTCGCTCTCATCAACATCCTGAAAACTCCTCTGAGTCAACTTCCTTTCGCCATGAACACGACAATGCAGGCGAGTCATAGGCCGACACTCGCCCATCTAATGTTATCAGAGTGCACTGGTGCGGTTTATTGTGACAAAATGACAAAGAGATGTTTCTAGATTTACCCGCTGATGGCAATAAGTGACTGATATTAATGTTTCTTTGTAAATCAGGCCATCATCTCCCTCAGACGTCTGACAAACTTCTTGTGTCAAGATGAACTGCGGCCCGACAACGTGGAGAAACTTCCTCACAGCGCAGGTATTTATCTCAGTTTCACTCGTGACCAGCACAACAACTCTCTATAAAGATAAAGAATGTGGAGTTGTTGGGGAAAGTGAAGCCAAAACACCTGGATCGCCCCCTGGTGGCTGTCTGCAGTACAAGTTACAAGCTTCACCCCCACCTTGATTTTAGCGGAAGTGGGACAGGAAGTGTGGGGAAACTGGACGTAACGAGAAACCGCATTCTTCCTTCAGGAGGAAACGCCATCGTGATTGAGGGTGGGGTCTTCTCCTGGTCACATGACGACTCTCCGTGTCTGCAGAGCATCAACGTGAAGGTGAAGACGGGTTCACTGGTCGCTGTGGTCGGACACGTCGGCTCAGGGAAGTCGTCCCTGCTGTCGGCCATGTTGGGAGAGATGGAGAGGAGGTGTGGCTTCGTCTCTGTCAAGGTGATGACAGTTTGAGAGACCCCCGCAGGGGCAGAAATGACATACTGTGCCTTTTTTAAAAATCATGTTATAGCCATAAACTGATGAACATATGTGATAAACATAAGCAACATTGTTTCACATGTGCTTGGGGTTGGGGGCGGGGTCAGGGTTCTGTGGGCTACGCCCCCCAGCAGGCCTGGGTCCAGAACGCCTCTGTGAAGGACAACATTGTATTTGGTGGTGAGAGGAAGGAGAGCTGGTACCATCGTGTTCTGGAGGCCTGTGCTCTCCTGCCGGACCTGGACCTGCTGCCTGCCGGGGATGCCACAGAGATCGGTGAGAAGGTACTGTCACTGCCTCCATCACACCGCCAGGGGTCAGGGGTCGTGAGGAGTGTGGGTCTTCCGACTGAACGGCAGATAATCTGACATTTTCGACGGATGTGTTTGACGTTGTCGTTTACTGATGATGTGTTTACCGACCACAGGGCTTGAACCTGTCTGGAGGTCAGAAGCAGAGGGTCAGTCTGGCCCGGGCTGTCTACAGGAAGTCCGATGTTTACTTGTTGGACGACCCGCTGTCGGCTGTCGATGCACACGTGGGACAACACATTTTCGATCGAATCATCGGACCCAGAGGACTCCTCAAAGACAAGGCAACGATGACCACGCACCGTTGTTTGATGCAGACGGTTGCTGCTGTTTTCAGTTTGTCGTGTTTTTTGTGTACATGTGCGCGTTTGTGTTTGTTTTCAGACGCGAGTGCTGGTGACTCACGGCCTCAGTTTCCTGCCTAAAGCCGACATGGTCGTCGTGATGGAGGATGGTCTCGTCTCTGAGATCGGTTCCTACGCCGAGCTGATGGACAGGAAAGGAGCCTTTGCCAAACTGATCCAGA
This sequence comes from Solea senegalensis, assembly GCF_019176455.1. Classification (NCBI taxonomy): domain Eukaryota; kingdom Metazoa; phylum Chordata; class Actinopteri; order Pleuronectiformes; family Soleidae; genus Solea; species Solea senegalensis. Next base: position 17,564,036 of record NC_058040.1, read on the forward strand.
GCTTTAGGGGAAACGGGCGCAGAGAAAACCCCGCCCTCCAGGACAGGAGTAAGGCCCCGCCCACGCATATGTGAATTTGTCACTTCCATATCATGTGAAGGAGGAGTCAAGTGTTTGTGTTTGTGTTTGTGTGTGTGTGTGTGTGTGTGTGTGTGTGTGTGTGTGTGTGTGTGCAGGCAGCAGAAAGGCCGTGTCTCGTCTCAGTTTCACAGATTTTGATCTCTCTCAGGAACAGCTGATCAGGTAAATACAAAACTGGCATTTAAAAGTTCATATTTTAATCATAATAGTTAATGTGTGTGTGTGTGTGTGTGTGTGTGTGTGTTGCAGCTGTGACATGGGCAGTGCCAGTGTCCAGCAGATGAACGACGTCGACCAGGATCTGGACGTCGATGACGTCGGTAAACTGACTGAAGCTGACAAAGCGCACACGGGGAGGGTGTGTCCCGTTTTCATAACATTTGTTTCTCTTATGAACATGTTAGCGCTGACCCCTGACCTTTGACCCATGCTGACCCTGACCCAGCAACTCACTTGTGAGTAATCTTTCTGTCACCAGGTGAAGCTGCAGATGTACAGGGAGTACTTCAAGACCATTGGCTTGACCTTCATCATGACCATCATCTTCCTCTGCGCCTTCCAGCAGGCCGCGTCACTGGCCTACAACTACTGGCTGAGCCTCTGGGCTGACGAAACGCCCGTTAACGGCACGCAGAGCAACCACGGGCTGAAACTGAGCGTGTTCGCGGCGCTGGGGTTCACTCAGGGTCAGATGTTGCTGCATACATGTCGTCTGTGTGAACACAGCTCAATGTAATCTGACCACATCAGTCTAAGTTGCTTGTCCCCGTGGTCACTTCCTTGTGTTTCAGCGATGGCCATGTTTGGCACGACGCTCGCCATCGCTCTGGGCGGGATCGTGGCTTCGCGTCACCTCCACGCCGATCTTCTCCACAGCGTCCTTCACTCGCCCATGTCCTTCTTCGAGGTCACGCCAAGCGGAAACCTGCTGAACCGCTTCTCCAAAGAGATTGACGCAATCGACTGCATGATTCCCGACGGGCTGAAGATGATGCTGGGCTACCTGTTCAAGCTGCTGGAGGTCTGCATTATAGTGTTGTTGGCCACGCCCCTCACAGGACTGGTGCTCCTCCCGCTTGCCTGCGTGTACGTCTTCATCCAGGTAAAGGTCTCTCTTGGACATCATCACCTCTGGGCTTTCAAGCACCTTGACCGTTACTTTGTGTCGGTCTCCAGAGTTTCTATGTGGCGACATCGTGTCAGCTGCGGCGCCTGGAGGCCGTGAGCCGCTCGCCCATTTACAGCCACTTCAGTGAGACGGTGCAGGGCGCCGTTGTTATCCGGGCCTTTGGCGAACAGCAGCGCTTCGTCCTGGAGTCCCACCTCCGCATCGACAACAACCAGGAAGCGTACTTTCCTCGCTTTGTCGCCACAAGGTTTATTCAAACTCCAAGACATATAGTGTTATTCAAAGATTTGGTGTTAAAACTGTAGTGTGTGATAATGACATTACTGTCAAATGAAAAATACGCGAAGAAGTTCGAAAACACAAAGAAACGAAAAGTTTCAGCAGTGAATTCCACTTCTCAAAAAACTTCTCTTTTTTTTTTTTGATGAATGACGTGGTATTACAATGTTTCTTATATTATTTCTGTTCACAAAAGGTTATGCACTACAGCTTTAGTATCTGACCTGAGATGCAACAGATAGCTGATGTTTGCATTGTTGTGATGATTTCTGCTGCGTTCCTGGTTCAGGTGGCTTGCGGTTAATCTGGAGTTTTTGGGGAATCTGCTGGTTTTGGCCGCAGCCATCTTTTCCGTGCTCGGCCGTGCAGAACTCAGTCCCGGCATCGTGGGTTTGGCCGTCTCGCAATCTCTCCAGGTTCAGAACACCGTCTTCTTCCACCTTTTTTAGACCAAGAACACGGTTTCATTTTATTTTTCACAATAGAATTGTTTTTTCAGATTGCTCAAAATAACCAAAAGATAAACGAACAATACTAAAAACAAAATCCCAAAGCTTCAGATAAGTGATGCCGCGTCTTGCGTTGGACAGGTCACTGGAATCCTGAGCTGGATTGTTCGCTCCTGGACTGACGTGGAAAACAACATTGTTTCCGTGGAGCGCGTGAAAGAGTACGACAACACCCCGAAAGAGGTTTGAAGCGCTAACAGTTCTGCCACTTTATTTTAAATGAACATTTAAAGAGAACAGAAGGAAGACTCTAGAGGGAATGTTCATAAAATGTACAAACACTGACAAACGGCAACGTCCTGTGTGTATGTGATGCAGAAATAATGAATTCATCTTCACTGTCTACCCTCCTCTCCTCCTCATCTCATCTCCTCATCTCTCCCTCGCTCCCCAGGCAGCGTGGACCCTCCAGGGCAGTTTTCTGCCAGAGTCCTGGCCGACCACGGGTACCATCCAGTTTGAGGATTATGGGTTGCAGTACCGTAAAGGACTAGACTGGGCCTTGAAGGACATTTCCATCAACATCCAGAGCAGAGAGAAGGTTCAGCAAAGACCCCAGTCTCATGTGTGATACAAACTTTTATGTATTCTTTTGAGTGTTTATTGAGGAAGTTCGTTATTTGTCAGGTGGGCCTCGTTGGGAGAACGGGAGCTGGGAAGTCGTCCCTCGCGTTGGGAATCTTCAGGATTCTGGAAGCGGCAAACGGACGGATCTTTATCGATGGCGTCAACATCGCCGATATCGGCCTCCATGACCTCCGATCCAGAATCACCATCATCCCCCAGGTCTGAACTTCCCAAATTACCCAAATTTTCTTTAATGCAGTTTTCTATGATCACTGTTATTCTTTTTCCTCATAACTCGTGTCAAATTAAACAGTTAACGGTCCAGTGTGTAACATGTAGCAGGTTTTATTGGCAAAAATGTAATATTTCCCTGAAAAATAAAAACGAAGGCCGATAAAGTTCCTTGTTCTGCTTGGGAAACCCAAGAGTGAGAGAGATTTCTTACAATTTGCACTCCACAGATTTAATTGATTCTTATTAATTTCAATATTTGTATTCATTACTTATTTATCTTTAACTCTTCCTCTGGCGTTTCCTCAGCCAATTTTTTAGTGTTTTACAGTTTACATACACACTACATCATTAGTGTCATGAGTAAAATCTGTGCTTTTCCTGCTAAAACATGTCAAAATGGCCAACAGAAGGTTTGAATTCAGGAGTTTAAATAGTGCGGTGAAACAATAACAGCAGCAGCAGCAGCAGCAGCAGCAGCAGCATACCTGTGCTCTCTGACCAGGCTTTACTGTGACCTCTGTTTCTAGGACCCTGTGGTGTTCTCCGGTTCCCTGAGAATGAATCTGGATCCCTTCGATACCTGCTCAGACGAGGAGCTGTGGACGGCCCTGGAACTCGCTCACCTCAGCAGCTTTGTGTCGGAGCTGCCGCAGAGACTGAACTACCAGTGTTGTGAAGGAGGAGAGAACCTCAGGTACGTAGACCCACCTGCACACCTGCTACCAAATGCACCAGAGTCGTGACTGCAAACATGTTTTGTTACATACAGTATGTGGGTGGAGCCAGCAGGTTAAACCACAGACTGTATGTAAAAAGAAAGTGGACGTAATAACTTACTGGACGGCCACCAGAGGGAGACACAGCTGCTTGCAAACAATGACACTCACTCCTCATTGTCTACTACTTCATTTTCCACATGGGGGAGGGGTCACAGGGGAGCTGGAGTTAATCAACCATTCACCAATTCCATTGTTTAGGTTGATCCGACATGAGGTTTGATGTTTTTGACGACATGTTATGTAAGTGATGTCTCCTCTTTAAGGGGACAAAAGACGATAAAGTGGAGTGGACTTCAGTGTGACGTGGTTGAGGTGTTGTGACGAATGCTTTCGAGAGGTCGCGAGGTCACGGTGCTCTCGTGTGTGTGTGTGTGTGTGTGTTGCTCCTCACAGTCTCGGTCAGCGGCAGCTGCTGTGTTTGGCTCGGGCTCTGCTGAGGAAGACCAGGATCCTGGTCCTGGATGAAGCCACGGCTGCTGTGGACCTGAAGACTGACCAGCTGATCCAGTCCACCATCCGCAATCAATTTGACGACTGCACAGTCCTCACCATCGCTCACCGCCTCAACACCATCATGGACTACACGAGGTACTGTCACTGTGCTCGCTCCTCTCTCTCTCTCTCTCTCTGTGACTCGTCTTTGTGACTGATTGTCCCACTCACTCGTCTCTCTGACTTGTCTTTGTGACAAACTGCACGTTTTGATATACGATGTGTGGGGGTATCACAAAACTGATAGATAGATAGATACTTTATTCATCTCACAGAGAAATTCACAGTTCAGCTGCTCCAAGAATATGTTACAAAAAAGAAACATATGGGGCATGCAAGTACAGTCCAAATATAAAATGAAACATAAAAAATAGATATAAAAAATATAAAGACGTTGAAAAGAAATGAATGAATGAATTGTGAAGTGAGTGTGTGCATGCGCATGTGTGTATGTCATGTATGATGATGCTGCGTGTGTATATGTGTCATGTATGATGGGACTAGTTACACAATATGGGAGGAAGAGGGATATCAAGAAGCAGAATTAACGCTAAATAATAACTAAACAAATAATAAATAACGAGATGCTTGCAGCAACAGCAGACACTAATGATTTACAAGCACAAACACTAACCTGGTGTAAAGTCAGCACGTCTGTATAAAGACACTGTAATGGACCTTTTATTGCTGTGTTTTAGTGCGTTAATGACGCTGCCATAAATTAAACTCTATTCTAGTCTATTTGCTCATGATGTCCTGAAGTGTCCACCCGAGGACATTCTTTAAAGACAAAATGTTCAGGGTGAGAGGAGTGCATCTTTCTGACTTTGTCTTGTCTTTTTTGTCTTGGATGAATTCATCTGCTTCAACCTTCGTCTACTCTTCTACACACCTGACCTGCCTCTGGTTGACTTACTGAAGTGTCTCACCCGTGTGTGTGTGTGTGTGTGTGTCTGTCTGTGTGTCTTTCTCTCTCATCAGAGTCATTGTGATGGACCGAGGCACCATCGCAGAGATGGACTCCCCTCCTGAGCTCATCACTCTTCAGGGTCACTTCTACCAGATGTGTCTTGAGGCTGGCCTCATCTGAGATCAGCTTCTTTTTTTGTTGTTGTTGTTTTTTTTAAAAAGAATGGTTGCTCAGGACTGTACCATCTTCAACTTGTTATTATTTGTGCATCTGTGTAAGAACAAGTAAAATCCAGACAGGGAACTGCAATCAGCTTTTGTCTTCAAGATTCATTCATTCATTCATTCTTTGTCTACCATTTTCTATATAGATCTATACATCATATATATATATCAAGAGTGAGGCTCAGGGCTCGGTCGTACTTTCCGTGGAGAGTCAGTCCGTTCTGTTCGTACTAATCGAGGGTCGGCGTCAGTCCCACCCGTGTGGGTGGAGTTTACCTGTCTATTGCACGTCATGGTTCGGTTTGGTACAGAACAGCCCTCGGTCAGGCTTGTGATTCCACTGAGAACATTTCCTTGAATTGGTCTGTTTTTTTGTTTTTTTTTGTGGTCCTTTTTCTCTATGGAGCTCCCCCTACAGTTTTGGAGTACAGTTTTCAGAAGACTCCGGGTCAGCATCCCTGATCTTGCAAGACTGGGTTTTAGCACGGAGACAGTAGGGAGCACGGAGACAGACTCTTAACAGCTGTTAAAACATTACAAAGTCGACCGTTCAAGAATACAAATGATGCAATAAACCAACGTTTTGTCTGCTCTTTTATTGAAATGTAGACATTTGGTAAAACACCTGAATATGTCAGAGGGAAAACAAAAGGTCCAGAATGTCGCTCACACCGTGACTCTGGAGGAAAGTAGGTGCAGATTACAGCAGAAAAGTTGTAGTTTGGTTAATCTACTGGAAGAGGAATCGCCCCCTTCAGAGATCACGACACTTTAAAGGTGAGTGTGTCGTAAAAGCACATGATGGCTGCCAGCTTTAACAATGGCACCGCTCCTTGGGCAGGTGCTTGTGTTTGGGATTGTAGTGAGATCTGGAGAAGCACTCTGCAGCCTTCCTGTCACACTCGCAGACGAACATCGCACATTTACCGTTGTCGCCTGAGGAAGCAGAAACGGAGAGCAAACGGTGGTTAGCAATAGAACGAGAGCCTAAATGTTTCCTGCCCGTTTGAGGACATCAGGGGCATGTGACATTTTTCAGTGGGCATCATTCTCTGCAAATTCAATCTTGCTCTTACCAGGGCTAAATCTTTATTATAATATTTGCATCGCTGTATTTGAACCCTTTGGTGATAATGATGGCGTTTACATGGAGAGCTCAATGTTTTCCCCACACTACCTTTTTAAATGTTGAAATTCAAGTTTCAAGAGTGAACGGGAAGCTCTCGGGGTGTTGTCGGGCGAGACTCACTGTTGCAGGTGATGGTCTTGTTTTCTTTGTCACACTGGTACTTGTAGAGCGTGTTGTAAGGATATTGGTAGAAGTTGCATTCAGCCACTTTCTCAGCTTCTCCGTAACAGTTGTCGTGCACTTGGCAGCACCTGCAAGTTTGACAAGACACACTTTTCAGACAAGGTACTGTAGTCTCAGTTTGGTTTCCAGACAGAGCAATATGTTAATTAAATGCAGTGATGTTTTCTCTTAAAATGATTATTATTAAGGTTGAGCGGATACAGCACTGAGATGTGCTCTATGAATGGAATAAAATTCCAGGTATATTGGAAATGTTTTTGTGTCATAATTTAACTTATTGTTGATAATGGCACACTAGATGAGAAGAACATTTCAAACTGGCACTCCATGTCACAAAGGTTGCCGACCCTACATTAAACGATAACAATTGAAGGGAGCCGGATCTTGAGGAGCCGTTCCTTTCAAAGAGCCGTTCAAAAGACCGGCTCACTGTTTTGCATTAGTATATAAGCACATTAAGTGAATCAGAACCTGTCCAGATCATCCACAGGTGTTCCGCAGCCTCCTAGTCCACAGTAGCAGCCGTAGTCGGCGTAGTCCCAAATAGGCCAGCTGTTCGGCAACACGCACAGGATCATTTGTCTGAACTGGTGGAGTGAATTCTCCTCTGAACCCTGGGCTGAAGATCAGGAAATTCTTTTAATGCATCAGCCACCACACGTGCAGGTCAACAGCTCCGGGTCAAGATTCTACTCACCGACAAAGAGGCCCACAGCCAGGAGAGTCAGAGCCTGGAGGGTTTTCATCGTGACAGTCAGAACTTCAGCTGCAGATGTCTTCTCTCTGTGAGCTCCGCTGCTCTCTTTATAAAGCACCGCCGTGCTCCACCCTGGCATCTGTTCATTGGCGGCAACACGTATCGTGATGTGTGAACGCTGACATTCAAACAAATAAAAAAAAATCCCACTCGCCGTATGTCATATGTCGTGTCTTTTCACTGTAATACATTTACACAGATGTCCATTATTCACTTTTAACAACAAAAACAACTGTGTCGTTGCTAATATACATAATCATACTTCTAATATATTTTGTTAATCTGCACCTGTGACAGCCACCTCTTTTTATTTGGTGTATTTTAAGAACTCTGAGGCGTAGCGCACAATAAAGTCCCCACCACCTTCAAGTACAAATAATCTTTATTGAGATGGTTCCAATTCATAGCAAATTGTGCTGTCTACGCCTGCATACATCAGAGGAAAGCAAAAGGTCACTTTAGGTCTTTAGGACACCATGTCGTCATGGCTCTGGAGGAAAGTAAGAGAAGATTACAGCTGTGAAGTTGTGGTTTGGTTTAATGTCCCGTCGCTGCCCGGTTTAACCCTGGCACCGCTCGATGGGCAGGTCCTTGTGCTCGTGCACGTAGGTCACTTTGGAGAAGCACTCTGCAGCCTTCTTGTCACAATCGCAGGCGAACGTCGAGCATGCGTCGTCGTGGCCTGAGGAAACAGAAATAAAAGGCAAAGCAAACGGCAGTTAGCAATAAAACAAGACTTGTTATCAGTGTTATGACCGTGTTGTATAACCTTAAGGTTATCAAACGTCTTTTGACAAACATCACGCCGACGACGACTTGAAACCTGCAAAAAATTTACATAGCAAGTGAGAAGAAGAAGAAGAAGAAGAAGAAGAAGCTTATTTTCCCCCTACACTTTGATTTAAATTAAGTTCTTTATGCAACCAGTGGAGTCGCCGCTTGGGGGCTACTTCTGACCATACTCCCTGGGCTCTTCAGGCTCTTCAGTTATTGGCTTGAAATTTGAAGTCAAAAAGAAAGAAACAACCGTTAATTGAGATGATGTGCTAAATAAAAAATAATGAAATAAAAAAATATTTTTTCTAAAAATGTGTCATTTTTTTGAGATTGAAAACCTGTAAAGTGGCGAAAATATCTCCTCTGACTTCATTACCACACAGGAAAATACCTTTGTGTTTAAATATTTGCTGTCAAATCATTTTAGCTGAGAAAATAGTGTTGTATTGTTTTCCTGGGCTCTGCGAAGCGGATCGGCACTTCCTTAATTTGATGTCGTCATCAAAAATCCTCACCACTCCTCTCACCACCGTAGCGCCTCCTGGTGCGGGCACTAGTCCGGGCACATCCGGTTGCGTACATTTAACCGCAGAAGAAGAAGAACTACTCTCGTTGTAGCTGCTGAGATGCAGAGCATCCACCGTGACAGAGGGGGAGCTGTGTATCTGAAGTTTGGACGACATACTAACCTATGACTTTTTTGTCTAATTTTGGACGACATACTAACCTAACCTATGTTATCGGCCTGCATGCCACTGTGTAACTTCACAAGAGTATCCACATGTCCAGCTGTATGTATGAAGTATACTGGGTATTTTTATTTTGTGAGATGACTGGCACTGCATGGAGTCAATGAGACAGGTGTCCACTGAAGTGTCATTTAAATGTCCTAATACACAAATCCTCATATCAGCCTTTTTCAAGCTGTGGGGCAGGACCCCCTGGGGGGGAATGGAGATTTTCCGGGGGGGCGCGAGTTCTGTTTTTACATTACATTACATTACATTACATGTCATTTAGCAGACGCTTTTATCCAAAGATTTGGGTACAAACAAAAGCTAGAAGTAAGTAAGAACTTCAAGTAAGCCAAACTATAAAGTGCTAGTCATAAGTGCGATGCATAAGCAAGTGATTTATTTTTATTTTTATTTTTTTGTCGTCGTCTTAGTTGAGGTAGAGTCGGAAGAAATGTCTTTTTAGTCGGCGGTGGAAGATGTGGAGGCTTTCTGCGTTCAGGATGTAGATGTGGAGTTTTTTTTTTAAAGTCCTAACTAATGTTTAGCAGGCGGAACAAATATAAACCTGAAGTAAATATTTTTCTCTGTCCCGAACGCAGTTTTAAGATCATTTGAGGCCAGAAATGATTCATTTAGAATTCAAACATGTGGTTATATGCTTGGTGTGATCCATAGATTCATTGTTGACGTGTTATTTTGTTTTTAATGTAAATGTTTTGACCAGACAGTTTGAAAGTTTGTATATTATTAATGTTTTAGTTATTTTAACTTTGAATTTTAGATTTATATATAAGTCGCACGGTCATTGTATCTGTATTTAAATATAATATGTACATATATATATTGTAGAACTTTCTAGCAGGCAAAGCTATTTGTCTTTCATTCTATTTATTTGTTCATTGTATCTATCTTCAGAACCTGTACGACTTGTTGGTCGGTTTTACAACCTAACAAGATGCTGTCTAACTAACTAACTTCAAGCTGATCACTGTCTAACTGCTAACTGACGTCTGCTTAACTGTGTATGTGGAATAAACCTTCAGAAAGACAGTCGAGTTGTGCCCGCCGTACTTGTTCTGGTTACCCTTTCCAGAAAGGAGCATTGAGCTGGAAAGACCAGCCAGCAGAAATCTGGACATATATATACACACACACACTCTGCAATGCTGTAATATATCTATTTCCACATTGTACTGTATATTTTAATAAAAATAAATGAATAAATGAAGTTAAATATTTAAAATGTGAAAATAATAACTATATATATGCATTTATTGAAAGTATTTCATATGTTCATTTATGAACACTGTAGGTGGCGCTAATGAGTCTTAAACAGACAATTCAAACAGTAGAACAAGGAAGTACTCCGCTGTTACTTGTGTACTCCCGTACTTGGCAGGTATGTACTCCAGGCGTACTTTTCAATTATATACTTCCCAAGTACACAAGTATATCCTTGCATACTTGAGTATTGAGAAAGGGCCAAGGTTTGGAATATAGAGAAGTTTCTGACAGAGGCAAAAAGAAAACTGTGCAGCCGAACGGAACAATGATTCATGAGGAAAACATTGGCAGGGGACAGCATTTGTATTGATTGCAAATTGTTTGTTGTTATTTACACAGCAAATTATTGATATTGGTTTAGTATTCTTTGTTATCCAAATGTATTTATTGTTTTAAAAAAATGACACTATTATAGTTATAATTGCACATTTCATAATTTTGTTTGAAAATTGCTTTCTCACAAACAATATTGAGGTTATTTGCATTGCTAAAGAAAAAATGTTATTTGCACAACAAATTATTGAAAGAAAAGTGAAACGGTTGTTCTAATATTGATTCAATACTTGTCACACTGAACCACTGCCATATATTGACATCCTGGGGGTGTGTGTTTATTGGTCACATCGTCAGGCTTTACAAAAGTCAGTTTTTCTTTTTTTTTTTTCCTAAAAATGAGCCAAGCGAACTTTGAACTATGACCGATTTTGACATGTTGTTGAGTAATATTTGCCCAGGTATGTTCATAAAGAAAATTAGAAAATTAAACATGGTTGTTTAATAAAAGGTTGTGCTGAAAAAAAGAATTTAAGATAAAAAGCAGCCTAACTTGTGTGTGTTCTAAGGGTTAAAGCACTTTTGGTTTCTCGTGTACCGCACACTTTCAGATTTTTTTTGTCCCCCTACAGTTTTTGAGTACATGTTTTTTATATTTGAAGCATTTATTTGTGTTTCTACCCAGACCCGGGTCTCCACAAGGACTCCGGGTCAGCATCCCTGATCTTGCATCACTGGGTTTTCACTAACAGTAGGAGAGCGGAGACAGGCAACAATGACTCTGAAGCTGTTAAAACATTATATTATTATTATTATTTTTCCAACCGGCAGAATCGCCCCCTGATGGCTATTTAATATACACACAGTTCCTATTTGACTTGACCATGGACTACATTCATTTTTAAGGATTTTTAAGTGTCTGGTAAGAATGAGTGGCATCTAAGGGTGAGACTGCAGTTTGATATCCAGTCATTCCTTCATTCATTGCCCTTCCATCACAAATCCAGGGTCACATAGAGAAAAACAACCATTCGCTCTGTCCCCAAATATAAAAGATACCCGAAAAGAAATGATTGAAACGCATTATCCAGCCTGTGTGAGCGATGACTGCATCATTTTTATTCAGATAAGACAAAGCTTCAGCAACAAAGAGCTTTTCAGTAGGATGGTGATGACATTACAGATCGACTATACAGACATCAACCAGAACACATTATGCAGATCTTGTCGGACTCTCCTAACAGTTTTCTCTGGACATGTCCTTGTATTTCTCGATGATTGGTGTTCTGGCAAAACACTCAGCGGCCTTCTTGTCACATTCACAGAGGGTCGCCTCACAGTTGTCGTTTCCACCTGCGGAAAGGGAAAGGACGGAGGAGCACACTGGTCAAAGGTAGAGTATGCCACATTTTCCTAATAAATAGTATGACAGATTAAACCAAAAATAATCCCTGACAGTCATCCTGTAGGAGGTGGTGTTTTGCTGCTGGTATTTCAGTATTGAGTCATAATTCTGCAAAAGTAATCTAATAATTATGCAATGCTAAGTCATTTTAACAAGAAGCTATCTCAAAATTATGACTCAGCAGCTCATACACCTGAGCTGCTGAGTCATAATTCTGAGATACTAAGTCATAATTATGAGATACTGAGTCAAAATTATGAGATACTGAGTCATATTTATGAGATACTGAGTCATAATTATGAGATACTGAGTCATAATTATGAGATACCAAGTCATAATTATGAGATACTAAGTCATAATTCTGAGATACTGAGTCATAATTATGAGCTACTATCATGTTGCTTGTATCTCATAACTATGAGATACAAGCAACATGATTTGAGGTTTATACGTCCAAAGTGTGGAGTGGATTGTGTGTACTCACAGCCGCAGGTGATCACATTGCGTTTGCAGCAGAAGCTGTACAACTCGGTGTAAGGGTTGTCGAAAATAGGGTGACAACCATCAACCATCGACCTTGTGTTTTCGTAGCAATTGTCATGTTCTTGGCAGCACCTACAGGTTTAAAAAGGCATGTTTTCAAACAGACTGAAACGACATCCATGTTGCTTTGATATAAAGCAGCGTGACAGAATCATGACCTATCCATGTCATCCACAGGTGTTCCCTGGCCTCCATAGCCACAGTAGCAACCATAGTTGTTGTGCTCCATAACAGTCCGACCCTCTGGCATCACACAGGCGATCATTTCCATGAACTGGGGGATTGACCTCTTGTTCCTTATGTGGGCTGGAGAAGCAACAAGGTGGAACAAGTCAAGTCAATTTCAGTTATAGTCGAGTGAAGGAAAAACCTCACAAAGAGCCACAGAGGAGGGACCACGTTCAGCAGACTACAAACAAAACATCCCATTTTACAGAGAGGAAGAGAGGCAACCGTAACATCCACTGGTATTAGTATTAATATCAATATTAGTATAAATGAAGATGGCTGTTTATGCGTCTGCTCACATCCATGTTCTCACCAAGAGAGAGGCCCACCACAGCCACGAGGATCAGAGTCTGGAAGGTTTTCATTCTGCGAGTCTGTGATCTTGTTTCTCCTCACTGCTGCTCTCCACTCATCTACACATCTCTAAACCCAAGTCCTACTTTTATGCAGTACTCGTAAGACACACACACACACACACACACACACACACACACACACACACAAGACAAGACAAACAAACCCTCAGGCGGTCAGTCAGTCATCATCTAACCGCTTTATCCTCCACCAGAGGGTCAATCTCAGCTACATCGGGCGATAGGCGGGGTACACCCTGGAAGGTTCGCCAGTGGCAGGGCCACACACAGATAGAGACAAACAATCATTCACTCTCACACTCACTCCTATGGTCAATTTAGAGTGTCCAATTTACCTATTCCCCACATTGCATGTTTTTGGACTGTGGGAGGAAGCCGGAGAACCCGGAGAGAACCCACGCACACACGGGGAGAACATGCAAACTCCATGCAGAAAGGCCCTTGTTCCAACCGGGGCTCGAACCCGGGTCTTCTCGCTGCAAGGCGAGAGTGCTAACCACCACACGTGTGGCCGGGGGCCACACATGGTTGAGGTTGACAGAAAGGGTGGGACCGCCCTCAGTGTTGACTTCCCTACATGCAAATTATGGTTGAGGACATAATGTTTGCCCCCAAAGAACACACACACACACAAAAACAACCCACACAACATTGAATGTGTAGTATAATATATACTTTTAATACAGATACCTTTTTAAGTCACATTTTTAATGGTGCTGCAAGTTATAAAAAAAATAAACTGAAGAAAGAAAAAAATTAATTATTTTGTCAACAGCTGTAACAAAAACACGAGAGAGACAGTGACAGAGAAGAGATACAGCCACCACATCATGGCATTAAATATTGGCTTGTGGTAATAATCGTTACTACACAGCATAATTTAACAATAATTATATTGATTTCACTTTAAAAAAACCCCAACTCTTGTGTAACACATGATCCTACGACGTCCCTTTGTCAGTGTTGTGGTTCTTCAAGCAAATCTTGGTCACTGCTCCTTTAAAAGACCTTCAGCAATGTATCCATTTCATTCAATTAAAAACCAAAAATTGATATTTATTTGACAAAGTAGGGAATGGGAGTGTACACATCGATGACAAACCTCAAAATGATGATGTTCTCAATATTCAGTTCTAATCATTTCTGTTACGTGGAGCAAAGAAACCAGAAAATCTCCACTTTTAAGACGCTCAAAACTGAGAGCGCTTCAATTGTTATGAAAGACACTCCGATTACGCAGATTGTCAGAATAGCCGACGATTCATTCAGAAATCGATTAGTAACGGATGAATCGTGATGATATTGATGACGTGAGCCGTCAGCGACGCCTCCTCCCCGTTCTTTCGGGGGTCGCCACAACTATTTTTGCTGGTGACAATGTTGAAGCGGTTTCTGCGAATACAAACCAGGCTCTGGAATGATTCTGCGCTTAAAGTGTACAAGATCAGTCAAAGCATCAAAGCATCAGTGGTTTTTACACGACGACTGTGTTTACATTCAACAACAAAAAAGTACAAAACTAACAATTATTTTAATGTACTTGCTGTGTGGTCAAGAGTCCTCAGTAAGCACAGCACTTCTTCCACTAGGGGGCACCCCCACAAAACCCAAATGATGTACTTGCCGTATGTAAATGAATCTTGTGTTCTTTAAGTTTAGAAATGACTCAAACAATAAAAAAACAAACACACAAACAGTCATGACTCGTTAATGCCCCCTCAATGCTGCCCCTACTGTTTATGACAGTATTGCATTTTGTGGACACGTTAAATGTCTTTCTGAGGACATGCGTGCACACACACACCAATGCAAGGCAGCCATGTCGTGTGGTGGAGTTAAAGGTACAGTGCGTGAGCATTAGTGACATCTAATGGTGAAACTGCATATGTATAATAAAGCATGGTCAGGGAACTACGGTGGCCTCCGTACGCTAGAGACAAAAAAGTGATTAATTCATTTTGTCTGTAGGGAAGTCTCACATCTGAGGGCTGTCACTCACAGCGCCCTCTGCTGGATCAAGCAGTAATTGCTTTAGACAGTCTGATGCACGTCTTGGCCGTATATTTTTCACTTTTTATTTTAAACTTTAAGAGCTATTATCTCCGGCCTTAGTCCTACTTTTTTTTTTTTGCTAAGACAGCTAGCAACTGAAATGGTAAAAACCACAACTGTAAATACCATGACGAGACGTTTTGGCGACAAAACAAACCACACTATGAACCAGAGTAGAAAGAAATAAAAAAAAACTAAAGATTCTTCACACATGATAATAAATAAAGTCATCTGCTTAACTATGTAAAGATGAACAGGTTAAATAGAAAACAGTGACAGAACTAATGCAGTTTTTTCCTTCTGCGATTCACATTCTCGATCGTGCCGCTGTCGTCTCCGCGGCCGCGAGGAAACACAGCGGCAGTCACATTCGGCTGAGGTCTGTCAGTCCATTCCCCCAGCACTGTGTGTGTGGGAGTGTTTTAAATATAGACACAGTGTCCTACCTGCTCAATAATGCCACGCTATGTCTACTGAGCTTATTACCTATTATTATTGTTATTATAATAATATAAACTACTGCTTACTACAGAGAGCAGTCAGTGCAGGAGTAAAGGCAGAGGATGAAGAACACGAGGAACTGAGCAAGTACGTACGTATACAACAGCAGAGCAAACAGTGAGTGTACGAGATATCGCGTCAGATCTGTGTGTTTCCAGTCAATGTTCTCTCTCTCTGTAGTTTCCTCCTCTGACATGTCATTTTTTTGACATGTGTTTGGACGACATTGTCGGAGCCTTAGTTAGTTCCGCATTCAAAAATAAAGTCTATAGGTGTTCTTTAATCTAAGGCGGCAACATTTGTTTTATTTTTAGGAAGAATATAAACTTGGATTAAGAGCTTCCAAGATCTTGAACATTGTTTTTAACCTTGAATCTCTTTCATCAACCTCATTCAGAGTCACTTCTTCAAGCCAGGACGAGGATTTATCAGGATCATGACGGATACGAGTCCGGATTCATTTGATTTGAGAACAGGCGGAGCTAATATTTTGTACACTCTGTGTACAGTTAACACACTGGGACAGAATTCATCCAAGTCTTATATAGGCTTGTACAGCAAAGTGGTGACATACTTCTTCTTGTAGCGATGTGTCGCACTGAGCACCATCACGCCGTCCTGCATGACAAACAACAAACATTAGCTCAACAGACACGTTTCTGTGTTCTACAGCTGAAATACACAGAGGTGTGGGCAGGTAGAAGCACTCACTCACTCATTGAACATTTTTTTAACAATTCTACAGCCATGAAATCAAAATAAATCCAGGCAGCCTGGATATCAAGATGTTTATAAGAGGGTTAAAGGACCCATAGAATTACACTGGAACAATCCATTGGACCAGTTCTAACATTTCGTTTTTTAAGTACTATTCACTTACAAACTCACGTGGGGCTCAGATTAATAAATTCCTCGCTAACCAATGCACATCACGTTTGTTTTTCTCTGTCAAATTTCTGTCCCTCAGCTCCTCGAACAACACAAATAACACAGGTGTTCATTGCCGCTGACATTTCAGCGGCAGGAAACGGCACAGCACACACTGACCGCGTGTCAGTTAATGGAGATCCATTACCTTAATGGAGAGAGCGTAGAGGTGGTTGAGCATGACATGGTTGGGTTCTGGGAGTAAAGCTGGGTCACACTAGGAAAAAGAAGATGAAAACAAAATAAAGAACAGAAAACATTGCTGTAATAAAGCAGGACGACTGCAAACAGGTCGGAGTTTGACTGAGAACACAACGTGACGACTGGGGAAAGTTTCACAAGTGAAATCTCCTGCTGGAAAAACATCCGGTCATTCAGCACTTACATGGGACAAACGTGACTATTTGGACCTGAGTAACAAAGTCTGGTTTTGAATATGCTTTTAACTTTGGAACAGGAATAACAGTTACAGTTTCAAGAAAGAACCTGGATTATTTTATTAAACACTTACAGAAATCCCGGTGTCTTTGTTGAGGATGACCTGCAGCAAATGTGGCGGGAGTATGGGCGGAGACTTAAACTTCTCCTCCTGTTTTGGAACATAGGCGTCCTGATGATAAGGTCCAGGAGGAGAACTGGAGAGGTCTAACGAGGGTGACACAGGAGTGTTGATGTAGAAACCCTAGCACACAACACAACAAGAATCTGCTTCTCAAACCTGTACTTGGTCTGCATCAGTGCATTTGAACTCACCTGACATGTCAGAGCATTTCTGCGAGTCCACCATCAGAGCATCAAACACCTCAAAGTCGGTTTTCTTCACCTGGATGATGTTGTTGACGGTGCCGAGCTGACTGGTGGTGATCGGCTGTGAGGAAGCACAAGACACAGTCAATGTCACAAGTAAAGCTCAAACGTATTACGCGTCCAGAAAATGTTAAACTGTCAAGAAATGTTTCTAATACTCACTTCCCAGTACGTTATATTGTTTTTAAAATATTGCTGCTTTAACTGTAATATCTTGTGGCAGCGAGTTCTCATGCAAGTATCACTCAGATGACTGTGATTAATAAACTGCTGACCTCAGCTGGGTCATGGGTCCACTGGCCGTCCACATAAAACTTGTACTGATGCTCCCCCTCAGGCAGATCCACGATGGCCACAAAGGTGTTCTGACTTCAGAGAGCGAGAGGGACAGAGAGAGTTTTATGATTCACAACTTTTCTGTGAATCATAAAACTTGGTGTAAAAACCATTAAACATGTGGATTTATCTTTCTAATTGATGGTTTTTATTTATAGCTCTAATATGCAGACTTCTCAGGAAATGGGCATTTTAATTTCTGGAGTGTCCGTGACAGAACTGTGTTTCTCCTGTGACAAAATATTGTCGGAGGATGAGTCTTCACTCCATGAAAACAAACAATCAACTCCAGTGGGTGACAGTGATGTTCAGCTGTGAGCTGGGAAAAAGAGCAGCATCCATGAGATGCATTCAAGATGCAGGCTGGTAAATTCTATCCCATCTGTGGCGACTACAGCGTAGAGGAGCAGCTTTCAAGAAAAATGTCATCCCTTCGGCAAATACACATGCAGCCCACTAATCACATACATGCTGCTGCCACCTTGTGGTAATATGAGCACCACGTAAAGTAAAGTAAAGTAATTGAATAAACTAATATTCATCCCTCACATCCGTTGTGGAGTATTGATGTCTCCTGAAAACAGTGACAACATCCATTTTCTACTGCTTTATCCTCCACAGGAGGGCGCGGGGGAAGCTGTGCCTCAGCTGAGATAGGGCGATAGGCGGGGGTCACACACTGGACAGTTCGCCAGTCCATCGCAGGGACCATTCACTCTCACACTCACAATTACGGTCAATTTAGAGGGTCCAATTTTCTTTAATCTTCTTGCTGCAAAGGCAAGATTCAAAAGTCAGCGGCGCACAAGCACATGACCAGCGTAAAATATTGGTAATAAAAACAGATCATCGGACTGTTCAGGTGATAATAAATCAAATTGAAAGAATAGAACCATTTCAAATTTTTTCAATTTTTAATGTAATGTAATGTAAAAAAGAATCGTCAACTATTTTGATATTTGAGTTGAGTTGTTTCTGCTCCCTGGTTTTTTTCTGCATCTTAAAAAGTGAAAAATTTCTGATTTCTTTGCTCAATAAAACTAAGAAAGGAATAAAATCTAAATACCTTTGAATTTTGAAAACATGGGAAACAACATTTTTCAACATTTTCTAGACCTATATATGCATCAATGCACTTGGGTGTAACATGCTGGTGCTTATGGCGTGCAATCTAGGATATAATGTTTGATTGCCCTATTAACTGGAGTATGTACGGTGTGCAGGGGTGTCGTAAAAAAACTCTGATCAAGTACTGAGGAATTCTGGAAGCCGGATCTTGTGATAATATTTTGCTGCGACAGATGGACAGTGTGATATAATTCCAGGGAAGACGACTTACAGAGAAAACTGTGAGTGTGTTGTGTAAGCAACAGGCTGGTGTGTAACTGTGATCCTAATGAGTCTACGACTCCATAAAGTCCACGTCCACAGCTCGACGTCATGCTGGCTGAACACATCCTCTCTACCAGATGCTTTTCACAACTTTTATACGTTATTTTCATAATAATAATAATGATAAATGGCCTCACCTTCGAGTAAGGGGAATCTTGTTGGCCCAGTTGTTGAAGGATCCAGAGAGGTAGACCTCCTTACCATCTCCAATCCAGCGAAAGACGGTCGGTCGGTCTAAAGTTGGCACTTTATCGTCAGCTTCTAAGTCTTGCTGCCATGCAAGAAACTCATCTTTCTCTAAAGGAGCCTGAAAAATAAAAACAACATTACAAATGTGGTCACGTTTTTTGTTTTGCATGAGACTTGGTGCAGACAGAGCCTTCACATAGTTTGTCTGTGACTCTTTTTATGGCTGATGCTGAACATCAGGGAATCAGGGCAGCCGGTTTTTCTTTCCCCCCTCTAACCGATTAAATATAAGAGTATCATTAAAAAAAAGTGACAGACAAAACTCAAGAGATCTGGCATTATTTTCCTTGATTAATCGAGTACTTGTTTGGTTTCGTAAAATGTCAGAAAGAGTTGAAAAATGTTGATATTGTGTTTCCCAAACCTTGAAATCATGGTAAAATGATTCTGATTTCAATGATTTCTTAAAAGCAAAAGAAACCAGAAAATACTCACATTTAAGAAGCTGAAAAATCAGCCCTAACCAGGACATTGATTATATAATAATAGACAAATCTCTAGTTTCGACAGTGACATTATGTGTAAATAGCGTCAACACAACTTACTTTCATATCTTCACCATGAAATATATCAGCATCTTCGGGACTGTCCATCAGGATCTTTGGCCTCTCTCCCTCCTTCATTCCTCGGCTGTCCCTCCGGTGAGCCTTCTCGCCATGGCCCATCGCAGCCCTCTCACTGCTCGTGTTCCCCATGGCTTTGTCTTCTCGTGGGCCAAGGCAAGGTCACTGTGAGGAAGGAGTTTTTAAAGAAGGAGCAGACACACTCCGAGAAAAAGCACAAGGCACAAGATCTGAAATGAAGCGTGGAGAGGAATATTGGCAACAGCACTTCCTTTCAAAGACCTCATCAATCAAACGAGAAAGAGTCCTTTATTCCTTTAAGATTCCTCAAGCACTAAATGTCTTGATTAGACTCATTGACAGTGAGTGCAGCAGCAGCAGCAGCACAATCTAATTTACATTCCAAATTACAAGCAGCTGTGTGTTTGAATCATCACTAAAAGATTTGACTGACAGAGGGAAACACTAAACCTATTACTAGACTGCGGCGATAAGAGGATAAACTGTGTAAGATGAAACTGTACTAACACAAGTGTCAAATCATGAAATACTCCCCGCAGCTGGGAACCAAGTGACATGATTGTTTTTCCAACATCCCACCTGACAACCTGCAGTGCTGCAGTGTTGGATACAGTCAGGTTTTTCTTTTCGTATTGTGATTTTTAAACTTTGTACTGATTTCTTACTTTTCTGTCTCTGTGTTGCTCTTTAAACGCTCACGTACAGCACTTCAATCTGCATTTGTGCTTGAAAAGTGCTCCATAAATTAGCTTTTAAACCGTTCTGAAATAGACAATTTAACACCGTCAATTAACACGACATACTAATTATTTTGACCCATATAAGAAATAAATCATTAGACCACATTGGATCAGGTCCAGATAAAAAAAACCCTGTACCTAGACTTGTCAAACCTGGACTCGATTGTCTCAGAGAGGCTGAAGATTCTTCAAAACACTGACTCTGATTTGTGAAACATTTGACCTATTTGTGAAAACGCAGAAAAAGGGGGCACATTTCACTGCTTTTTCTGCAGTTAGACCAAATTAGATCAAAAACCCACATAACGGGCTTATCTGTCCACGACCTAACTGTATTCAGAGACAAGCTAACGTGCATTAGCTAACCTTAACACGGTTACATAATAAAATACAACATCTACAGCCGAGATTGTCAGGCGTGAGGTGGACAGCAGGTGCAAACACGTAACTGCAAGGTGAGCTAACACCAGTTAGCATTTAGCATGTAACGGTCCCTCAGCTAAAGCAGCGCTGCTAACAGCTATCAGCAGCTACACAGAAGTGACACACATTAGAAACTGTCAACCGTCATTTAGCGTTTTGTTTTTTTATTGTTTTTTTTTTTGTTTTTTTTTTACCTGAGCAGCGTTTAGTCTCGTTGCTGTATGTGTCTGCTCGTCCAGTCCATTTCCCCAGGACCACAACACAAACAATCCCGGCGCCTGCAGTGCGCATGCGCAAACTGATTAAAATCTCCCGCACGCAGAATTTCGCCTGAAATTGTAAACCGAGACTCGCCTGTTATCATTTGAACCGCTCATTTCAACGGTAATCTCGACGTAACGTATGATTACGCATGTGAACACTTAACAAGTCTGTAGATGTGAGACTTGTAATTACATATAGTCAACACTAGATGGAGCCGTACGGCAAGTACACACATACAACTCATGGCTTCTCAATGTATTATAACACTTATTTCACTTATAACAACAACAATACATTTTATTTCTAAGTGCCTTTCAGAACACCTAAGGACACTCTAGAGGAAATAACAAAGACAATATAAACAATTAAACAGCAATAACAGCAGGTCAAAGTTCACACTGACACTGTGTTCACCTGGCCTGAATTCCTTTTTTTAAGTCAGAATTCTGAAAAAAAAAACGTGAAAACTCTGACTTTACTTTAATCTCTGAATTCAGAATTAATTATGACTTAAATTTCAGAACTCTGACTTTTTTAATTTTACATGGTCAGGAATGTCTGACTTCTGAAGTCTGAGATCATAATAATATTTTAAAATGTGGCCATAATCCTCTTGCATACTATAATGACTGGCAAAACAAACAGATGAGCCAATTGCATCACACCAAGGCCATGAAATCAAGCCAATATCAATGTTATGAGCTAAAGCAGCTCAAGCTGTCTCTGTTTTTAGGCTTTTCTTTTGTCCAAACATTAAAACAACAACAGTGCATGTAGCTACAGTAGGACTCAGTCTAGTTCTCTGTGTAGTCTTTAGTCCTCCACATCAGGGGGTATATAATAGTTCAGCACCTTCTGTTGCAGTTGCTCAGTGAAGCGGGATCATGTGGAGCTGCAGCAAATCTATCTTTTCATCTCTGCGTCGTCCGCTCACCATGGACTCCCTCATTACAGCAGTTCTGCTTTTTCCCCACAAACTTTGACACAGACTTTGAAGGAAATGACGATGATCCTCCAGCCACAGGGGGGCAGCAAATGCTGGACACTTTGATTCATCATGAGAATTTGTTTTAGTTTTGAAAAACAGTGTCCACTGGAGATGTGAGAACCGCAGGGAAATTCAATTCAATTTCATATGTATTATAGTGCCATTCCATTACATGTAATTATCTTAAGGCACTTTACATGGTGAGGTCACGACCTTACAGTTATTATAAAGAGACACAGCAGTTCACACAAAGAGCAAACACTTCAGTGACTGTGGAGAGAGAAATTCTGCCTCGACTGGGTGGGGTAGGAGAGAGGAAGATTGAGGAGAGATGGAGACTAGGCAAGGTTGTGTTTTTGAAACCCGATCCGTGCAGGAAACCCTGATTTGTTCTACATATGGGACGTGGATCTCTCCATCATCTTCACTGTCTATTTATTTGACTGTTTGACAAATTTCCAGATTTCCATAAAGGTGATTATTGTTATTTTCCCACACACAGATTTACATAATGTTAACTGAACCATTGCACACTTATAGTGTGTATCAGGGAATTATATACATGTTTATTTACTTTATAGCTTTTAAAGGAACCAGACTGTTGAAACTGGCTCATGTCAGCTGACAAGACTGACTGGGCTCTGAGTTGGCCTGGCTGATTTAGATGCCATGTGATGTTTCTTTCTTTCTTTCTTCTGCTTTTTTCTTTTCTTTTTTGCACACACGCGGAGGTGGATCTAAAAATGGACTGGAGGAAAAGGAGTTGGATGCTGCGCTGTGCTGTTCGTTTTGATGTGTTGAAAGAGACATGACAGTGGGAGGGTGAGGACGCAGGTGGGGGTGAGTAAACAGAGCATGCAGGATCCATAACAAGCTTTTCCTCCCTGCTCTCATCGTCCCTCTGCTGCACTCTCACTCTCCAGTGCCCCAAACTTCCCACAGCTATACAAAGAATCCGTCCGTTAATCCCCTCTTTTTTTTTCAGATCCCACTGCTCTATTTCCAAGAGACATCTGATTGTACAGATGATTTCAGCCATGACTATAATCTAAGATTTAAAAGCTCTGATATTTTTGTTCATACCAAAAGTTGTTTCTCTCACAGAAAAGGTCAATCTGTCAAATTTCATAGACCAGCTCTCTCCCGTTGTCTGAGCATAAAGATGAACCCTTTTAAAGAGGGCGGAGCCAGATCATCGAGCACTTCTTTGTAGTGTGTGTGCATTTTAATTTCACTGTCACTATTACTCCTTACCTGTACTATAATAAAATAATATGAAATGAAAAAACACACAATTCACCAACTTAAATAAAAACTCCTGTCTCATTTGACTTTTTATTAAAACATCCCTTCATATCTAAAGTGCACAACCAAAGTAAAGGCTCACAGAGGTGAATTCATCCGTGTTTTATTGTCTATCTCAGTCTATATAAATGAAATAAATATGGGCGTGCCAATCAACAAAACTTATCTAGAGCAGAGTTCTCTCACTCTCATGGAAAATCTGCTGCTGATGAATGCCGCGATGTGACTGATGTGCTGACGTCTTACCTTGGCTATGCTCTGACACCACCTGCCCAGAGCTGTGACCTCACTGCCACTCTCATTAACAATCACTCATTCCGCAGAAGCAGCAGCAGCAGCGGCAGCAGCAGCACTATAAGAATAAACAGTAGAAGCAGTAGACGAGCAAGCAGCCGTCGAAGCAGCAGCAGTAGCAGCTCTAGAAAAAGAAACAATAGAAGCAGCAGCAGAAGATGTAGATGTAGAAGCAGCAGCAGACGAAGCAGAAGAAGCAGCAGAAGCAGAAGCAGGAGAAGCAGAAGCAGAAGAAGCAGCAGCAGCACTATAAGAATAAACAGTAGAAGCAGTAGACGAGCAAGCAGCCGTCGAAGTAGCAGCTCTAGAAAAAGAAACAATAGAAGCAGCAGCAGAAGATGAAGATGTTGATGTAGAAGCAGCAGCAGAAGCAGAAGCAGCAAGCAGAAGCAGGAGAAGCAGCAGTAGCAGCAGCTCTAGAAAAAGAAACAATAGAAGCAGCAGAAGATGTAGATGTAGAAGCAGCAGCAGACGAAGCAGAAGAAGCAACAGAAGCAGAAGCAGAAGAAGCAGAAGCAGAAGAAGCAGCAGTAGCAGCAGCAGCTCTAGAAAAAGAAACAATAGAAGCAGCAGCAGAAGATGTAGAAGCAGCAGAAGCAGAAGAAGAAGCAGAAGAAGTAGCAGAGGCAGAATAAGCAGCAGCAGAAGCAGCAGACTCTAATATTCTCCCAGTAGTAGAAATCAGAGAGCGATTATTTATTTTCCTGCTCCTGGTTTACTCACTGAGGAGGCGATGACTCACACATTCACACATTCACACTTGTGTGTGTTGCTTCTGCAAATGTTCATACAACTTTTATTATTATTATGACACAGTCACGCAGTGTAAGAAAGCTTGTTTTATTGAAGAGTCATAGTTTATTGTAAATTATGAAGGTTGTGTGGCTGTAAAAAGACATTTTTCTTTATACCATTTGTTACTTTAATCATCGCTGTTTTCATAAAGACAGAGACTTCTTAAATCACAAAGTCTGCGTCCATAGTTTCAAACCTTTTATTCCTTAAATAAATAATTGCAACGTGAAAAAGCCAAGGTATGGTGCTTAACACAATCGTCCTCAATGTTTGAACAGGGTAACCTTTGATTCTACGCAGGGCTCAAGTTTCACATTTGACTCAGCATTTAATGTGGCAATTATCCCGCTCAACAGCATCATAATTGAATCTGTTATGCAACAATTGCATAAGATCCTCATCTAAATGATTTCTCCGCAAGACAATTTCTCTGTCACTCTCATCCCTTTCTCCCCCTGTTGTTTATGCTCCATCTGTCTCTGTTCTGTTTTTTCTTTGTTACGTTTTGAAAGAGTGTGTGTGCGTGTGTTTGAGATCTGCTGCATGGAGAGGAGAGTGAATGTATACTTTACTGTTGTAAAGGATAAGATAAAATGAGATAGGATACAATATGTTACAATAAGGACAACATATGTTAAGATAAATGAGATGAAATAAGATAAGATGAAATATGCAATGAGGTGTTAAGGTAAGATAAAGTAAAGTTAGATAATAATAAAATATGTTTAAATAAGATAGGACAAAGTAAACTAAAATAAGACGGGCCAAAATATGTTAAGATTAATGAGATGAGAAAGATAATAAGATGAGGTAAGGTGTTAAAATAAGATAAGATCATTAAATAAGGTAGGACAAAATATGTTAAGATAAGGAGCAGAGATAAAGTACAGTATAAATGTGACACAATGTGCAGATTATTTTTAGACAGTATGTGCAAAAGCTGTCTATTTCGTTAAAGGAATAATGTTCTCTGTTCTCTTCTCTGCGTGACCTTCAGTTTAACATGTTAATGAGACAACTCCTCTCTATTCTCTTCTTCTGACAGACAAATAACAAAAAACTGGAAGCTGTGTTGTTAATAATAATTTCTCTTTCACCTGTGCTCTGACGAACAACCCCTCAGTGAGGAGGAGACGGTAACCTCTCGGTCACATGAGAGACAGTTCTTCTCATCTGAATTGTCAGCAGGTGAAAGGTCCAGTGGACATGATACTCAGAGAGACACCAGGGACTGTCCTCTTGACGTAAACTCGAGCCGACACTCATCTCTTCGTCTTCTTCACGATTGCCACTTGTGACGCTCCCTCTTGTACGACCCTCTTGACATTCATGCAGTATATATATTTGAGACTGAGCAGGTTGAGGTTTTCAGGTTTGCATAAATGACGGAGGAGTATTTACACAGCAGAAGGCTGATAAGTGGGTGAATTTGAACTTGGAACAATGAGCGGTCGTCGTGTTACGCCTGTCACATTTCTATAGGAGCACAACAGTGTATGTTGAACAAATGTGGCTGATTTGACACTTTAATTTCACACCAATTTCTTCCAGCGGCTTAAATTAACTCCACTGAATTTAATGTATAACATACACATCCTGTTAAAACAGACTTTTTAACACAATAACTGCAGTATGTGACTTATGAGATAAAAGGACTCAAGTTGCAGTCTTTAATGTTTGTGCCAATATTATAAATAAAAATACAATATTATTTGTTTTATCCTCAGAGGATTTGGATGCCTGGCAGGCATTTGTGGATAATGTAAAAAAAACCCAATACACTCACAGGTTAATCCACTCCTTCAACTCAACTAATGCTCTTGTGTTTTTTTGGATTTAAATGACTTTAAATGACTTTAAATGATTTAAAAGTCAGGAGCATACAGTATGATGGGTTATTTCATTCCCTTATGACATCAATGACTAGCAGTCGTAGAACGCAAGTTCCACTTTTACGAATAAAGAAGAAGAAAAGGGGAGTTTAACACCAGAAACAAAGACTAAGAATAGTCTGGACTCTTTAGTGAATTTAATTTACAACTTTTCTTCCAGCACATAGCACTTCTCATATTATTCTGCACTTTAATCTTACTGTTATTGTTGTATTATATCACGTTATATTATGTTATGTTATGACTGACGATGGACTGAATATTTTATCATAAATGAATAAATCAAATCTAAAAATGAGTCATTAGTCATCTCATAATCTATCTTGTTTATTGTGAAAACCTACAAATATATAGTTACATTGATAGTATTGTTGTATATCTGCTCCTGGTCTGTTTCTCCTGTTTCTACCTCACCTCTCTCTTGTCCTTTCTCTCCCCCCTTTCTGTCCCCCACCTCTCCTCTGTCCCCCATTTTTTCCTTTCACCGCAACCTGTCTCGGCAGATGGCCTCACATCTTTGAGTCTGATTCTGTCAGCGATCTCTTCCTGGGTTTCTCTGCTCTCCATTACGTTGTCTTTGTACAGTGCCTTGAGATAATGTATGTTTTGCGCTATACAAATAAAGAATTGAATAGAATTATTTCAGCCAGTTGTATATTGCACTGATTAAAAAGAAGACATTATTATAACTGAGACCTTGCCATGAGGAGATTTTCTCTATCTGAACTGAATACATTGGCTCTATATGAACCCTCTTGTCATGGACAAAAATCTAATTAATTCTTTTTGTAACCATCAAGGGAAATTCTTGCCTATACAACAGTGACAAAAACACACAAACACTAAAGACTCATGAAGGACATTAAATGCCATGCATTTATTTCAACACTGACAGATCGCTGAGATCAGCATTCATGTCATAACCGTACTTTATTCACGACACGGAGACCCGGTGCGCAGAACCTTCGTTACATGGCATAAACACTACATGAGGCTCTATTTTGTTTTCCCAGTGATTCTAAGGACAGGCTTGTGTGCATTGAAATTGTTGTAAAACATCGTAGTATCCACACGCTACGCCTTAAATACGAAGTCTTAAATAGTGTGTCTGCATATGAACAAAAGACACAACTGTCTGCACTGGATCTGCCATTGTCTTTTCCTATTTCCGCTCAGGATTATGTCACAGAGTCGTCCGACTACATCTCATATCCCGCAGTGCAAACAATGGCACCGGAGCAGATGTTTCCATCTCGTTGTAGTGAAGCTCAGAGAGCACACCGGGGACAGAACGTACAATACGTATGGCAGTATATACACAAGTCATTCACTGGCTTAGATTTCACGTCCTACTCTTTTATTTCACATTAAGGAGAACATAGACTGTAGATTCTGGGATGAGAGTGAGAATAAAACAAAGGATACACCAGAGGATACAGGAATAAATATGTATTTCTTTTTTCTTTAAAGCATCATAATGATTCACATGGGTATGTAGCAGTTGTGGTATAGTACGTACGCGGATAGCTATCATTCCTGTTCGGTATATGTTGATGTGAACATGGCAGCTGCAGCCTCATCGTCTCCCGGGAGAGAATCCATTTGTCAGACAGAACCAGTAATGAATTTGCATGTGTGCCTCTGTGTGATTAACAGTTTTGATGGTGGAAAACACAAAACCATTACAGAAGCATGGCGTTATTATGAGGACCCGATGAGGCCCTGGAGGAGCGACTACTTGAAAGAGTAACAACCTGTCAGATAAATGTACCTGCAGCAGGAGGTCGGTTACGTAGCATGTTGGCTGAAAAGATGTGTTGTGTGAGTCACTACGTTTGCATTATGTCAGAAAAACAACGGATTATTGTGTTACTCCGACCAGAAACCAGACTTTACAAATACACGTTAACATTTTAGCCATTTTAGAATGAATTTGTACTAAGTTGGATAAAATGAAAGCCCTATTCGGACTGGATTAATTTTACATGGGGGAGGGTGGAGTAATGTAATTTCACCACAGGACATCTGTAATATTAATGGCCAATTCGCACAGGATAAGACATCTCAGTAAAACTACCACAATTGGGAGGAGTAAATCGGGGTATACTGTCTTTCCCAGGAGCCCTTTACCACCGCTACAACCAGTTCTGTGCGCTCCCACAGAGAGTGACCCCCCCAGACAAGGCACATGTTCTATCACCCTAGTAACCCGGTGCACCAACAAGGGCCCTGACTACTACCCCCTTCGTTGGGCAAGGGGGTTAGCGAACCTGGTGATCCCCAACCCGGCACTGGCTATGCGCAAACAACTTCACCCCGACTTCCCTGAGACCGAGTGGCGCTCCATTTATACACCGCTGTCACCTCCTTTCGTCATGTTTGTGCTACGCTTGTTGTTGATATCACAAGTGAAGACAGTCATCCACATAGGGCCTCGATCCATGCTTTAAAATGTGGGAAAAACACGGGAATTTAGTATTACCCGGGGTAATTGTTCCCAGTTAAAAGTCACTGTAATGTGATTGTACTGACATGGTACATTTGACGGGACTAAAATTTAGAAGCTCTGATAATAATGACTTTACAACACCATCGCATGTAAAACAAATCCCGTCCAAATAGGACTTCATACACCCAGATAATGCGTGGGAGTCAAGCTACTTAGCGCATGTATATGTTCAGTTTGGCTGAAGCTAGCTTGAGCGCTCTGCACATGCCCCGCAGTTGCCCCTCCCCCAGCTGTGACCCTAAAATAACAGAGGAAGCTGGTTCACAGAAAAAAAAAAGGTGAGTTTATCAGCTCAAAGAATCAAAAATGTTAAAGTTCATGAACAGTAGGAAGACTCGGGATGGTGCTCCACATGCTAACAACTAACCGCCATCTAAACCGGACACCACCTACTACTAATATGCTAAATGGGGGTGTATCGCCACCTAGTGTAGAGGATGTGGACACATTTCCTGCTAGTGCTTACACTTTAGTCCAATTAAATAGTGTAACTGAGTGATTGTGTGGATAATGTTTCCACTCAAATTTGCAGAAATAAGCTGACTCACTGATGCACTGCATGAGAGATGAGTGGGTTAGTCTCCTCCTCATACTATGTTGAACTCTTATTTGTGTTTTTTTTACTTGGAAGTTGTGAGGTTTTTGAAGAGTTTGAAGGTTGGGGGATGGGGGGGGCGGTGACAGCTGCTGTCACTTGTGTCTTCACTGTGTCGTGCCGTGGATTGATTTGACGCAGAGGAAGAGAGATGACTTGATCTCTCGCTGCTTCACGCTGTTCATTCCTTCACCGTGTCGTCATGCCACCACATCGATCTTCTTCTTCTTCCTCTCATCTGTAGACTGTCGAGTACAACTTCTCCCCCTCTCTCTCTCTCGCTCTCTCCTTGCTCTGCTTGGTTGCGGCGGAAGGTCCAGGACTATAGAGGAAGAGGAATGTGCATGGCAGAGCTATTGGGACGTGCGGCCAAAATATAGATGGCACTCTCCCTTAAAAAGTCTGCCCAGGTCACTGGCCTGTGAAAGAGAAGTTGAGTAATAAATCACAGTCTATTTTAAATCTATGTCAACGTCAGGAGTTGGGTACACAGTGTAAAACAGAAGAAATAGAGGGCAGATTTTGTGGGACTGTAGTTTACGGTTTGAAATCCCATTTAAACACTCATATCGCCGGGCGAGCACCGTCACGGTTCCTGTTCAGGTTTGAGTTTTGTTGGGAACCTTGGTGCTTTAGGTGTGTTCGTACAAGTGGAACCAAAGTTCTGTCCGAATTCATCAACTGTTGTTGTTCTACGTAGAAGTAAACATGACTGTGGCATCATGGCAGATCACCATTACTTCCACTGATGGAAGTATATTTCAGGATCTTTCTGAAAACAAACTTGGTAACTTGGAAACAATCAAACTTGTTGTGAACATGAAGACTTAGTTTGGTAACCGTAAACCAAAGTGCAATCAAAGAGCTTCCACCGAGGCAGCTCAGTTTCCCACAGTGCCAAAACACTCCCCTAACTTACAATCCCCTATTAACAACTTACATTTACTCTTGTTTTTGTAAATGTGGTGAGGAAAACCAAATATCTGCCATCTTCAGTGGGAATCTCTGGATTTATGGAGTAAGTAAAACAGAATAATACGAGCCATTTCCTGCACACAAACATTCTCATACTCTGCTCTTTGCACTCATTAGGCACATGTTTGGACATGATTTAATGCAGCATACACTACCCAACATTATAACACAGTAACTATGCAATTAAAACTAATTTGGAAATATTCTAACGAGTGTCCAGCCTCTGTCCTGCTGCTGTAATTTGCCTGCTAAGGGTGCTTTGAAAACTCACTTATAAGTGAGCCGTGAGTGTCTGGGCTCACTAATATTCAACTCATGACTCTCCCGTGTGTAGCTTTTGTTGTACTTGTTGCACCCTGTGGTCACTTCCTAAAGTATTGGTCCAATTATATTCAAATGATAAAAGCTTTCATTGTGCTGTTGATGGTTACGTACAGCGTGGCTCAGGCTAGAACCTGAAACGAGACAGGTCATTGTTTTTCCTCTAAAAAATAGAATCCTTGTGTTTCTGCCCGTGATGCTGCCTGTTTAACAGTCTTGGCACAGAACACACGCCACTGTGGAGTCACACGAGCCGTAAATAAGCAGCTCCACTGGGGAAAGTCGAGGCCACGGTGACGAAAATCAGTCAGAGAGGGTGAAAATTAAAAATTGGGTTCAAGGCAAGGGTCAAACTGGGTCATTATATGCATGAAGCATCACTTACAACTTATACTAAAACACCACATACATTCACTTGAACTACTCGACTTTTTACTCGACAACTTTAACTATTATTTAAAAAATTACTTTTATTTTAAATTATTTCATTGTGTTTTGTTCTTAGTGTAATCAGTGTTGTTTTGTTGTCTGCATTTGGTAAGCCAAAGAAAATTTTCCACCTTGGTGGACAATAAAGACAAATTCTATTCTATTCTAAGCCAGCATGGACTTTGTAAAGAAACATTAGTAATTAAAACTTCTGCTTTTGATCCAAAACTTCTTCTAAATTCTATTACTTGTCGCTAAATACTCTTGGTATCGACTGTCGAACGTCTCTGAATCTTTAGCTGACAGTTACCCAGAAATAGCTGGGCTGACTGTGTATATAGTACATTAAAAACAATAGTGTGACGACGTCGGTGTGGAACCATGGGAACTGTCGTCCTGGGAGATCTTTGGCTGCAGAATGTACAACAAACGTCGGCGAGTAGTCACGATATACAAATACTGACATTAAAACACAAACATGCTGGTTAGCTAGTTGTACAGATGATTTATTTTCTTGCTCTGACCTTTCATAAAGGGTTTGCCCCCCATAATGTTCAGCTATTATACGGTAATGAACAAACCTGGGAGTGCATTTGCTGTAAACACAGAGGTAAACTCAATTGAAAACAAAGATCTCCCATGATCCCACGCGGCTTCCCGACTTCATCAAACTAGATATTTTGTGATTGTTTTGACTGTGAAGGCAGGAGTTACACACACACACACACAGTAAACATATTAGAGGGCGGGCTAACCTGCTGTCACCAGTCTTGCTCTTCTCACTGCCAGAGCTTCCTGGACTGCTCTCACATATGGGGCCCACTTGACTGATGCTGTGTCATCCGATCAGCGATTAAAACAAACAGACAAAACAAGTGAGTGTTATCTGTCACAACAGACATGTGACAAACAAAATAATATCATAGTGATTCTGTTCATATTCTTAAAACAGCTGTATGTAGGAAGTTTACATGTCATCAGATTAAAAACAAACAAAAAAAACATGCTAAATTGAAACAGTATAATAGTAAATAACATCTTCTGCCTTTGAAGATATGAATTTTGCGTTTGATTTACCCTGCAAATGACCATGGGACTAAGAAGAGACGATCTTGTGTCATCTCATTACTTATTATCTAAACTTGTATCAACTCTCAATCCTATCATGTCTCATTTTATCTCATCTCCTCTAATCTCATCATAGTTCATCTCATCCCATCTCATGAGATTTTATCATTACATCAGATTTTATTCTGTTCCATTTCATCCAGTCTCATCTAATCTAATTTCATCATCTCATCTAATCTCATTCAGTCTCATCTCACCATCTCACACCATCTCATCTAATCCCGTCTCTTCTCATCCCATATAATCTCATCTGTTTGAACTTCTCTTTGAGCCTCCATCCCTGTTAAATCAGACAGGCTGTGTTGAGTTCACATGTCGCAGCTTGAGTTCCACACCTGTGAATCACGGCTAACACTTATTTCCATTTTTGAGAGAATCTCCTCAGATTATCCTCCTGACTGACGGCTCCTTCAAACGTTGCCTTTCGCCTTGTCGCTGCCGCCTGTGACTGACTCTTATTCAGGGATCAAAGGGAGCACACGTTTCCAAGCGCATTCGCAGGATGTATTTCAGTGTTTTCAGCCACAACCTCTCCTCCTCTATTTACACTC
Source organism: Solea senegalensis (assembly GCF_019176455.1). Lineage (NCBI taxonomy): Eukaryota > Metazoa > Chordata > Actinopteri > Pleuronectiformes > Soleidae > Solea > Solea senegalensis. The sequence continues at coordinate 17,596,987 of NC_058040.1, forward strand.
GCTCCTTTAAGGGAGAACACAAGGCTTTTCTTTTGATCCCTTATAATTACATGCCACTCTGAGTCTAACAGGACCTGAGGATAAGAGGAGCTCACACTAATCCTCATTCGCGGATGCGTGCGCCGTTTAAACTAACTGCGTTTTTAAGTTGAGATGCTGCTCTTTCCCCGTGAACGAGAACTTAATCTACAGTGAAATGTGAAATGTAGCAGGAGGAGGAGGAGGCCGTCGTGGGGGGGTAGACACTAGAGGACTGCAGAGTGCTTTGAGGGTGTCGTTGAATGTGAGGAAATGAAGACAAAGCCATGCAGTGCTGAGTCACACTCACCCACAATTCATAGGAGAGCAGAGTCCCATGAGTCTGTGGGGTGTGCCGCGTGTTGGATAGGTGAGAGGGATGGAATCGCACGACACAGGAGATTGATATGACAGCACAAGAGGTTAGAAGCAGTAACAAGCACACACACACATACACCAGTGATGAAAGGTACAAGCCTGAGGTACTCGTTTGTTAGATTCGCCCTTTTATTACGTTATTTAGAATAGATTTTTTTATAGTATAATAAGATTTGGGAAACTAAACTAAACCTTACTCTAAAATAAACTCTAAAACCAAACAAAAAAAGTAAGGAAATCGGTGTTTATTTCTCTTTTAAATTTAACATTTAACATTTGTCAGGAAAATGCATTTGTGGGTTGTGCCCATGACAAAAAAAGGTTTCTTATTTGGTGTCATTTATTGCATTGGATGATTGAAGTCTGAAGAAACAAAACATTGGCAATTATTGATTAATCATCCTCCATTAATATAAAACAGCATCTTGTGGAATCAAAACATGATTATATTGATACAAAAAGCATAAGAAACACTCTGGTGTCTACATATTTAAATAAACTAAAATATACTGCTTCATAATACTGTGATGGCTACTTTTTATACAATTTAATTTCCTAGCTCTACTTTTGTGTATTTAAAAAAAACAAACCATTGAGTGGCTATAATTTTAAAACAACCAGCGTGTGCATTGTTGTTGTTCTTCTTCTTGGCTGTGGGTTTCTGCCACAGGCTCAGTCAGGCTTTTTGTTTGTGTGATTTGTTTTTCTTGAGAAGTAGAACTCATTTTTCCATTATGTTGAAATGCACTTAGCAGAGTCACTGCCTGTTGGCTAAACCTCCACCTCTGTCTTACTTCACTTTCCAAAATAAAGGACTTGAGGAATGGAAGTCTATTGTTAAAATGAGCATCTACTGCTCGTCTGGTTTCTAACAGTATAAGTAAACAGTAGAACGTGATGTCAATTTTCGGACAATAGACGAGTATGGCACATATGAGTGGACGCCAGTGTTGTTGTCTGTGAATTTCTGGTGGTAAAAACTCTCACGTGACTCCCCAGACTCTACCCACCTTTTGTTAATTCTGGGGGATTCTCAGGATCTCCAAACCTGTTGTTTTGTGCACTTTGTGGCTGAAATGATGAGCTGCGATGAGTGGCGTCCTTTTGTGTTCGGTCTCCTATTGAGCCGTAACACACACCTATACCCTGGTATATACAGTAGAGCAGTACTTTCTGATTGAGTACCACTGGAGGAAGCTTGTGAACCACTAGTGGTACACGTATCACAGTTTGAGAACCATGGATGTACACGATGATTGACATAAATGGGTCCGTATCTCAGACTAACAGCGTCGTATTTAATCCGTCTCAAGAGTGGAACGATGATTGCGCTACACGTTAAATGGAAAAGGGAAGCTAAGTGTCTGCTAACGACGTGAGTGGCAGCGCAGGAGGCATTAGTGAATGAAGTCAGTGTGTTTGCTATTATTCCTGTGGACGAGACTCAAATACATTTGGTCTGAGAGGGGAAAAACAAAAGAAGCACTTTATCCGAGCACTGTTTTATTGCTCATCACACATTGTTGCGTCCCATGTTTGTCTCCGCATACTCGCTGCAATTAGTCTCGTTTGGAGACCGCGTCCACGTCTCCCAAAGGCTCCGGTCTGTCCCGAGTGTGTTTGTGCTGCAAAATGTTTCTGTAAACGTTTCAGTTCAAAGCCGATCCCTGAGGGGTCACAGCCCCACTTTTTCAATTTTAGCACACTGGCCAGAGAGGACACGATAAATAATAAATGCAAACGAGGACAGGAGTCGTTAAACTCGTATTTCACTCTGTAGGTTCGTGTCTCGCATGCACAATTGCCGCCGTAACTACGTCCAAGCACGCGTGGACACATCAGTTAAAAATGGGAAGCGTTGTTCAGGTCCCGTGCTGCGAGCAAAAAAAAACTCAATCAGGGTTTAATTATAGACAAGAATTATCTCCAGATTTAATATTATGCCACACAAACGGATAAAAAATGATAAAAAAACAATCAAAACCCGAGTAAGAATAAGAAAAGATACAGTGGGTGAATGTAAATTGACTGATAGCTGAGGTTTAATTAATTTAATTAAATCTCTGGGTTCGTTATCGTGTTATTATCTTTTTTTGTACAGTGTGACGAGCAAAACCTTTGGTTTATAATGAGTTTTCTGGAATATCTGATTTGCACACATATTTATTGTACGCTGTTCCTTTACGTTTTTATTGATTTTGGGTTTTTTTTTATTATTCAGAGTCATTAATTTTTATCGTTGCATCTCCGTGGCCTTAAATGTCCTGTTAACCAACTGCTTCTTTGGTTTTAATCACCCTTATTTTACTGCTGCTTGTCCGGCGTTTGTTTGAATTTATCTCACTTGGCTTCGTTTCTCTGGTGAAGCACTTTGGACCATCGTTAAAGCTGCAGTGCGTAACTTTTGTTGTTAAATTCTGTTGTTGTCAATAATGTTATTATTATATTTGTCCTCCCCCTGTTTGGTTATATTATTTGTTTGCTGTGACTGTTCATCTGAAAACAGAATGTGTCGGGCAAAACTATCAGACCTGAATGAGGAGGTGTTTGTTTGTTTGTTTGTAGATAGCTGCATTGCAGGGGTGGGCGGAGACAAGGAGTGTTTGTCCTAACTGCTGAACAACCGGGTTTTTAAGCAGTAGAATTCACTTCTTTGTGTTTTCCGTCAAACTTGACTTGTTGCAGTCATCTTGCTTTACTCGCGCAATGATGCTGTTGCCTCATCTGGCGTTACATAAAACACATCACTTCCTGTGTGCGGCACAGGATTGTCAACCAGTGACAATAGTAACATGATTTGAATCTAACAGACATTTCTTTTACAAAATCTTACAAAACTTGTGTTACTGTGGCAACAGGAGGGAGAAGTTGAGAAAAGTACACAGCTTGATGTCTTGTCTGTCTTTTCTTTTTAAAAAAAACCTCTGTTCCCTGAGAAGCCAAATCTTTTCTCTTAAATAAGACACCGTTAGCCTACTGATGAGCTCCTGCCTGTTTGACTGTTTCCCTTTTTATCTCCATTTACATTTCCATCGTCCACTCTTGGACAAAGGACAGGATTTGGTGGACCCTCGTGTCGTCGGTCTGCTCACCTCACGTTGCAGGACTGTGAGTCCTTGTTCAGGTTGTGGAACCAGGACTGCTGAGCCTGGCGACATTCTGCCCGTGTGATCATGCCGTCTTTATCCAGATGCAGTCCCAGGAACACAGACCGGGCTTTATCTCTCTCCTTGGCGGTCAACAGGCGCACCATTGAGTTCTGTTCCAAAATAAAAAAGCAACACGTGTGTGAGAATCACGACAATGTAAAAACGTGTATAAACTCAACTGTATGATACATATTTGTTCCAACACGAGAGGTTCATTTGAGTCATTTAAATAATTTTGACTTGTTATTTTAATGGATTTAAAATAAGTTTCTGTGAATTACTTTGTGAGCTCAGCGCCACATTTTAGTATCATTACAGTTTTATAAAGTAAGTATAATCTCTTTACTTCAAAACTTTAAAACAAAAATGTTTTAGATGAATCTTGAGTTAACTGAGACAATGAATAACTGTAACTAATATTTAATGCCTAAAAGAACTGTCATGTTAAACGTTGTTAAAGATCAGAAATGACTTCACAAAACTGCCTGTCCTATTTTACGGTGTAGTAATAACTCCCCTGCTGTCATTTATGGGCGTGTCAAAGGTCAATTCCTGTGCTTAAAGATAATCTCACTAACCTGGTGTAATCTATAAACACTGATTTATTCCTGTGCAATCTTTAAACCACACACAGTCACATGCAGTCAACATTTGAACAGCTATGTGGCAGGGGACGCAGGTTTAAACATGGATGACTTTTCTTATTCAGTTAAACCAACATCGAAATCTACTGGATTAGCGATAATCTGATCTAGGAGTTCAGTAAAAAATCTGCAGTATGACTTTTTGCAATATATGTCTTATAATTTCAGCTCCTTTCATTCTATTTGACTTCACCTCTGTGCGGAACTTCCTCAGCATCGCGAGGGACTCAAAGTAGAGGAAGTCCGACCACTCGATGTGACCCTTCTTCTCAGGATCCAGCGCCGCAAACTGGCCCAGGACTTCCTCCTCCTGTTCGTCGGTCAGGTCCTTATCAAACTGCAGCTTGGAGACAAAGTGGCGGTACTGGAGCAGCTCATCCGACACCAGACACGACTCTGCAAAAAACAGAGAACCAATTCATCTCAGCAAGACCGAATTAATCACCGGCCAGTCGTCCAGATTTATGGGACTGGTTTCCTGCAAAGGTAAGCCACTGACAAATATCAGACTGGGTAATAGGCAGGTAATAACTTCGACAGAGAAATCCAATAGCAAGGTGGTTGTATTTCTACCCAGAGTTCACCAAGGATTTTATTTCATTTCTTCTGCTGCTGAAAGCAGGTCTTGAAAGTTCACTGGCTTCACCGAGCACGCGGAGACGGCAGGTGTGAAATGTTGCTGTGAGGTAATCAAAGTTTCCTGGCCTGAAGCCTCCTCGCAGATTAATCCGGCCATGTTGGCAACAGAGGTGACAGAATGAGAGGGAGGAAACAAGAGAAAGACAATTCGGCTTCACAAAAATGTTTTTGTTGTTTATTATAACTTTTTATGGTCCTGATTAAATTAAACAAGAGAGGGCCAAAACTTCATTACTAACACAATTACATTCACTCCTGGACTTGAATAGTAACATCTTCATGTATTATATGTTTATGTAAAGGCAATATTATGTAAGTTCTATTGCGGAGAGTTGTCCCCCAGCAGTTTCCCTCCGAAATTAAGGATTTGCTGTAACTTTATGACTGTAAAGTTTAAGCCTAAACGAAAATGCAGCTACGAGGCTGAGTTGGCCCCCGAACCGTGACTTACCATGCTTAAAAACTAAATAATCATCTTAAAATCCATTTAGGTTTATGCAATTTATGAAAGAAAATGATCACTGACAAACTGTAGCAGATGAAAATGAATGTTATGATACAAAAACACGAAGATATATGACGGATATTAATAGTGTACAGTGACAATTACGCAGCCAAACTCACCCTCATTGTCTAAAAATGCTTTAAAAATCAGAACTATAAATTAAGGTAAGGTTTTAGCTCCTACAATTACGTTGATTCCCGCATGATAGCCAGTATTAATTCGCATTAGTAATAAGAGTAGTGTTTCTGTTATATTAGCCTCACTGGTATAGTGAAATTAGAATAATATAGAGCAAGAGACAAGGTGACTGCAATTATGTTTTCTTGTTGTTATTTCTTTCATTTTCTATGCATTCTGGTCCAAAAACTGATATTTTCCCCCAGGTACCACCAGAGGAAACCTGTGTACCACTAGCTTGTACACATACCACAGTTTGAGAACAAATTCTCATAGAAACATTTTTAAAAATCTTGAGGAAAGTCTGTGGAAGCTGTTATGGCTGCAAAAAGGGGGAATGACTCCAAATGAAAGCAGAGTTCCTGATCCTGATCCTGATCCTGATCCTGGGGACAAAATGCCCTCCGTGCTTTAGAAGTTTCCTTATTATTTTAAGTTATCTTGACCTGCACATCTGAAACATGCAGGTCAATGGGTCCCTGCGACCTTGTCCGTGGTTGTGTACAGGTGTATTATTTATTTAGTCTACGCCACTCCAATACGTTTTTATGTGTTGTCATTGATTCTGTTGTGTTTTTTTATTCGTAGTCATTAGTTTTTATTGTTGTATCTCTGTGGCCGTGTCCCTTTAATCAGCTGCTCCTGCGGTTTTGACCACCTGTGTTTTTACAATCTTGTTAAACACGAGAATTGATCTCACTTGGCTTTAACTCTCGTTGAAGCTGCAGTGCGTAAATCTTTCTCGATTTTTGTTGTTGTTCATGTAATTATTATGTTATTTGTTTGCTGCGTCAGGCAATACTATCAGACCTGACTGAGGGAGCGTTTGTTTGTATACAGCAGCCCAAGAAACATTCATTCCATCAAACGACTGGGTTTTTAAAATGAGATTTCCCTTCTGTAACGTTTCATGGATGCGTCCAGATTACAAGATTATTACATGTTACTGAACTGTGATGTAAAGTAGGAAACGGATACTTGAAGGGAATCACGAAAACCTTAATTTAAGGTAGGTATGGTCTCACCGGGGATGATCTTGCACTGTTTGAAGGTCTCCATCAGGCTGTACATCTCCTCCTCTGTTAACAGTAGATTCAGATTATCCTGCAGACAAAGGGGTGAGACGAGGGCAGGGAGGGCAATTATCGTCAGGTGGTGCGTCACTTGATGTTTAATAAGACAGTGCGCTCTGATTATGAGAACTTCTTCCCGTACGACCTCCTGCAATTAGCCACAGGCATTCGAAAGCATCGAAATCCATTAACTGTTGCATTTCCTATGGTAATTATCGCGACGTGCTCCTCTGCTCTGTCTCAGAGTCTCATTATCATCAGATCATTAGTCAGAGAAAGACAAGCAAAGAAAATTTGATTCCGAGCAAAATGTAAAAGAAATCTTTTTCTCGTTTTTCCTCCTTGACAATGCAATTAAGTTGAAGTTAAAGGAAGAGGAAAAAACATATTGTACATTCACATGTAAACATATCTGTCCTCATTGGAGCAAATCCACAGGCAAGGATATAAACCATTTTGTGTTTGTATTCTATTCATCAGATTAGCGGAGCGATGCGATTTTAACGGTCTCTCCGGGATTATTGAGGTGAGTCCATTCCAATTTGTTTACCTCGCGCCCTTAATCGCTGCTGATCTGTCAGCACTTTGTAAATGTCACACAATGAAATCCACAACCACTTATGCTTACCAGATAAATAATAATAATAATAATAATATTATAATAACACCCTCACACTCAGCAATTACACAACCTAACATCAGATCAACAGAGTTTTTACTGCATTTCTATTTCACACATTTCCTGATTTTCTTTTTATTGTAGGACTTGAAAAACAAAAATATCTGTGGTTTTTGGTTACCCAAAATCAATATAGATGTTTCTTTCTGGAGCTTTTCCCAGGCTAGATTACTAGTATTATTATAGTATTACTGAATTATGAAAATCTTCATTGAACAAACGATGCCCGAGGATGTTAATGACGTTCATAACACATTTAGTCCTAAAAAGTGGACTTCTGTTTCACGTTTTTGCCAATTTATATATTGAGATTATCCTTAACTTCAAACACACAGTCCATTGTATTTGGTGTCCTGTTACGATGCTGCTATTCTTCTTTTTCTAGAATGAGTGGAGGTCATGTTGGGCACCTTGAGAAAGATTATTCCTGCCAATAACAGTGAATTGGACAGACAACCTAAAAGGGAAGTACTAATAATAATTATAATAATAACTTAGATTTATAAAGCGCCTTTCACGGAACCCAAGTTCGCTGTACAGTAGAAAAACTGAAAAAAAACAGATCAAAAACACAAACACTAACAAACAAACAAAAAATCAGGTGGCAAAAACAGGACCAAGTGTCGGTGATTTAATGGCCGGAGTCGGGAGAAAAAATGCAGATTTTGTGGCAGATTTAATGTGTGTGTCAAATGATAGCGTTGAGTCCAGAATGACACCCAGGTTGCGAACCTCGGTGGACAGTGAAGTGGTGATGTCATCGACAGAGAGGATCAGATCTCCCACCTTGTTGAGGAGAGACTTGTCTTCCGGCTGTTTAGTTGGAGCAGGTTATAACAGTTGATAAGTGGTGAAGTGATTGTGGACGGAGCTGAGTGGATGGAGATGTGCTGTGGTAGAGTTGGGTATCGTCAACATAGCAGTGGAAGTTTTGACCATGGTGGCGAATAATCTGTCCAAGCGGGAGCATGTTTATGGAAAAGAGGAGAGGGCCAAGGACAGAACCTTGTGGCACACCGTGGTTGACTGGGGCAGGGTGGGAGCATGAGCCTTGAATGGTGAAAAACTACTACTACTGGTACTGCACACTGGACAGTACCGGCCCACTTCAAGCAATGCAGTTTAGTGAAATAAAATTTATATGACTCCTATGTTTATCTAATTTCTCTGGAAATAAAATCCTCCTCAGTTCCACAAATTCAACAACTGCTGTGATGTCTTATTGAGCGACGACAAATATCTGTAGCTCTGTTGTTTATCCCCTTGTTAAAATGTGTCCTGCTGTCGCGATGTATCATGAAAACAACTGTACGGAATGATCCTCACCGCTACTGCTCGGCATGTTTCACTGTACTTGTACTTAAAATGGAGCCAATCACATTTAGCTGCTGCTGCTGTACGAAATGTCAATTCTTTCTTTTTCTTTAAAGCAGCGTGTCGGATGATAAACCTTTGCCCTCATTTGTTTATCGCTCTGTTAAACAGCAGCGACACAGTTTCATGCTTAAAATAGAGCAGATCATTTTCATCTGCTGGTTTTTGTTCTAGTGGAATTTGGTGAAAATTAAATGTCACGTCTGTCTCCTGGGCATTTTTCAAACGACGAATCGAGATTACGCACGTGTGTGCCACTAATCACAAAAATGGAATTCGCCCTGAGCTGTGTGGGAGGTTGAAAAATTAAAGAGCGCTAACGCATAATCTGTCACATCTTTCCCTCTCTCTCTTTCTTCATTTACATACTTACTGCCGCTCTCACTTTGCCACGTCTTAACGAGAACATAATAAAACAAAAATGAATACGGCTACGTCTATTTATCCAGCTGCCATTCAAAGAGCAAGAACGTGGGGAACACAAAAGATTGTGCTGTCATCAGCAAAGTGACTCTCATTTCTCTGCATATGCTGGTTCCACCCATAGTAACACTGTGTGTAAAACAATGGAATTAGGCCATCTGCTATGAATATTTAATGTTTAGATTTAAACATTTCTGCAGTACAATGGAATATTAGGGCCGAACTGAAAACCTTTTTTTTTAACCTTTCCAGAATCAAGAGATTGAAGTCATAATTATTATTACTCAAGCAGAATCTCAGATGATTAGCTGCAACCCATGTCAAGATGAGGAACGCAGAGTATTTTGTGAAGTTACATCTTGATAAAGAAATACCTCAAAGAAACAATCACACAGACTTGGCGGAAATCATCTCTTTTGTGGAGGAGGAAATGGCTGAAGTCAAGGGTTAGGGTTAGGCTATTTTCTCATATTATTACCTTTTTATTCTGACTTTTTTTGTCATGACGAGGGTTAGGGTTATCGTAATATGGATATTTTTTAGGGATATTTTTTATCATAATATTACAACTTTTTTTATCATTACGACTAAATTCTCATAATATTACGACTTTATTCTCATAATATTATGACCTTTTTCTCGTAATGTGACTTTATTATGACTTTTTCACATAATATGACTTTTGTCACATAATTTTACGACTTTTTTCTCATAATATTATGACTTTTTAATATCATGAATTTATTCTCATAATATTACAACTTCATTCTCATAATATTTAAACTTTATTATCTTCTGTTTGGCCCTAATACTCCTGTCACATTGTGACAGCATCGGAAAAATAAGACAGTAAAGGCCCCTGGGGAATAAAGTATCATGATAATAATAGCAGCATAGTCTAATTTAATCCGATGGGTTACACAGTTCAGTTATTTAAGCCCACGCTTCATAAGAAAATGACAGCTTCGGTTGAATGCTCACACAGCTTTTAAATAACCTCACATGAGGCTTCAGTGCCACAGCGGAAGTCAAAGACATAAATAAATGTTCCGCAGGAGTCAATATTTATGTGCTCACACTGAATCCGATGATGACAGACGATGATGCCATAATCATCGGGGCTGTCATGAAGCATTATCTTGTAGCTCAGCCACTTTTATCTCACAGCAGAAGCAAATGTTTGTTAGTGAACCCAAATATTAGCTTCCTGCGTTTAATAAAACAGGTTTTTGATAGCATTAGTGGGAAAGCGAGGCCCAGGTGACGTTTTTCGGTGATTTCCAAAATATTTGTTCTACGCATGCTAGGTGCGGCTACTTTCGGCAGTTTCTGAGATTTCAAATAAAATATTCTTGTACAAGTACATGATAGCGGTTAGGGTAAAGTTATCTATTCACATTTAATTTCGGGTGGCAACCAAAGCAACAGCAGTAACAGGAAGTAGCTGCACTTTAGCACACACGTACAACAAAAGAGGTTTTCTTTTTAGCCATTAGCTTAGCTGTTAGCCAACACTGAGGTTATTGGTCTTTTGTTTTTCCTCTGAATTGTTTTGTTTGTGGCGCTTTGGTGACAGAATTCACACATAGTTGTTGCAATGATGAAAAAAGACAAATAAAAAACAACTACTTACAATGTGAACGGTGTTAATTGCCTTTGTTTTAGCAGCTTCACCCAGGTTCACTTGCTAATATAAGAGGGTTCACAGTGTGGATGGACAGTCCTCTAAATCTGCCTTCAGCTAGAACATAGACATTCAAAGTCATTCCTGCCTCTGATTGGCTGCCACTGAGCCACACAAGGTTGACTCGTTTATCCACTTTCAAGGGAAACTCAGTCCTTCTGCCGGCAGCATATGTAAAAGTGAGTCTGAGATATTACAGACAAATAGTAGGATCGTACCACCTGACTGTCAGTCACTAAAGTAAACAGCTGTTGTCTGTAGCTGTCAAGACCTTGGATTCACAATTTGAATAAAACATTCCCCTCTCTCGCTGAATTGTGTCCTCCCACGTTCCTCTCTCTCTCTCTCTCACAGTGAAGGAGCCAGACGAAGAAAGAAGACCTTTCAGTGTCCTCTCTTTCACAGACTGTGTGAAAAACATCTCTTTCTCGCCACAACTTTGGCAAGTGCTTGTGCTTCTCAGGGCGAGAGAAAGCGGCGCCGCTCCCCCTGCTCTGAAGGGTCCTCCAGAAGAAAGCACTCCTAAGCTGTTTGTGAAAGAATTAAAACAGATTGCATTATGCCTCTCGCAGGGCAATGATCAGCGGAGTCATCCGTTTTGGCTTTGGCCTTGAATTCCTGATGAGGCGCTGGGCATTTGTTAGCTTTTCGTTTTTTTTAAACTCAGAACATTACACAATACAGTTGAGCTCAAGCTGAAAAGTGAAGAATTATAATAGGTAATGTAGCAAATATGATCTTTGACACAACAATCATGGTCCACAATCCAGTAATTCACAGGACTCACACGACTGTCTCACTGCAAGGCCCAGTCCCATTTCTATTGTAGTGTTCAAATCTACTTCAACGAAATGGGACATCCCTTCAAATGCATTACACGTCATCACGTAAGCAGAAAAAAACAAACAAACAAACAAACATCATTGTTAGCGGTATCGTTAACAATGGTGTTGCAAAGTGGAGACATGTCGGTACGTCTGAGACTGTCCTCCAATGAAACGTACATATAGGTCGTATGCAGGAATTATGGAGTACCAGAGTGTGGCCCTAACCTCAGTAACACATGTGCATATTAGAGTTGGAAAATACCGCACCGGAAAACGGAGAAATACGTTTTCAAAACCAGAGCCCAAAGTGACCCATAGTTACGTTTCAGTTGGAGGACAGGTTGGTATGTCTTCAACATCTCGGAGTGAAAGTGGACTAGTCTAACTAGTTGATGGTATGTATGAGAGACTGGGAACCAGTTAGCCTAGTTTTCTTGGATTTGGTTAATCTGGGAAATGTCTCGTAACGCGCTTTCTAGCTAAAGTAAACAAAATGGAGGGATAGGGTTAATGCCGTGGCACAGTGTTGTTGACGTGTATTGTTTGGGGGAACTTGCAAGTAAGACGATAGTGTGTGAGTTCAGAGGTCATCGGGGAGGCAGGGCAAGGAGTTATTCAATTGTTATTCACCAGGTTGCTCAAGTGCCTGCACTATTCCTCGCCAGTATTTTTGTTTTTTAACTTTGTCGTGAGGAGACGTCAAAGAGGCAGGTTACTGTTGTCCAAAGCTCAACAGAAGGTTTTTTGGGGTCACTGTTCCACATAACGGCAGCATCGCCTAGTTATGTCTGTATGTTACGCTGCATCAGAGCACTCTGTTATCCAATTGGTCAACGTCCAGGAGCACGTTTTAGGACAGTGTTTCCTAATCCTGGTTCTCAAGGATTGAGAGTTGTCCTGCTACAACACACCTTATCTATAAACCATCTATCTTTTTTGATAATGTGACATCAAACTCTTACGTATAACAGCTGGGACTGACTTTCCGAAACTGACAGGATCGTCCTCAAGTCTTCAAACAGTCTGACAGATAATCCATCCTGAAGTGGTGAAGTGGGAAGGTTTAAGATCTTCTTCACTGTCAGTTATTGCCAGGCGTTTCTTTTTTTTATCCTGTCAAAATGACACCAACTGAAGTGTTTTATTTTCTGGTTCTTAATTAGGTTAATCGTGTCATGCTGGATGTAACTAGTAAGGGTAGGTCAAAAGTCAGAATGATTCACAATTTTAATTAGTCTGCTGCGATGACAATCCACTCACCTGGAGCTGATAATCGGCACTAAATGACCGACACCTGAACTTCTCCACCACTATCACCACAAGTTGGATTTGAAGATTAAAACAAGTAAAAACAAACCTCACGTTGTTGCACACGAGAAAGAACAACAAATCTGGCCCTAAATCCTTTGTCTTGGCGTTAGTACTGTGTATCCAGCATCAAATACTCACAGCTGTGACGCCTCGCAATGTAAATACAGAGAAACAGGAAGAATTAGAGACAGAAACCAGTCAAGCCAAGAAATCAGAGGCTGCAGAATATTTGAATAATCAAATGTTGGCACTGAAACATCCATTTTTTCTCTTTGGCTTGCCTCCATGCATTTGCATTTGCAGCAAGTGTGTGTCTGTTGTCTGGTGTGTGTGATTGTGTGATGGGGACTTACACAATAGTAGCAGCTCCAGCCTGGAACCGTGTGGGCCGTGTCTCTCATCTCCTGCAGGGCCTCGGCGCGCAGGTAGCCCAACTCCCTCAGGCAGCCGTCGTGAAAGACGCGCGTGCAGATCCTGCAGGGGAACAGGTCGTCGGCCGTCCACACCTCACATACGTCACACATCTCGTCTCGTGGTGGCTAATAACAGTGGGTATTTAATCAGATTATGTTAGTAGGAGATTCCAGAGTCTTAAAAAGTCATACTTTTAACTCCTGCACGTATAAGAGTCATCATTTTGTGTGTCATCGCAAAATTCCGCAACTGACTTGTAGTTGATCATCTACAATGTCATTGTGACTGGTCATCGTTCAAGTTCAAGATATCTTTAATTATCCTTGAATTAAAGATACCTACATTGTCCATTGTGTTGAATTCAGTTCCATATAAGTCATAATGGCGTCGTAGATACTGTATCTGAAACTGGAATCAGAGATAACGCGGATATCCACGACCGCATTGTCACTTGTCACAATTCAAGTTCCATGTACAACATCATTCGGACAATCTGAAGCTTAAATCAAGATGTATTCAATTGAGGATAATTGAAGATATCTATGGCTTGTCAAATTAAAGTTGTAGATATCTGAAACTGAATAGTAGATATATATAATGACAAGCCTCATATCCATGAATGTAAAAGTCACGTCACAGTTTCTTTCATAATCGATTAATCTGTCGATTGTTTTCTCGATTAATCACTTGGTCCATAAAATATCAGAAAACCTTAAAAAATGTTGATCAGTGTTCGTCAAACCAGGAAATGATGATGTTCTCAAAAGTCTTGTTTTGTCCACAAACCAAAATGATGAACTTTGAATGATTTTATAATGATTTATTGTTATCCAGAGCAAAGAAATGAAGAAAATGCTCACATTTAAGAAGCTTAAACAATCGGAAATCTTGTTTTAATCATGAAAAAAGCTACAAACCGATGAATCCATTATCAAATTAGTTGTCAATTAATTTAATAATCGATTAATAATTGATTAATCAAGTCATTGTTTCAGCTAGCAAAAACTGAATTGCAGATGTCTGGAACTGTAGTTTTGATTATTCGTAACGATAATTCCAGACAGTCAAACGTGATTAGTAAACGTTACCATAGACAGCCCAGGTTTAGTGTTTTTGGTTTGTTAAACTTTCTACTACTTTCTATGTCGGCTGTTTCTGTTACACGTCAGGTAAGAGGAGCTAACCACGTGTTTTTCTACCTCCAAAAAGAGTTCTTTTACTCGACACAACACCGAGCGTGTGACCTCAGCAGTTGCATTTATCTCTGAAGCTCTTGTTAAAGCGCAGCGTCGGCAGTAAAGTGAGTTGCCGGGGCAATGCTTCCTCTTTGCAAAAACAGAGAACCCGACAGTGTCGGTGAACCCCATCCTGTTAGTCAGCGTCGCCCCTGGACAGGGTCACCTCTCTGGAGCTGGTCAAAGCAGCCTGCCCACAGAGTGCTCACTGTGAAGAGCCCTCACTCACATAACAACCACCAGCACCACCACAACAACCACACGTCTGTATCTCTGCTGGTGTTAGAAAAACAACTTTAAACTTTAGACTTCTCCCACCTTCAAAAACACAGTTTAGAGCTCTGCTGCTTTATCATAATTCCAAACTGGATAAAGACACAGTTATAAAGCACTGCTGTTGCCATGGAGATCTCACATTTAGTCCCTGGACATGAGGGTTTAAATATGATTTTAAAACAATTACGATATGTTTTAATACGGTGTACTGATCAGCAAAATACTGATAATTACTGTCTTTGTACAATATTACACTCGTCTGCTTTGCCTTTTAAAATCAGTCCACATCCTGTAGCTCCCAAGATCGCGGCATTACTCGACACGTTCTGGTCAAATGACAACCCGTGATATTCAGGAACTTTAGATCATATCTGATTTAAATTTATTCTTTTTCCAATATTAGATGCAGTGATTTTTGACCAGGATTGTATCAATATTCTTTCTGGCTCATCTCTACAGACATGGGATGTCAACTGTACCCACCAGGGGCTCCAATCTCAACTGAAATAGTATATTTTTCATTTCCAGGTACCTGTAGCTAAATGTTTTGTAGATCCACTGTGTTCTGTAAGTTGTAAAGCAGATGTGTAAATAGTAAATCTAGGCCTAATACTGTTGAAATTGCACTTATTTCTCTCAAGAAATATCAGGTAATTCATTATATATTTTGTTAAAACACATAATTGAATATAAAACAAGGGGAAACATTTGGATTTCTTGTTGTTTGTTTATATGTTATTATGCTATTATTTTACTGGTCCGGCCCACTTGACATCAAATTGCGCTGTTATGTGGCCCCTGAACTACACAGACAATATAATGTGCAAATCTATACGTACAGCACAAATGATTGCACATGTTTGTTGATAGTAGTGGGAACAAAGGACAAATTAAATCTGTCCATGCTTCTTTAGAGGAGACTAAACTCCCAGATTAGAATCTTTCGAGGCTTTGTTCACTCAAAAATCCAATCTTTTGTTCAGATTTCAGAATCAGATTTGGTCAATAAGTGGTCCTAGATCAAATCCGATATGAATTTTGCTGCGATAACTTCTGTTATTCATGCATGTGAGGTGTTCCGAGACACACCTGTTCTTTCTTTTCCAGCTCCACCTCTACCGGCTGGTCATCGTCAGCTTCCCGCTTAGGCCGGACGAAGGCAGGCGGCGTGAGCTGATGGGTCTTGTCGAGATCTTCGGGCTCCACTCCCTTCCCGTCGCGTAACCTGGACCAAGCCTCTTGGTTGACCTTGCACTCGTCCCTCGTCTGAAGCGAGGCCTGGCGGGAGGTCGACGGCGCTGCGTTGCCCTCCGTCTCCTCCTTGTCTGCCTCGTCTTTATTCTTCTCCTCAGGATTTGCTGAGGTTCTGGCAGGGCCGTCGCTTTCCTCCTCTTCTCCATCTGCCGGTTTAGTCGTAGGAGGGCGGTCCTTGATGCCGGCCTGGAAGGCAGAGACGACGGCGGTGCATTTCTGCACCTTCTCCACCTGCTGCTTCTTTGACATGAGCACTCCCATGGCTGCAGACAGACAGACAGACAGACAGGGAAATGGAGAACAGTTACATAAGTATGCTGCAGTTACAATGTTAATTACAGCAGCACAGTCATCAACCAAGACTAAAACTCTGAAGCCTGGTTTTATCTTTTACGGGCCAGAGCCTGAAATCTGTCTCTGAACTTACTTTTTAATCATATTTGCTGAACTCCACTTTATGCCCTGATAATTCTATTTAGTTAGCCAGAAATACAGTTTGAAGAGAGAATAAGGACCGTTTCTATGCCGATCACTTCATTCAGACCACATGGAAAGACTCTCAAGAGACTCTGCTTCATACAACCACTTGCAGTGTTCCAGCATTTCCAGACCTAAGAACCATTGTTTTAATGTCCTATGATGGGTAAGTCATGTTGACACTGTGCTCGACTGTTCACTTAAAAGATAAAGTAGAGAAAGCACTCAAACACTCCAGTGGTGGTTCTCTAATTAATTTTGACTTTGTCCTCTTGAGTCATTTATTTTTTGTGGGGTTTTTTTTGGGTTCTTGCATGGATTGATGCTCCTTCCTGTTCTATTTTTTGTAGTTGGGCCGTCACTACCCGATTCAGAAACAGACTACATTTAGCAACTATTCTTACACATTAGGGTCAACCCTTTACTGGACAAAGAACTGTATTTGGTAACCTCCGCAGACGTCCGAAACCGTGCTACCGTGTGTTACCAAGAGATCTTAGAAACACGTGGATTTCACTCAGCAGAGATCCAGCTATACAGGCTCGGTCTTCTCCTGCATCTACGGTAATATCTCAAAAACTAATGATGGTAACTTGAGGGAAACCTATAATGTACTAAAAATAATGTTCCTTTCACGTTGTTTGTATTTTTCTTGTATATACTTTATACTACTTATCTATACATTGGGTCTTTGGTTATATCCTCCAATAACACAACAGGGTTGACATTTTTCATTCCCAAGTATTCACAGTGAGTGCCCTGTAAAGGGTTAAATGTTGGGGTTTCTTCTTTCACTTTCTCTCTTGTGGAAACCACAACTTGCAGGAGACAAAGTCTCAAATGAGAACAAATCAGGTTTGCGGTGCAGATTGAGTGGCGTGACATGAGCTTATCTCGTCTAAGTTGTCGACTTTCTTGTTTGTCTAATCACTTTCTCACCTGTGTTCCACTACACCTCCACAGTGATTGCTTCTCTGATTGTTTCCACCTGGTTCTCATTATCACCTTGGAGTTTATTCTCCACTCCACCTTTTCCTCTCTGCCTGATTGTCTTGACAGCTGACTTTCTTGAGTGTTTATGAACTTGTTTGTTCCAATATTTTTTTAGGGATTTAACTTTCGCGTGCCAAACCCTGAATGTGGAGGGTTTTTAACGCCTGAACCCTCCTGTGAGGTGTGATTGTGACATGAATTTACAATCAGACACAGACAATTATTGATGTCTACAGTGATAACTGAAGAGCTCTCTGGTGCTATCACATTTTCACAAAAAGGCCACAGTGAAAACCATCTGCAGTCACAGTGACGGGATCATCAATCTCTGATAATATTTACTCTCCCCGCTCATCACATAGTGACTGTGAAAAGCTCCGTCTGTCCAAATCTCCCACATCTTTTCCACTCGTCCGCGCCAACGTCCCCAAACTCAGCTCCTCGCTGCTGGTAAACCCGGCCCATCTGCTCCCAGCCCCACACTCCTGCGACTCGCCGGAATGATAGTATTTCTTATTATACGACGTGTGAAACAAAATGAAAATGTGAAAAATGAAGCGTGAACACGGGAAACAAGTCCCAAAGCTCACCTCACACTTCATACGAGTATGGACTTTTAACACAGCGAGAAAACAAAGCCTCACGTTCCTCTCTCTTATCATGTTACCGTACACAACGATGCAGAAATCTGTTCATACATAACTGCTTGTCAGCCATTTGTAAGAACCTGGAAAACATACGTCTTTATGGATAAGAGGTTTCCTATAACTCATTGAAATAAATAAATAAATAAAGCTCCAATGACCTGCAAATAACCTGAAATAATAATCTACTTCTACTCATTCTCTAGGGCTAGTTCACAGAAAAACACGTTTTATTACTCACACGAAAACCTCTGTCACGCTCGGTTGAACAGGTGCACGCCAGGATTTGTGAGAATAAAAAGCAGTTTTACAACATTCCCAATATCAGAGGTTAGCCTGTCCTGTCCTGTGGTGGGTTTAAATCTCTGACAGTAACACGGCGGTTACTACATTCCGTCTTTTACGTCAGTCCCTTTAAAGAATACTGAGCTGTGGCCGGCGATGCATTCTCTCACTGTTTTTGTGAACCGCTCACTCTCCCACACCAAAGTCCGTTAAGAAAATGTACAACGTCAGCTCTCTGAGGACACAGGAGGAGCTGCAGGCCTACTGCTGCCTCGTGCCCACGGCAGTGTGTCACAGAGTAAGACCTTTTTAACTTCCCGACGGAAGCAGCAGTGGATCAACAACTCCTGTGTGCTGTGATGTAAAACCACTTATGTATACTGTGCTTGACAAACGACAGGCGAGCTGTAACTGTGTGACTGACACAGAGCGGCTGTGCTGTCTTTAAAATAGTGCTCGTGCCTTCTGTTGTTGCTACCCGCTGGAAATCTGTCATGAGTGAAAACAACAAACACATCACCTATTGCTCCGGTGCGAGCAGGAGGTGGTGAGCTGCACAGACGCCGATGCCAGTCAGTCACAAAGAAACGATGTGAGCAGCTTGACAGGCCTCATGGTCCAAAGCTGCAGGAACTCCGGAGTTATTCAGTGGCATCTAATAAACTCAGGTATCAAAGCCATGCAGTGACCCATTTGTGTCGCAATTAATTTGTACACAGAGAGAAAAAAACCCTCCACAAGGCTCTTGATTAAAAATTAAAAGTTAATCTGACATTGACAGGGTCTTTTTTTCCTCACCAGTCATGACTTTATTTGCAGCTTTGTGTAAAGCAGAACTTTGCAGGATTTTTACCCTGATTTACCAGCTTCAGAGTCATTGTGATGGTTAAATGTCTTGTTACGGGGAGTTTGGCCACTCCCCCTACTGTCTGTCAGTGGAAAAACCAAAACATCAAAACATGCTCCCTCTATTCCTACACTGCATTTATCTCCGTTGTCATAACATAATAGTTATACATAACTTAGCATTTTTGAACAACAATCAGGACAATGGACTGACACCTGTTTACGATGGTGTTGTAAAAATGTGTACTCCCAAACTATAGGGGGAGCTCTGGAGAGAAAGAGGTGACCAGAACTTAAATACGGAAATTGCGTGTAACATCCTGTCTTCATTTTCCCTCTGGTATCATATATCTGTGCACGAGTGTTGATTCCCATTACGAGCGAGTGAATTGTTGTGAAAAATGAGCTGAGGCGGAAACTTCATTAATAATGCAGGTATGGGGAACCACTGTTGATTTTCTTTTTTTTCCTCTCTACATATTTGGCAGAATGAGATTTGGAGCATGTTGATACGAGTGATATTGAAATTATTTTCATGTTGTGTTTACCACAGACATTGATTTGATAGAGTTATGCAGACCTTGGGGTTTTGTGATGTCACTTTGTTTATTGCTGTTATTCCTGATCTCTTTTCCCCCCTTGCAATTTATAAAACCTATTATCTTGGCTGGCCATAAAATAACAATTTCTTTTTTCTTGATTACCTCATTTTAAATGGTACCGCCTATTATCTATGCTGCACTATAATCAAGGATTCATTTAACCAATAGAGCAGCATGTTGTTATTACTTCCGCCAAGGAGGTTAGATTTTCGTTGTTTTTAGGTTTGTCCGTGTGTTAGCTACAGCTTTTGATGCATAAACCTTTTTTGGTAATGGGTAGGTAATCATCCAAGTATGTTCCCATTGAATTCTGGTAAGACCCACCGATGACGTCACAATCACGAAATCCCTATCTGTTATAATAGGCAAAATCAATGGGCAAAAAAATATCTCATATCTCTGTCAAAAACCATTGGATTTGAATTAAACAGTCCAGTTTAACAAGTTCAGATGTTTCTATCTCAGTGACATCTTAACAGATTGGGTCAGGCTCATATAACATGGTAAAAGCAGGTCAATCTCTCTTTACAGATCCAGAAAGTCTCATGGATCAAATTCAATGCAAATGTAATCATTTCAGGTCCCAGTCTGTAAAACACAGGTGACAAAGTGTTTCAGTCTTTGTAGAGGTCTGAGTGCTCATCTTCAGCTAGTTCATCTTCACAGGCAACAAAATATATATCTTTACCAAAGCCGCTCTTTGCCAGAATGGCCAAATAAATATGGCTCCAGTTCTTGATTCAAGCTGTCAGAATTCACAGTGCACGTTAAATCCAAGGAGATTGAGCGATGTATCACATATCTTGACACACTGAATATTCAGAGTCTGAGTCTTCTAATTACCCACAGTTTCTTTTCACGAGACAGTCGGAGCAGACATTATTCCAGACCTGCAGTATTCCAACATCTCAATTTACTCCAGAGAGCACTAGGAAATTGCAATAAAGAGTGTGTAAAATAAACAACTCGTTAAAATCAGGATTGTTTTCCTGATATGAAGTGGTTATTCAGTAGTAGCACAAACAGAATCCATTGCCTGTGGATTTCCACTGCTGCTTATTCTCAGTTTGAGAGAGCAAGTTTTATGGCAGTCTCTCTGGATCTTTCACAATCTGGTAATGTTCTCCTGTTAGCTTGACTCTGACTGTCTTTGTATCCCTGGACACAACAGCTATCCACTATCTTCACAACATAAGAAATACAGTAGAGAGATGAGTTGTCTGGCATATTGCCTGATCTTAGCGCTAAAGACAACAGATATTGAAAATAAAGATATCTCCAGTTTTTGATTTGCCTTTTCCTATTCCAGCATATTTTAATAAACATCTGACATTAGACACATCTGACATTTGCATAGATTAATTAACTACCCACAACTAAGTGTTGTCAAGAATAGGTCTGCATAATTCTGCATACACTTTTACCTCACTGGAAACAGAGGTAATCGTGTTCAATGAGCTGATAATGTGGTGTTCGTTACACAGAAAACCTCCTACTTTAGCCTCCCACATGCTCAACAAGCTTTAGCTCTGTGATTAAGAACAACAGTAGATTTACTTTCCAAGAGCACTCAGGAAAGCCAACCTGCTTCAACAGCTGCTAGTTTGATGCTCCATCAGGAGTGTCTAGACACAAGGGAACCCCAGAGAAGTCAGTTTTGCGACTGCCAGGAAGTCTTTGCCGAGTCCTTGACACACATTTGCGTGCCGCGGAAAACATCTGCGGCTTCTAGTGCCTGCGGAAGAACATCCTGCATCTTAAATGGCTGATTTCATCCTGTCTATCGCTTGTTCTGTCCTCCTGCCCTCAGGCAAACATAACTGGCCCATTTTAGTGTTCACCACAACATCAAGTCAAGTAAAAAATAAAATCAGTTTCTCGCTCGGGGCCATCAGCGCAGCCAGCTCAGCAAAAACATATTACCCATAGACAGTATTTATTTATACTGCGCAATCCACATGTAGACATAACATTTGGGTAATAAAGTCCTATTATACATTATAAAGCTTTCAGGAAATTCTACCCTGAAGCATGTCAACTCAAAGTAGATCAATGAGGAGACTGTAGATGTCCTCAAATGAGATTAAAGTCTGTAAATAAATATATAGTTACTGTTGCCATTGTTAGTGCATTTGTTATCCCTTTTAATTCAAAAGTCATAAGCACTGCTCTGAAATTGCAGTTGTGCAAAAGCATGACAGCAAAATCTGAAGATATTTTGACAGAAGGAGCTAATTTGCTATTTTTAAGGTCAAGTGTGTAACATTAAAGAGGGTTTATTGGCAGATGTGTAATATAATACCCACAAGTACTCTTGTACAAGTTTGTAACTGCTTTAAAATAATAATATATTTGTTTTTGTAGCCCTAGAGTAAGCCTTTGATATGTGCTGTATACAGCAGTTTGAAAGTTGTCCAGCAGAGGGTGCTGGCCTGTGTCCAACTGGCGATCGGGGGCTTAAAGTGGACCGACCCCGTAGATGTGGTGAAAAGTCATATGAAGTCATGTACAGTATATATTTTTTAATTTTTTGTAAATGATTTGCTTTTCTTCACAAAAACACCAAGGTCATTCAGAATTCAAAGCCTTCTTTTGAACTCGTTTTGAATTTGTCATTTTTGTACAAGATTAAAAAGCTTGGATTAAAAGAAAAACATGGTTTTGCCTGATGAAGATATGATTTTTTGATTTGGTATTCAAGTGCTGAGAACAATTTTTATTTTCCTACACCATCAGTGGCTATGTGATGAACAAATCTGCTGACTCAGCTCATTGTCATGCATTGGTCTCCTGAGATTTGTGCAGAGGACACAGGAAATGGCAACCTACAGATTTAATGAATTGATATCGGATCTTTCAAATGAAGACCGACATAGAATTTGTTTGTTTTTCTACCAGGCTACCAGAGCAACTGAAACATCCACAGTCTTATTTTCACTCGTCGCAGCTGCTCCTGCTTTAAAATGACTTCTATGTCAGCTCGTCCATGTTAAAATATGAATGATTCTCATTCCACTAGTTATTCTCCGCATGTTGCTGTTATTCATGAGTGCAGGAGTGACCTTTTTAAATGAAGAGCTTCTCCTTGAGTGAGACACACTCATCTGGTTCTGGCTCCTTAGTACACGGATCTCATTAAAAGCCAGTTTGGCTCATTTCTGTCCAAGTGTGCTGGAGAAACTATGTCACCTTCTGTTAAATTAAAGAATGTTTAACTTTTACATTGTGGTCCAGAATGACCACATCATTTCTGCCAAAAAGGAAACTTGTAACTTGTTTCCTTTCTTTTTTTTAATCCCTGAAGGTTTAAATGTACGAAAGCAGACAGCGCAGGCGCCGGTGTTGAGTTGTGCGTGCTACAAATGAGCATTGTGTCGTCCGCAGTCCATGAAGCATACGTCCACCATGCAGCCTGAGAACATAAGGCCCCCGCAGGTCATTAGAGACGGCCCGGCAGGAAGAGAGAGGCAAACGACTCCCGTTTCACTCAGAATAAACGCGATTGAATTCCACACAAGCACTTACGAGGGGCGTGGATGGACGGGATTGCATTTCAGAGCAAAGACACGTGTCCCATAAGTACCATGTAATCAACTTGAATCCACAGCGGGCGCCTTCTTCCGTGAATGGAGTTCACGGTTGTATCTCACTTGAGTGGAAACTAAGTCAATTTCTGCTCGCTGCACGATGCACCGCATTACACCAGGTATGATTTCACTTAAGGTGATTTGGGATGAGGCACTTCCTGAGGGAATATTTGGTGGAGTTTTTGCACTTTATGTAGATTCAAAAAAGCATTACAAACCTTTCAAGTGTGACACAAATTTTGTATTTTTTCTATTTGTATTAGAAGAAAAATAAAGTATGGGTGAGTGTTTGGGAGAAACACAAACAAAAATAATTGACAATGATTTTTTTTCTTCCATTCGATAAAATATAACAGTTTAATTGTGACAAATGACACAAAATGCTTCACTTTAGTACACAGTTATAACCCTAATAGACTTTGTCTCTTCAAACAAATCAATCTTTATTTTCAATAAAAAACGTTTTTGTGACCTAATTAGGCAACAAAATAAGCCATGCGCTTCAGCCTCCTTTTTTGGTTACTGATTAAAAAGTGTTTAACCTTCTTTCCAAGAACAAAACAAACCCAAACAAAAATAATTAAATCATAAATTTGCTTATTATTATCATTATAATGCCATTATTTCAATATATGTACTTATTTGTAGTAGTAACAGTGGACCACACAAACTACACAAAGTAGTAGTGGTGCATTCCCTAACCCCTTAACCTAATCTTAATCCAATTCTAACGCTAAAATCAGGTCTTAACCCCTTTAAAAAGCCCTTTTAAGTTGTGGGGCCCAGACAAAATGTCCTCAGGGTTAGAACTTACACTTGTTTTAATGTCTTAGTTGAGACACATAATGTTAATAAATTATATGGGACATAATGCATTACCTAAACCTAATTCTAACCCTAAAAAAAACAGGTCCTGTTCCTGAAAAAGCCCTTTAAATCTGTGTGGCCCAGACAAAATGTCCCAACAAGGTCAAAATGTCCTTACAAAGATATAAATACAAGTACACACACACAATTGCTGCCCCCTCTGCTTGGAAGACTTTACAAACTGAACTGAAAATATCTGGACTTATCTCACTCGTAGCTTTTCATTCCATCTAACATCTGCCCCTCTCGATCTCAATCTGGTTAAATAAATAAATACACAAAAAACAGGCGCATATTAAACAGTTACTACACTAGTCTATAAAAGCATGGACTGTCTGAGTGTTATTTGAAAAGCTGTTAACAACAGTACTGAGTTAGTTTAGTTTGAATGATTAACGCAGGATTACATGTCACAGTGTAATATGTGAACAGTTACAGTCGTTAACCGCTAACGGTGTTAAATCTATAGATTGTCATTCACAACCTGGAATGTCAATGGAATATTTATAGGTGTTGTTGATCCGAGAGAGGCTTGGATACATGTGGATGGAAATGTAACCTGGAGTAAACAGCTGAACACTTTTGGTAGCTTTGGAATAAAGTATATGTTTGCCACTACAATTGGCTTCCATCTTGGCAGGTGACTCACTGAGGGCACCAGTGTGTGCGGCGCCAACGCTGACGTTATTTAAATAACAAATACAAGAGACACAGGCAGATATTTCACGGGGACTGCACTTCATAATGTTCCCTCACGTCAGCGCTTGAGTTCACTGGGTTCAGTGAAAGCAATGATGGTCAAATCTAACAGAAACGAAAGAAAATCACACACACACAGAGTTGTGATGTGAGTCTTTCTTTCAACAGTCATCACCTAGATTCACCCATTCATACAGCGAGTGAGTGCAGCGCAGGCAGAGGATGATGGGGATAAAAAAGTCCCTCAGGCTTCAGTGGACTCGCAGCAGCAGCAGCTGCCTCCACCGCTCGGCTCGGCTCTGCTCTGCTCTCTTTCCCCCTGATCCTTCTGAATGATTTAAATGCCCCGGGATAAAAAAAGGATCTCAGAGAAGTGAAGTAGAACAGGGACAGACCAGAGGGACGTGTTATTTTGTCAGTCTGCACGGCAACAGAACAATCGTCAGGACGTGTTTTTGTTTTTTTTTACAGTATGTTTTATGAAGCAGGAGCTGAGCTTCTGCCTTTTTGGAGAAGCGTGTTCGTCCAAAATGAATCATTCATTTGGTTTTCTCCGGTTCTCTGACGTCTCTTTATACTTATTCTTTCTCTGCCAGAGATAGAGGAACAGTATAGATCTGCATTAGTCTCTTTATGACCATAATCTTCAAGGTTCCTCCTGAGACAAAGCAGGAAATAAGAATATACACCAAGGGGGACGTCTCAGAAATAATCTAATTCTCACTTGATTTATAGCGACAGTAAACATTTTTCCTGACAAGTTAATGTCTCCGTCGTCAGTTTCACGTCTTCTAGGGTAGAACATGATGACACATTTGTAAATGATGTTTCCGTTCAGAGGAAAACAGATGATAAAACACGACACATGCTGCTTTCGACCTCTAGGAGTCCGTCTAGCTGCAGGTGGTTATTGAGGACGATAAAGGACCTAAAATAATCATTTTACACAATAGTTTGATGAAACTGATTCAATTTAATGATTGAATTCTGTGGTAGACAATGGTGATGTCATAGTTGCATCAGCTTGTACATTTCTACCCCCTGGTGGACTGGAGTGGAACAGCTTGTTGAGTCTTTCCTGTGTCACCACAACAACAATTTCCTTTCCTTTCCACATGACAATGAGTTTAAGAGATTCTTCAAATGTTTTGTCATGTATCCACTTTTTAATTCACACGAAAACGCTCAACGTACCATTTTTGAAAAAACACCACTGTAGCATGTTCATGTATACAACCAGTACGTAACAATGTGGTGATGATATCATAGTTATATTGGCTTTTACATTACTGCCTCCTGCTGGACTGGAGTGAAATAACTTTTTGTTGTCCATGAGTCGTTCATGTGTCATTATGATCATTTGCGTAATTTACCTTGGCCTTTTACGAAAATAGAAAAACAGCACAGTGGTGTGTAAGGAACAATTTATGGCCCCTTACGAACGAGAACGACTTAAGGGGAATCCGCAAAAGTTTTGTAATCCCCTCTTTTTTATCCGCGCACAAAAGCACGACTATTTTTGGAAAACTGGCCCTATCATATCGAATTTTAAATTCCCACAAAATCACTAAAATGCTAATTTTGGAAAACGTGATTCAACAGACGATGTTTCTGTGAGAATAAGAGAAAATCTGTCTCTGGTACTTTTACGTTTCACCTACCTGATCGTTCATTTCACCTGGATTCATTTTGTGGGTGTTCTGCATCATGGACAGCCTGCAGATAAAAGCTGAGCCCATGAATCTTTTACTGTCAGTGTATTAGAGGCCAGTGGGGACACCTTAAGGTCTTTATTAGTATTCAGTCTCTGCCTTCCAAGTGTCACTGTGAGCAAGTTATTGAGAAATACACAAGCTCCTGTAACACCAATTTATCAGTCTAATGGGGGGAAGGAAAAAAGAGTCACCGCTACAGAGTAATGGTAGTTGGCAGCACACATGGACAGAATTTGGATTATTATTTATAATATTTGGCTGCTCGGGAGCCTCCGAGGAAACTTGACAGGATATTACTTGAAGGTCAATGTGACAACGCGACAGATGGTAGTAAATGGTCTCTGAGGACAAATTAATATGAGAGTGGAATCAAAATAATGAAAGAAATACAGCAGGTTGTGCTGCCGCGATTCTCTTTTTTGGAGCAAATTTCGAATTATCTGTATCAGCAACAACGCGGGAGCGTCGTGGTTTGTGACACCTGAAATCCAAGTCATTTTCCACACATCAGTCACAGGTTATTGCTTTAGTCTGGATGAGAAGTGCGGGTTTTTTTTAATTCTCTACTCACTGGAGCAGCTGTGAGAGAGAGAGAGAGAGAGAGAGAGAGACCCACAGATTCACAACAAAAAACGTTTATCTACATCTACATCAGGAGAGGCAGGAGTGTAGTTTTATGTGCATTCAGAGATGATCTTCTTCATAACTTGGTTGTATGTGAGTTACTGCTGCCGCTCTGGTTATTCTCCTCTGACCTCTGACATCAACAGGGCAGTTTCTCCCAGAAAACTGCTGCTCACTGGATATTTTCTGTTCTCTTCTCGCATGAAAATAGTAGATCAGCAGTTTCCCAGTCACTACAAAGTCACTGAAATCACCTTTTCTGATGCTCAGTTGTAACACTTCGGCATCTCATCTTGACTATATTGGTGGGAATTATGATATATCATGTGTTTTTTTCGACAAATTTTAAGTTTTGCCCCCCCCCCGAAAAGTAGCAGTGGTCACTTCACCCCAAAGTGTCACCAAGTAGCTCGTAGTTTTCCCCTCGAAACAGTGTTTTTGTTTGTTAGCTTTAGCCCTTGTTTTTGCTCGTAGTTTTCCCCTCTAAACAGTGTTTTTTGTTTGTTAGCTTTAGCCCTTGTTTTTGCTCGTAGTTTTCCCCTGTTTGTTAGCTTTAGCCCTTGTTTTTGTTAGTTTTCTAAACATTAGCTTTAGCCCTTGTTTTTGCTCTTAGTTTCCTCTAAACAGTGTTTTTTGTTTGTTAGCTTTAGCCTTGTTTTTGCTCTAGTTTTCTAAACAGTGTTTTTGTTTGTTAGCTTTAGCCCTTGTTTTGCTAGTAGTTTTCCCTCGAAACAGTGTTTTGTTTGTTAGCTTTACTTGTTTTTGCTCGTAGTTTTCCCTAAACAGTGTTTTGTTTGTTAGCTTTAGCCCTTGTTTTTGCTCATAGTTTTTCTAAACAGTGTTTTTGTTTGTTAGCTTTAGCCCTTGTTTTTGCTCATAGTTTTCCCCTCGAAACAGTGTTTTTTGTTTGTTAGCTTTAGCCCTTGTTTTTGCTCGTAGTTTTCCCCTCGAAACAGTGTTTTTTGTTTGTTAGCTTTAGCCCTGGTTTTTGCTAGTAGTTTTCCCTAAACAGTGTTTTTGTTTGTTAGCTTTAGCCCTTGTTTTTGTTCTTAGTTTTCCCCTCTAAACAGTGTTTTTTGTTTGTTAGCTTTAGCCCTTGTTTTTGCTTCGTGTTTTTCGAAACAGTGTTTTTGTTAGCTTTAGCCATTGTTTTTGCTCGTAGTTTTCCCCTCGAAACAGTGTTTTTTGTTTGTTAACTTTAGCCCTTGTTTTTGCTAGTAGCCTCGAATCAGTGTTTTTGTTGTTAGCCCCTGGTTTTGCTAGTAGTTTTCCCCTAAACAGTGTTTTTTTAGCTTTAGCCCTTGTTTGCTCCCTCGAAACAGTGTTTTTTGTTTGTTAGCTTTAGTCCTTGTTTTTGCTTCGTAGTTTTCCTCAACAGTGTTTTGTTTGTTTCCTTGTTTTTGCTCGTAGTTTTCCTCGAAACAGTGTTTTTGTTTGTTAGCTTTAGCCCTTGTTTTTGCTCGTAGTTTTCCCCTCGAAACAGTGTTTTTTGTTTGTTAGCTTTAGCCATTGTTTTTGCTCGTTTTCCCCTAAACAGTGTTTTTGTTTGTAACTTTAGCCCTTGTTTTTGCTAGTAGTTTTCCCTCGAATCAGTTTGTTTGTTTAGCTTTAGCCCTGGTTTTTGCTAGTAGTTTTCCCCTCGAAACAGTGTTTTTTGTTTGTTAGCTTTAGCCCTTGTTTTTTAGCCTCAAACAGTGTTTTTTTTGTTTGTTAGCTTTAGTCCTTGTTTTTTGCTCGTAGTTTTCCCCTCGAAACAGTGTTTTTATTTGTTAGCTTTAGCCCTTGTTTTTTTGCTAGTTATTTGTCCCTCGATAGAGTTTTTTTTGGCTTCTTAGCTTTCCTCAAGAGAGTAATTTTTGTTGGTTAGCTTTAGCCTAGGTTTTTGTTTGCAGTTTTTCCCTCTAAGGGGTGTTTTTTGTTGTTGTTGTTGTTGTCGCACTTACAAAACAAAGGATTGTTTATTTTTTCATTTCGTCTCCCGAGTCGTGCAATTTCGGTCAAAGTCCTTGTTCAGTTATGACAGGCAATGACAAAAAAACAACCTTTATTTTTGACTGCGCTTGATAATATCTATTTTATTATTATTAACATAAATGTAGCAGTTAAACATGATACAATCCTTGTTATGTTTCACTGTTCCATTCAGTGTGTCTGACTGCGTGACATGATATGAAATATGATTCGTTGGTTTTTGTCTCAAGAAGTGAATTATTCAATTTTGGTTTCAGGAAGAAAAATAATCAATACAAACCAGTATCATGATACAAAAGCCCTAAAGTCTACAAGTTGCTTCTGTGTGATTGGCTGATTAGAGTTAGACGTATAAGCAGGTGTACGTAATTGTGTACCTAATAAGTGGCTAATAATAATAATATTTCTGATCCTGATGTCTGGAAACAACATGAACAACAAACTCAGACAATTCACATCAGTAGTTCTCAATTATTTTTCTTTTTGAAATCATCAAATCAAACCTCATTTTCAAACCACGCTTTTGTCAACAAACTGTTGCATTTTCTGATCATAAAAGATAAAAAAAATAAGATAAAAGATGCTTCTGCTTTTGTCTGGCTTTGCTCTGCTGTGTTTTTCTCCAGCTGGATGATTTCCTTCCCAAAGCTGTTGGATGTCACTGGTATGTGCTGATTAGAATCACAACCAGCCTGTCTTTTCATTCCTTGTTCCAGTGGAGGGGTAGTGGTGGTGGTGGTGGTGTGTGTGTGTGTGTGTGCGTGTATGTGAATGGAGGCACCACAAAGCATGTCTTTTCATGAGAATGAATCCCACCCCATTTAGCCAAAGATCTCACCCACGACCCAAGGAAGCAAAGACCTGGAACTAATTACACTAATGAGTTCACCCAGATCTCCTGTGAGTGAGTGAGTGAGTGAGAAGAATCATTAACAACCGTTTAAAAACACGCAGATGTACTGTACGTGCACTGGGACACACAGGGCTAAATAAATCCAATCACTGACCAGATTCCTCATCAACCCACAGCTCTTCCTCCAGCATCGTCTCACTTCATCTTCTTCTTCTCCTCTCCATGTTGCCGTTTGTTACCAGAGAAACACTTGACACATTAAAGCACAATAAATGTATATGAGGGTTTAAAATTCCACTTGTGAATTGAACGAGATAAGGAACAAAGGGAGTCGGAGTGGAGGAGGAATTTAAATCTCAGTGCATGCTTCGACTGGAGGCCGGACGAGCTCACAAGAGTAGTCTGACAAAAGCACAGAGGAGGCAGCAGTGAAGGTTGTGGAGCTTTGACACAAGCCGGGTTTCCATTACCACTAGAAATAGGAAAAACCTAAGTTATGCAATTTAAAAAAAACTGTAATGGAAACACCTACATTTCCAAAAACCTCTGAAATATCACATCATTTTCATGGTTTTTCCAGACGTGTCGAAATGAAAGTTAGTAAGAATTTAAGAAATATCGCTTTTATTTTGCGGAAAAATTTAAACACAACTCGAGACTTCGACATTAGCGCTCACACGGCACATATTCAGGCTCCTTATGTGCTGTTGAGTCAAGTTATGATTTCTTTTACGTCACAATTTTAGTAGTGATGTAAAGTAGCAATAATTGTGCAGAAGTCACAAAATTAGACTGTTTTTCTTTTCTTTTTGTTCATAAAGCCGAGTGAACTTTGAACTGTGATGTATTTCCAAATTTCAATCCAATTGTAAACATTTTGAATACTTTTTGCCGAGGTGTAGATGATTGTCTATAGGTTGTGCTAAAAAAAAGGTTATAGAACACTCTGTGTTACACATTCTTATAGCCTCTGTATAAACTGTATGTTTAAAGAGTTAAAACCCATTTATACACCATTGTCTGTGTCAAACATTATCATTATCAGATTATCTTTAACATGATTTAAACTTCAAGCACTGTCCATTTTATCCAGTGTCCTGTTATTATGGGCTGTTCCTCCAGGACACAAATGTGGAAAGACGTCAGCAAATATATCTAAACATTAGCGACATCATTTCAAACGCTTCCAATAGACGTTTATTCTTGTTTTACAATAAAAAAAAAACACTTGACGAGTGAACGTCACATGGTGCAGCCTTGGAAATGATTATCCTGGCTTTCCGACAACTAGACAACGCGTGTACCTGTGTAATAACATGCATGATAACTATCAATAACTGATCCAAAATGTATTTTATTCCATGAGCTGTTAAGCTTATAAACTCACATAATAACTAAGATTTTGACCAAGATACAAATGTAAATATGAGCATAAACGTAAGTGCTTTGTCAAATTTCCCTGAGGGGACAAATAAAGTGACACAAATGTGCTCTTGTCACAGTTTAGATGGTGAATTTTGGTCTCTGTGGTTTGTCATATTCATACAAACCCCATTGTTTGTTGTGTTAGGAGACAATGGGTCAGCAGATGAGAACAAACCAGCACATATGTAAACAATGAGTGGTGGACGGTGGGCTAATGGACAGCAGCTCTCTCTCCTGTGGGACAGTACTGGGAAAAATGAGCAGCTGGAGATAAAGAAAGCTGCAGCGGAGGAGAATCAGCTCACGTCCACAAACACAGCTCTCTCTCTCTCTCTCTGCATCTTTTTCCACCAGGAGACAGGAAACTTACAACATCTCTGTATTTTGCCACCTCCCAACACCAGTTGAAGCCAGAATGTTCAATCTTGTTTTTACGTCACCGTCTGTTTGTTGCTGTTCTTTCGCCTTTCTGTTTGTTTCTCTTTCAGTTTTGTGTTCTTGCCTCGTCTTTGGTTCAACAGACTAGAACATGACTAAACAGCAGCCTAGTCCTTTAACAGCCCCCCCACACACACACACACCCACCCACCAGTGACGTACATGTGCTCTCTGTGGTGCAAGAATTCCCAGATTTCCTTTTATTTATTTTTTTTCTGTCTCGATCACGTACGTTTCTTTGGAGTTTGACGACATGCAGCGTTCATCCACGCCCATACATCCATCTCTGTGTGTGTGTTCTTGTTTCTGTCGCCTCTTTAGGACATTTTTCTGTCATAAACACTGACCTTGTCAGGACCGGTAGTCCTCATGGAGACCAAAACTGGATAGTTATAACCATAACCAGCAGGACTGGTTATGGTTATAACTGGTTATAACACTCAATGAATGGACGTCAGTGCAGTGTCCTAAGAAGAATAGCTGTGCAAACGTGTGTGTGTGTGTGTAGTAGTAGGCTGTGAGGACATTTTTGGCTGGACGTCACATATTTTGAGAGCTTTTTGAGGGTTCAGACTCTAGGTTTTAGGGTTCCAGTTAGACTTTAGGGTTTAGGTTACAAGAATGTGCACATGTGTACTTGTACACACATCTCTGTGAGGACCGAGGACATTTTAGGAAAGTGGTCCTCACAACTTTAAAGGACATTATGAAGGTTAGGGTTACAATTTGGTTTATGTCAGGTTGAGTTATAAGGGTTGAGGTTAGGGAAAGCATTATGTCTCACTAAGGATGTTGTACGAGAATGTGTGTGTGTATGTATGAGTGTGCGTGTGTGTTGACCTAAATCTGCATCGAGGCTTCAAAACACACACACACACACACACACACACACACACTCAGTCCCGTCAATGCCTCAGGTTTGTAACATACAAAAACACATGTCAGTTTGTTATGTAAGAGAGTCACACACACACACACGCACGCACACACACACACACACACACACACACGTGTGTGTGTAAAAAAAAAAAGACTGACCTTGTGAGAAAAGAAGCTGATGTTCACACACACACACTTTGTCCTTCCTGTCTCAGACCCGGCGGTGCAGCATGGCAGGACTTTACACCGGAGAATGAAGTCTGTACTCGCAGCCCCGCAGAGAGATGAATGAATGAACGAATGAATGGACGGATGAGTGAATGAATGAATGGCACACTAGTTTGTTATTCCTTCCCCTCCTCAGCGTCACAGTCCCACGGAGCGCGTGTTCACTCAGTGTGGAAAGCAGCTCGTCTCTTCTTCCGTGCGTGGACAGCTCCGGTGCTGAAATCTTCTCCTCCTCCCCACACCCTTCCTCCTTCCTCCTTCCTCCTCCTCCTTCTTCTTCTTCCTCAGCTGCTCCTTCAGCATCTACACAAACAGCCAGAGGGAGGCAGACTCGCGGACTAAACACAGGACAACTTCAGTCAGGGATTTATGGCTCCCTCTCTCTCTCTCTCTTTCTCTCTCTCTGTGACCGCGTGAGTTAGTGCGTCGTGATGCTCCACGTTGAGAACTTGTGTTCTGCTCTGGAACGTGCTCTGGTCCCGCACAGTCTGGACCCCGCAGGTCCCGAAACCGTGACGTGATAGGAGAGAGAGAGAGAGAGAGAGACAGAGGGAGAGAGAGAGAAGCTTCCTCAGCAGCCAATTACATCCTCACAGAAATGTGAGCTCTAAATAAAAGAGTGGGAGTGATGGAGGGATGGAATTTTAGCAAATGTTAGCACATGTGTCAGCCTGTAGATTAACATACATTTATATTATAATGTCTCTGTGTCTCCATTACATGAGCTACAATGTTGTTTATGGAATACATTTATTATGGAGCAAAATAATCTGATGCCCAGTGTTTCTCAGACTTTTCACATGAGGTTGTAGAAAAGTGTAATGTTAGAGGAACGTTCTCTAAAGGTCGCATGAAGGTTGTGACAAAGTAACCACATGTGTAACCAGAAACTAACTTTAGGAGAACTTGAGGAAAACTTTCCGTGGCAGCCACAGGAGAACCTGGGGGGAGAACCTTCAGGGAACGTTCCCACAACCAAAAGGTAACGTTCCCAGAACATCCTGGGAACCAAAATATTGTTAGCTGGGTTTATTCCCAATAAGATCATTTGCTCTCTCAACATCCTCCTCTTCTTCACACATGCTTCACACACTGGTGACATTAGATTAAGATGTAAGGTGACTTTAATCCTTATTATCATTTAATTTATTATAATTATTGTGTTATTTGTTTAATTTTCTACACGTCAAGATTCCACATACCCTGATTTATACAGTAGAAGAGTGTCTCTCATTTTACTCCAAAGTACCACCAGAGGAAGTGGTGCACGTACCACAGTTTGAGAACCATGGCCCTACATTCTTTAATGAAACTCCCAATAGATATTTCACTCAAAAAACAACAGAAATTTCCCTTTTTATGACAGAAATAAGGCAGCAGTTAAAGATATGTTATGTAATATTTCTGAGTTAAAGCAACTGTTACATATAAGTGTATTGAATTATTTGTTAAATGTAGACTTTAGATTTTAAATCTGAGTTAGATAATAATGGTCTCATAGTCCTCATAGGCTAAAATCACTGATTTTGGTTTGAGAGAACAAAGGTCTCAATGTCCAAAAACAGGCCAAAAAAAATTATAAATTTATTTAATAATGCACAGGCAGTTTTTCCCACTCTCTCCTTCATGGCGACAAAGATGCCGATTCTCCAGCTTCCTGCAACAACACGAGTGAAATAACCATATAAACCACATATTGGCTTTGACGTGCAACGTCTCAGCTTTCATAAACTGTTGAAATCTTCTCGATAGCACAAACCGTCGCGTAATGTGTGGTTTAAAGGGTTAAAGCTTTATGTTGTGATATTTCCTTCAATGTGAAGAAAACCCGTGCCCAGATACATGACATCATGAATGTTCCACAACATTCTCTCCCAGTGCTGCCACCATGTTTGACCCAGATGTGATTAATGTGGAGATAAATGAATGAATGACTGAGAGTGAGTCTTCATTTCTCTAATTGGCGTTCACGCAGTGACATTCTTCCAGCGCAGAAACACGGCCTGCAGAGAAAAAGGTGCAATTACCGCTGCCCTGAACAGACCAATCACTGCCATCACAGCCATTGTTTGGATTCCATGTGAGAATTGAGTCAGTTCTGAAAAGGCGTTGATTGCAGTTCTCCCATAAAATAGCTCAAGCTCATAAGCAGGGGAATGTGAAAGGTTTCAATTCCACCTTTTTAAAATGTTACACATTTTCCTGCTGTATTTTCCAGTTTCAAGGAGTACAGAGGTCATATCTTACTGTTTTATTAAAGTTCCACTTAAAGATGTCGCGACATCAGATGGTGAGACTGCAGATTACAACTTAAACACCATTCCCATTGGTCTAAACAGCGCTTTATTTTTAGTTTTTTATTGTTTATTTTCGAACATGTAAAAAACAAAACAGACCAAAGAAGTCAAATACAGATGGGCGTTTCACCGTCATTAGCACACAACACTGTTTCATGCCCTGTGTTGCTTGATGTACGTAGACTAGAAAAATAAAAATAAAAAATATAAAATATATAATATATATATATGTATGTATATACCACTATGACTTTATGAATTGAGCAAACAAAAATGAACGTTTGTGCTCCAAACTTCATTTTTGTTTGCTTGATTCATTAAGTGTTGTTTGTTAATATTGACACAAATCTAATTCCATACATGTCGAGCTGCTGGTATTTGTCAGGTTTATTATTTCCCTTTTGTACAAAAGGCCACAGCTGTGAAACAAAGGCGTCACAGTCGGGTAAAAGTGTAGCTCCGGGGTCGGGTTTCCTCCGTGACTGACCACAGATGGACATGTCTTCCTCTCTCCTCTCTGCTGCTGCTGCTGCTGAGGAAAGAGGTCAAGCCCCGTCAGAGCCTCGGGTCAGCGTGCACTTAGACGTCCTCATCAATAATGCATGTCCTTCCATTTGTTCATACATTAAGCATACGTACATACACCCTGCTGTGGACAGACGGACACGGGGCCACAAACCGTGAATTTCTGTGAGTAGCTGTAACAGTTGAATTCCTATATGTGACCAGGACCAGAAAGAAAGAGAGCAGACATCACACACATTCTGGCTTCCTGTTTCTTTCAGAATGGATTTTAATTTTTTTCTTAATTAGTTTTTAAAGCTCCAGCGTGGAACCTTCATCGTCCCTGTGGACGTCTGAGTAATTATCAAAACGTGTTGTCTCTCCCCTGCCTGTACCCACTCTCAAACAGAGAGAGAGAAGGACAGATAGGGAGAGAGAGAGAGGAGTGGTGCTTTTGTTAAAAGTTCTAATGTGTCAGTTGTTGGAACTGCATCCAGGAAACTCAATTGGAGCTGCATGGTGAAGGGAACAGCAGCAGCAGCAGCTGTGACTGGCACAATCACATTCAGAGGAAGCCAAAATTGTGATTAAAATAATATCGTGAGGTTCTTCCGAATGTCCAGGTTTATTTATAAACAGCTATATCTGTGATCATATTTTAATTTTATATGTTTTTAGGAATTCTTTTTTTCGTTTTTATCCTGTGATGCACTTACAGTTACAGTGCTTGACAAATGTATTATTAACATCTGTCAACACACCATGAGAACACATAAATAATTTAGGAAATCTGTCTGAAACTAAAAAATGTTGTTATTGTATATATTGTTATTTATTTGGCAAATTAACTGAATTCACCTTTTTATACCCAAATATGAGCTGGCTCACTGGGCTTTTTTGAGAAATTCCGCATCAAATTCAACCACTGAAACTATTATTTCTGTTCAGGAATGCAAGTAAATAACTATAATTTGATATCTGAATCAAGAAATAATAATGTGATGTACTATTACTACTAATACTATTTTTTTATTTAGTAAAACAGTACCATTACCATTAAAATATAATTGGTGAGCGAGAGATTGGTGAAGGGAACAAGTTATCTAACTAACTCACTTGTTGGAACTGCATCCAGGAAATCCAAATGGAGCTGCATGGTGAAGGGAACAGCAGCTGTGATTGGCAAAATTGTGATTCAAATAATATCCTGTTTTTCTGAATGTCCAGGTTTATTTTTAACCGTCATTCCTGTTTCTTCTGCTATATTTGTGATTATATCTTAATGTGATATGTTTTTAGGAATTCAATTAGGAATAAAGATATAATTAATTTAGGGCCGATGTGGCATAAACCTCACATCGGGTTGTGGTCTAACACATTTGTCACCCTTGAAACAAGCTTTATTGATAAAGTTTGATTCCTTGATTGATTGACAGATTGATGTACTGTCCCACATAAACCATGTGTTTGTAAAACACCCTCTTAATTCCTCCTTAATGACAAACACCAGAGCATCTCGTTCCAGCAGCAGCACGACGCTGACTTGGAACCATCACTCCTGACTTCTCAAGGTAAAACCGAGGCAGGAGTGAGAATTTATTTTGCCCGTGTCGCAGAATCCAATCGAAAACCCCTGTGACATGACAGATCCACGGGCGTGAAGATGGATTACTGCAGGAGGCCGAGCACAATCGAGAGAAGGACCTGGAAATCACGCTTTAATTTCTGGACTCACAGTCACAGAGAGTCAAAGATGCAGAGGTCAAATGAGATTTTTTTTTTCCAGCCCCAAGGCAAAAAAACAACTGTGATGGAAAAGTAACAACAATAACAAAATAAGATTAAGCTGCAGTTGCTTCTGGACATTTACTCAAGGTTTTACAGAAAGTCCAGGATTTAGATCAGCATAAAGTCGTAAAAAACATGTTTTTCTACATACACTGGCATATTTTTTGTCATCTTCCTAAGCACGACCTCCAAGACTGTGGAAAAAAAACCTGTTAATGCCAATACGGACACTGTTGCCGGGCAACAAATGATGATTTAGATTCAGCCAATTTTCTGTTCCAAAGTTTAGAGGGTATCATTCTTTTTTTTTTTAGCGTTTTCTGGAAAGTACGCTGTCACTTGCTCTAGATAGAAACTTGTTGTGTCTGCACTGTTGTCATGACAACAAAGTCCTATTAACGTCACCATGCACTGAAACTTTGTATATACAGTAAATGATCTGTATTTGGACAATTCCGTTTGACATTTCAGTGTCTGAGCGTCTGATGGCATTAATAATCTCAACTGTCAGGACCCAAAAATGCTAATTAATGATTTTTTTTTTGTGGGTGGGGGTGGAATTTTGTTTCCATGGCAATAGCCCACACATCAAAGCCATTTATGTAGACAGAAATATGCACAGCATCAACCCTTGATTTTGACCTCTAACTACCCAAAATAAACTTGGAATAAATATTTAATATTGAGTTTCATGTGTAACAGATGACAACGCTGAAGTGTGGGATTTGTGTAACTCTAACCCAATCCTGAATTTTTCTGTCCATAGTTATGTTGCTATGTCTTCCTTTCCCAATAATCGACACTTTGTCTAATTTCTGTAACTAAATGACTCCCATAGTATTTTATTAACACAGTATTTTGTGTTTATACTGAACCAAAAAGCCACATCTATGTGGTCAGTAAGTGAGTCATCTCGCAGCCAAATAAATAAATAATAATAATGATATGAATGAAAAATGAGAAGACATTTGAAGAATAGCCTGAAACGTCAGAATGAGTTTCTCCCTGTGTCCCTCCTCCTTCATGCGCTGTTGCTGTGGTCGTCCAGACACTCCATCACAATTTCCAAGAACAATTAGATCAGACGCTTCCTTAAAGTACATCCTGCCCACATATTCATTTCACTCATAAATACAGAATGTGCCACGTTACATAAGACGCTCTGCATCACAGTACAATAAATCAGCAGAAACAAGTTCACCAATTATAATTTTATGACAGTATTGTGATAGTAACGTCTTTGTAAATACGTACAGTATTTCAAAGAAGGACGCAATTAGTAACCTTAACCCTTACCCTTACCCTAACCTAAACTAAACCCAATTCTAACCCTAAAACCAGGTCTTAGCCCTGAAAAAGCCCTTAAAGTTTTTGGGTCCAGACAAAAAGTCTCCACAAGGTCAAAATGTCCTCAGATAAATGTTTTTGTACTTTTTTTGGACACACACAGCACACCAGTCGATAGAAACTGCTACTGCAAAGCAAGATGTAAAGATTGGTCAAATATTGAACAGTGCTACGTGTATGACTGATGTATGAGCTGGAAATTCTGACTGGAATGCACCATTAGTGACCGACTGCACATACTTCACAAGGGCTGTAATTACGTAGATTAAAATCATTTTCTGACATAGAGAATGACATGAATATATATCAGGAAATAATTTCATCAAAATCACTTAAATGTCTCCGTCAGTTTCCACACCTACTTTTTGGCATTTATTTACAGGATGGACCGTACTAAGATAGTGGACCTGCTGACGCATCAGAGACTGCCCAAAGTGCAGAGGAAACCTGATTTCTTCCATGTATGTGTGAAAACAGTTTACATCAGTTTCAGGGAAATAAAATAATGTTAGATTTTCTGTTATTCTGAGGCCATAGTTCCTTTTCCATTTCCTCAACTCAGTTGAAAACTGAAAATGACCATAATCCTCTGTTGGCTGATTAATGGTTCGGAGATGCTGTTTTTTCCCCCCTCAGACAATTCGACATCTTCATCTGCTGCATGCAGATTTCTCCAGACTGGATCGAGCCCCATTATTCAGCATCGCTGACATATTATGGGCTGCATCCATGCGTCCATTAGGAACAACACAACAGTGGGGCCAAACAAAACAAACAAGTCAGCTGGAGCTTCTGGATCTAATTAAACGTGTAAACCTGTTTTCTGACTATTAATGGCCTGCGAATTCAACAAGGGACAAGATGTCACTACAGCAAGAAAAATGCAACTCATTATTTTTACAGCTACATTGTTTCAAGAAACATTACAACTTTGATTCATTAATAAGTATTGTGAAATAAGTTCTTGAGCAAGAGATATAAATGCAACTATGTTCAACAGTGGCGTAAAGCTTTTAAAATATTAGAATTTAAAACATTGCACAGGTGTGACAGCTAGATTATTTTAAAATATGGAAATAAGACGCTGCACTTACAGTGGGTACTGAAAGTATTCAGACCCCTTTCAATTTTTCACCCTTTGTTTCATTGCAGCCATTTGCTAAAATCAAAAAAGTTCATTTTATTTCTCATTAATGTACACTCAGCACCACATCTTGACACTGTATATCTTGTGAAGATTTGAATCAACAAAAAGCATGACTAGATTCTAGAGCTGCAAAAATTATTTGATTATTACACAGTGAGTACATTCATTGTCAACTGTTTTGATCCGTTTGGGTGCTTTTTGAAGAAGTTTTCAGATTTTTAAGCTTCTTAAATGTGTCAGATCATTAAACTGAATAATTTCTGGTTTGTGGACAAAACAAGACATTTGAGAACATCATCATCTCCAGGTTTGAGAAACACCGATCAACATTTTCTGATATTTCACGGAGCAAACAAGTATTATTGTCATTATTATTATCGGTATCTATATCGGTATGTATATATATATATATGTATATATTATCAACAATCTCTGCTGCTGCTGCTGCTTGCATAAATGACATTGTAGTTCATGTCATAACTTATTCAGAACAGTCTTGTCTAAACTTATAACAATACAATACTTATAACGATACAACTCTGTCCTTTTTCCTTTCACCACAACCTGTCTTGGCAGATTGCCGTGCATCTTTGAGTCTGCTTCTGTCCGTGATTTCTCTCCACTGATGCTGAGTGCTTGTTCATTGTGTGAACTGCTGGGTTTCTCTGCTATCTAAAAAGTTGTAAAGGTTTCTGCCTAACTATGTACAGTGCTGTCGATTAATCAAGAACATACACATACACTGGTTTACACCTGAAAAGTGGTTTAAAGCCAGTATATGGATTTGACTCATTTTCTTAGTCTCTGGAGGAAACTTTAAGGTCATTTTATGTCCTCATGTACACTAATATACTTCTTTCATATATCACCTTTATAACTTTGAATAAAAAAAAGCCTTCACACGACAAAATATGGAGCTACTATCTTGTGAATAAAGACACACACAGAGCTGAGCAGCGTCACAAATTTAGAATGTCTTCAAACGGTGCCAGGGAGCGGCTCAGACGATCATAAATCACACGCAGACTTTCTGGATCCATATTAGGTTTGTTTGGGCATTTGCGACGTAATGAGCCCCATTGTCTCGCAGTGATAATCAATCTCGGCCAAAAAAAGGTACGCATTAAAATAAAAATACGCAACAAAAAAAAGCAATTGATCCACACAGACAGGCAGAGTTTTATATCTACTCGACGACTGATTATTATTCTTGTCGTCTTGTGTTTTTTTTTTTGGATTACGCAAGGCCTTAAAATCTCTTTGTGTGACATTTTTCTGCACATCAAAGTTGAGACGTAAGGAGATAAAAGTCTCCCTCGGGCCGTAAAGTGTCAGAAAAAATAACAGTCATATATATATAAGTATCTACATGAATATAAATAGCAGTGAATACATTAGGGAGAGAATTTAAAGGAGGATTCACTGAAATTCAGATACAATGTTCTGTATGTTTCAAAATCTTAAATTAAAAATGATAAAAATAACACATATAATATGTAATAACACAAATAGATTTCTACAAATATCCCCCTTTTAGGTATATTGATTGGAATACATGAGTCAGTGCATTTACATGCATTTTAAAAGTCAGATTTTAGTCAGACTAAGACAATATTTCAGTTTTCTTAATATCATGTAAACATGTTAGTTCGACTAAATTCAAGCTCTTAGTCAGACTAACACACCTGGATAATGTGATTCATAGTCTGATTACTCCTGCATGTATACCCTTAGTCAGACTTCACACTTTTTTTCTTTGTTTATTAAATTCACAGTTTTTTTTTTTCCCCCACAGATAACCATTTCTGCTGAGTCATCCTTTCACGACCAGAATCCATTTTGAGCCTGATGGCCTAAATTCCAAGGATACTTTTCTCATTTCCTTGACAGTTGTGCAAAATCGGAAGATTGCTGATCAGATAAAAGCATAGCATATACAGTTAAATCTGTAGGTTTTTCCTTTCAGTGAAAGTGAGCGTGTGCACACTGAAATGCTCTGTAGATAGAGATGTTCGGATAAAGCAACTGTTTCTACGTTCTAATTCTGCTTGTTAGACGACGGAATGACTGTAAATACCTCAATTAAATTGAGAGCCACGCTACTGTCACCAGTATTTTCTCAGCATGCACACACACACACACACACAGTGGAGACCGAGTGTTATCAGTGGCTACCAAGGTAACGCACTCCTGCCGCTGATGGCTCTGAAAGGACCAGGCGGGGTTAATTAATAAGACATGAAGGGACAGAAACGGCATCTGAGACCACCGCAGACAAGACACTCAGCCTCCCATGGTAATTTTCAACGAATGCGGGGTGGAGAGAAAATGACCTTGTAAAGTTTAGACAAACATTCAGAATCATTTCCACACGTTTTTTCATTGATGGAGGCTCGTTTCTGTGCACTCTGAGGAAGGCGGTAATGAAAGGAAAAGCCATTAGCTGCACACACACATAAGAACAACCCTCTCGCCTTGTTTGTGGGCAGATAATCAACAAGAAATTAGAAGTACAGTACAAATGACAGTCCATATTTCCATGGCAGCCGCCCAAAGGAGCATTTTAGCACAATTTAATATTTGATAGGACTCTCTTCCTGCTCTGGAAACCTCGTGTTTCGGATGCAGTTGATGGGAAAAAGGAAGAAAAAAACAGAATCACAACAGCACAGGATGTGGTCAGCAGTCTGGTTACAGAAACAACACAGACACGAGTCGTGAGTGAGCGACTCAACACCCAAGCAACCACACCATAAGAAAAAAAATGTGTCCTTTAAATTAAACCGTGCACAAATTCATTCAAGCACCCAGTGTGGATTTTAGTGCGCACACAACAGCCAACAGTCAAAGGCCGGTGAATTATTTCCACTCAAATATAATCATAATTGGACCTCTGCTCAGAAGAAGAATGAGGGATTTGACAAATCCATTTAGTAAAAAAATGGATGGAAAACAGAGAGCTGCGAGCAAAACACAGATCTAATTACTTTCTTCCGCACAGCCCCCACAATTACAGTAGAGCAGCCGCCACAGTTCACTGCGAACGCTAAGTAAAATATCTGACGTTGTAAGTGTGTTACATTGATACATTGAGAAGTCAGTGGTGGAGAAGGTTGTTTTTTATTTCTTTGGTGAAGTCTCTCAGGTGTTAGTGTTTCTCACGTTGTGGTTCAGGAAATGGAAAAAGACCAGTTCCATCCTGCCTTATCCTCCACACGAGGGTCAATCCCAGCTGTCACAGGGTGAGAGGTAATGTCATGTTCTGGTCCATCACACAGAGACGAACAACCTTTCACTCTCACATTCACACAGTGTTCAATTAACCTCTGCATGTGTTTGGACTGCGGAAAGAGAGACCTTGGAGAAAAAAAGGCCTTCAGAGAGTGAAGGCTGAGATGGTTTGCTCAGGTGCAGAGGAGGAGGGATACTTATTATACTGGACAAATGATGTTGAAGATGGAGCTGCCAGGCAGGAGGAAAAGCAGGAAGACCACAGAAAAGGTTCAAGGATGTTGTGAAGGAGGACACAAGGTAGAGGACAAGATGGAGGCAGATGATCCACTGTGGTGACCTCTAAAGGTAGAAGCCAAAAGAAGAAGAAGATTGTAACAAACAAAGAATCATCCGTTCTCCTAATCTTTTACCCAAGCGAGTCAGGAAACTACGGTGGCCCTCACAGACACAAGATGAAATACTTTGTCTATGTTGCCTTCTGTAGAAACATGGTGGCCTCTGTAAAACAAGACCCTTACCTATACATAATGAAGTCTTATTCTAAGGCCACAAGAACAAAACATGTTTTATTTATACTAATAATGCTATTTATACTAATAATATATGTACGACTATAATAATATTAAATATTGAACCTTTAAGGAATGTTTTTTTTGGCTGAAGCAGAGAAAATCCATTCAGCTTGGTGACAAAAATGGAAAATGGAAAGTCTTCCCAGAAAAATGAATTAGCTGCATCTTAATAGCCACCGTGTTATAATTAGATTCTCTCCATCCCCTTTTCCTCCCTGTTCTTTGTTCTCCCTTGTGTGGTTGGTTGTTTGTTCGCTGTGGAAGCGCAGTTCAGTTTCACACCAAATCCACCTGTGTAATCTCTCATCAACATCACAAGCTGCTGCATTATTTGAACAAAGGCTGATACCAGTGGTCTGTGCCAGATCTGGCTCCCACTCATGGTGAAACGGCTTCAGCCAACTTCTTCTGTCACTGAGTCACGTTGTTGTTCTTGTATGATCCCAACTCTGCGCTTGTCAGTGTCTCAAAGGTTCCTCGCCCGAGCCATACTGGTAACCAGAACTGTTCCTTTGAAGGTTTCTGCCTTTGTTTTATGGTGAAACAAGAGCAGCAACAGGAAGTAGCAGAACTTTT
This sequence comes from Solea senegalensis, assembly GCF_019176455.1. Lineage (NCBI taxonomy): Eukaryota > Metazoa > Chordata > Actinopteri > Pleuronectiformes > Soleidae > Solea > Solea senegalensis. Next base: position 17,641,645 of record NC_058040.1, read on the forward strand.
GTAGAAACATTTGGGTTTCCAGTATTGATCAGGTCATGACATTAATTTTACCTTTATCTGCTATTTTTCATGACCCAATGACCCAAAGTCCCATAAGCTAGTTATTCAGTTTGGACTTTTGTTCGTAGCATTTATTACAATGTACTTTCTGTTATTTTCACTGATTTAAGAGTTGATTTCCTGTGTTTTTTGTCCTTGTTTGATGACAGTTTCCATTTTACTTACAGTTCTTCCTACAATGTGTTCTCCTTGTCTACTTACTTTCCTTGTGTGTCCTGTTTCACCTCCATGCTATGCTATGTGATTCACCTGTGTGCATGAACCCTGCCTCCACAGTGTCTTTGTAGGACCATGAACACATGAAAACACAACAGAATGAATATGCACCTTTGTGTTTGAAGATACTTTTTACCCTCTCCTGGTGTTTCATCATCTGCCAGGAACAATCACAAGCCTCACTACCTGTTCAGCTTCTTCTTACCTTCTCTACTCGACCAGTCCTCATCGTCCCCTCCAGTCAAACTCCTGGAGGAGAACCTACTCCATCAACTCTGTGTTCTGCAGACCATTCCCCTTCTTCACTAAAGCCCTGCGGCACACTATAGGATAATTGGTCAGATTTTGGTCGTGATCTGGCCCTTCCAACAATTGTGGGTGCTGATTTTAGGCCTGATTTAAACAGATTACCTGGCCAAATTATCCTGTAATGTGAGGGATTATGGTGTGATTGGATACATCAGAGTCTTCCTGATTTTAAATTGTAAGTATTAAACATGTTTATATTTATGACAATAACCAATGAGAGTGTTGACAGGTAAAGGATGTTGCATACTTTTGTTTAGAACCATATCTTGCACAAGAACAAGTTGATTCCGTCTTCTCAGTCATGACTTAATTCACAGATTTTTGCTATTATTTGATGACCCCGACAGTCCACCTCAATGTCTGTTTATATTCTGAAGTCAGTTTCTGTGAGATCCCAAATCCCTGAAATCTTTGGATTGGATTGTGTTGTCCTGTGTCTTGACTGGATCGTTTAATCTGTGCTTTCTCAGGTACATACAGTCAGGTAAAATGAGTAAATTTGCCTTGAAACTGCATATTTATTGAGGTAGCAGGTTTGTATATATCTTGATTGTTATTTTATACAGTGTCATATCTGACTTGACTGCTTTTTGCATATTTATTTTTGTAATTTTCTCTTGTTTATTGTTTTCTCTGCCTTTCAAATGAATGACTCTGGAGGTTTTGCACAAGATTTCTTATGAGTCTGGAATATCTGTTCATGCACAACGTGCAAATAAACATCTTGAATGTTGAATTCTAAGTGTGGCTTTAGCGTGAAACTGCCATCACTTCTAGTTGGAGGCTGGTGGAGAAAAATGGTTTTCGGGGGCTGAAACATTTTGTTGTACTTGTTTACTGCCTCAGTGGACATGACATTTTAAAGATGCTGGAGGACTAAAAATGTATTTTCATGCTTTGTGAAGCCTTCACAGGTGAATGCAGAGCTCTAAAAGGACACAGAGAAGTCTCATTGTGACACCTGTAGCAGTGTGAAGGTTTAGTCAGGATCTGTGAAATAAAGGCGACACACACACACACACACACACATCACGGCCTTACGCGACGTCAGCCGTGATGCTCTCGTGTACTTGAGTAAGAAAGGCGTGTGTAGCTAACATGCATAATTGATTGAGCCACTGGGTTAGATGAAAGACAGATATGCTGCTGTGCACAATGAGAGACGGAAAAAAAGAAGTTTCCCTTTGGCTGAGGCCTAATGTGAAAGGAAATGGACTGCCACTTATCGCAGATGCAGCGTTACGGATGTCTCGTTTCTGTGGTGAAGCCACTGCGGCTGTTTTTTTGTTTTGTTTTTTCAAAATGGATACATGACGGTCAAAAGGTTAAGAGAGAGGGTTTATAAATAGGACTGAATATGCAGAAGATTCAAGGACTGATTTGATTAAGAAAAGTGCTCAGAGGACAGAGGCTTGACCCAATGTTGCTTACAGTATCCAAGTAAATGGCAATATAGTGTCTCAATACTGTGTAAATTCTCACCAATTCAAAGCTCTGATGGTAATAAAGAAACATTTCTGAAACATCAAGTTCTCATTTTACTCTATTATTTCTATTATTTTATGAATAACATACCATTTTATTTTTCTTTACTTCAGATAGAAAGAAGTAAATAAAAACAGATTTTTAAACATATTTATACATTTTAAATAACCCTAACCTATATACATATGTATATATATATATATATACATACATATTTATTAAGATTAGTCTGTTGATGTAGCAAACTGAGGGTCATTGTTTTGAGTTGTAATAATAATAATTGTATTTTATAATGAACTTTGTATTTGGTAAAGAAAAATAAAAGTGCTACAAATATTACATCACTTTAAAAGAAATAAGGCCACTATAAAAATAAATAATAAAACTATGGACGTGAAAACAGCAACTACTGGATGAAACCCAAACAGACCCTTGAATATTTATGGTCCTTCAGTTCTCAAATAAATGTTTTTTTAAAAAAAAAAAGAATAAATAAAAAGTTTCCCCTCAGAGCAACAACACACTTGAAATAAATATTAGAAACCATCGACCAGGGCGCGTGAAGGCTCAGTCTGTAACTGCCGTTATTCTGTGCTCTAACTGACTCGGTCATAAAGGTGTAAATGCACAAAAGACACATTGAGAATGAGGACAAACCAAAACCACCAAACCACCACTGGACGTGGTCAGACACATTTACGTAACTCCACCATGTTAACAAACGAGCTTCAGCCCACAGAGAACTGCAACATAAACATGACAGTTAACAGTCATGGTCAGAATTCTGTTTAAAACAACAAGAAAATGAGAGACGTCGCTTTAACACTTAATGCTGTGGAGCAGAACTATGTAGCAAGGGTTGCTAATGTTGCTAAAGTGATGGCGATGTGATGTTCATTTGATCAATGCATCAGTAACAGGGACAACAACATGGTCCAAGAGCTGAAATGTTGTAATGAACTGATTAGCTAGCGTCACTGTTGTAATATTAGCATCATGTCATTTGAACGACCAAATGCTAACACTGCCGCTTGGAAATTTGACCATTTCTCAACTTGTAATTAACAAACGTAACGTAAACAAAGCATCGATAGGGACCCACAGTGCATTTCAGCATTTTGAAGACATTTCAGTCACACTCCAACTTGTTTGCTGTCGTCTCACTTTACTAGCTGAGTGTCAACGCCAATTATGTCATTTTTATACTATATTATCTTAAACAAACAATAAGCCATTAAAAAACACTCAAGCATGCAGTGTGTCGCTTTACATTTATGTACTTTTACATTACCTTGTTTTGTAAATGTACTAGTTTTTATCAATAGGTATATTTGAGTATATTCATCAAAGATTATTTTCTGTTTTGACAAAGTTTTTCTCATTCTGATTCTGATCAGAATTGACTCTATGCAAGTTGTAAGCATTTTTCTTGTTTTGTTTCTGTAAAGGCGGAACTTGGAAGGCAACGTTAGCGATATAAAAGTACCTGATATAAGGTCGAACAAAAACTTTGTCATTGTCTTTTAGTAGTAGCTTTCAGGATTCAACATGGCCAAATGAGAAGTATTTTTTAAAATATTCGTGTTGTGATGGGATCAATTTCTATAATTCGAGTAATTTATGTAGTAACATCTCTGTATTTTAGTGTAGTCATAGTGGCTTATTGAAAACTAGGCAGAGACCGAAAATCAATTGTATGAAATTATTTGACAGTGTATTTTACATACATGTGTGTATATTTAAGTTAAGTTAAGTTTAAGTTACTCACTACAGTTATACAAAATACAGTTGTGGCTAAGTTTTTCAGAAAAAGTCTAACATTTCACAGAGTGAATGTGGACTAAGCGAAAGAAGAAACACTCTACTTTATTGTGCTCTCAGTGTAAATGATCTTTCTTCTCTCTACAGTAAATCACACTAACTGTATCGATCTCCTACCTGAAAAGAAGTGTCTGCAGTCAGTGAACCTCCTCTCTGTTGTTTTGCCTCCACCTCTGTCTGTGTTTTGTTTTGTTTTGTGTGCCCACAGCTGCGATAATAATAATAGGAAGGTGACAGCAATCATGTTGGCCCTGTTCCCCGGTACATGATCACAGTCCCCGAGGACACGTGGGACTAAGATCTGCCCAATGTCCGCGTGTCAAGGCTCCCCGTGAGCACTTAAAGGAGGTAGGAGGAAATAAATGACTAAGTGCCCATTTTCTACTCAACCTAGACCTGTAATTTACTGACCTGCTGTAAGATAAAGAATTTCCTTTGGTCCTCTCGCTCATTACCTTTGCATCTAAAGTGTAGAGCATTCAGAGGTTCATAGACGTATGCATCAATCTAAAAGCTAATAAGCATTTACTGCTAACAACACGCCAGCTGGACGAGGAAAGTGCACTTTCAGATGCCGTCTGTTCAACACAAGCAGCCTTTAATGTCCGATTATTGGTATTCATTTATATCAATACATGATGTATACGAGGGGGTCTTTAAACTACATAATGTAAAAATACCTCAGGGTCAACTGCCCGTCCTGTAATAGTGAAGACCATAATCGAGTCGCATGGAAATTCACTGCATTTTATTAAAATTTAGTGCATCCCAACTGCAAACATAATCCATCATCTTTATCACACCGTCTTTAATGGACTCGCCCTCTGTAAAAAGAGGGCGAGCCACGTTTAGCGCTTATCTTAGCTACTTGTGGCGTTCTCTGGCGATGTTTATATTTGACTCATGAACCTTTCGTAAATAGCTCCTCTTTTTGTGCCTCTTTCATGTGCGCTGTTTCTGATGGCTGCGTCTGTGAGATACGTAGCATGACGTCATAGCAGTGCGACAACAGTGCGGAGACACCAAGATTTGTATGAGAATAGACTGCGGGCGTCGAGGAAAACACTCGTCACAAGCTACTGATTTTTCTGTCACCCAATCAGTTGACTGACATTGGTGGAGTCGGTCTCGCTCCACCTGGACCATACCGTACCTAATACCCCAAGAGAGGAGTGGCAAAAATTCAATGGTTTTTGTACCACTCCTGATGGAAACACAAAAAAGTACATTACAGTATTAAAGTAAAGTACAATAAAGTCTAAGGCCACATAAAACCTATCCAATGGCCAGGATTGGCCCACAAGCCAGACTTTGAACACAACCAATTATATATATAATATACACCCTCCCTGTCATCTTCTTGAATCAACCCATCCTCCTAGACAGTTGTTTGAGTTAACCCCCAAATTTGACCCATAGGAGAGTCAAGAACAGAGAGAGGTGCTTGTTTTCTGGAGGTGGCAAGAACAAGAACAAAAGTTAGTTCTGGCCAGGATGCCCTCTTCAAATATCTGATCAATTACAAAATAGTTGGCTTAAAAACCAAAGGTTCTGAGCAGATGATGTGTCGAGAACAACCTGCGAGAACTCCCAAACCCTGAGAGAAAGAACAAGGTACTCTCTGTTCTTGCAGAGCGTAAAAGCTTGGCTGTGCAGTAACTTACTGACATTGTTAATAACACATAAATAAATGGACTTACTGTGGCTGAGGTGTACCATCAAATGAGCGTGTCGCTACCCAAGGTACCAGTTTGCTGTAATTCATTTATTTTTAAAACACTTGGTCATATGGTCATAATGGTGTGGTTTGGGTTGAGGACAGACTGTTAAAGTGTTGATTTATTTGGGCTCTTATATTCCCAGTGGCTCATCTCTGACAGGATAACAAGGCTTTACAGTTCTAATTATACCGCCACCTGTTGACTCACTACACGTGGGTTTTTGGGTTTTCACATGAAGATGTTTTTGTGACCTCAGCATGTGTGGACAGTATAAATGAACGTTATTATTCACACATATATCTGTATTGCCCGACATTTGTATGTTTTTAAGCTAGCTCTTAGTCTGAGGTATGTTTTTTTTTTTTACGTGTAGCACTTTGAGGCTTGTATCCAAATGTCAAGTGCTTTATAAATCAAATCAAATGTTATTATTATTATTATTATTATTATTGTTATTTGCTTTAAAATGTATTATCAGATAATGGCAAACACACTAAGATCCAGTAAATATTACTAATGACTAAAAAAGTAGTCTGAATAAGCTGCTACTTCCTTGACTTTTATGCTAGCATCCTTTACAAATATATATATATATGTATTTTTTTTTTAATGTTGTTGTTTTTTAACAATGAAGAATAATATTAGGCTCATTTCACTCCAGAAGAGACTAAATGACTTCTGCAGTTGGGCCGTGGGAACATGGTTCTACACCATGTTTTTTCTTGTTAGCTCGTTAGCAGCACCTGTGCTGTATTGGTGGCACCTGTTCCTCGTTAGCCCACTATATATTCTCCACTCACATTTCCACATGTGTCAGCCATCGGCCTCCTCGTGATCTCCAGATTGTTTTTTATGATCAACCGTCTTCCGCCGCTTCATTAAAGCTGTAATTTTTAATCTCAACCAACGTCTGTTGCAAATCCACTAACAAACGACTTCACATGGTGTTGATTAAGTCTTCCACACGACTCTGTGTATTTCTCAGTGAAGCGGTTTCTTTGTTTTTATGTCTGTGGTATCGACTTATCGAAAACTGTGACCCAATGTCCACAGTTGTGTTCAGAAAAGCAACATCAGAAGGACTCTCTTGTGCCTTTTGTTTGATTGTTCTCCTATGGAAACTTTTCAGTCCACTTCACTGCTCATTGATGTTTTTTGTTAAGTAAACAGTGTAAATGAGCTTCTCTGTGCTCACTTCAAACCTTTTTGATGATGGTTCTGAGAGATTTATTACCTCAGCACTTAAGGTCTGGATTCTTTTCAGATCATGTATTATCGTCACATCTGAGTCACGGAACAAAGCTTCTCAGTTTTTTTTTAATTAGCATCAGCATGAGAGAGAGAGAGAGACGACTTATTTTCTTAGTGCCTTTTGTGAAGTATGAGCAACATATCACTGGGGGCAACAACAATCCATTGATTAGTAATTGACTAAATGAATCGCTAAAAAAACTATTTTGATGAATTATTTTTTGCCTGTTTTTCTCTTTTATGACAGTAGAATGATTCATGATTCTTAAATTTAGACTAATTGTTAGTTGTGTGGAGAATTGGAAAAAATGTCATATGTGGAAATCTTTACAATGTAAAGATTAAAGTTGTGCTGGTTACTGCATATTCTGTCTTATTTTGTTATCTTAACATTTAATATTCTCAATGTGTAAATGTGTAATGATCGATGTCAAAATGAATGTATATTGGATGGATATTTTTCTTTATTGTATATTCATAGATTTCAAAATGTGCTAAATACTTTTTTACTTTAGACTGTCTTTGTTTTTGAATCACTGTAAATGTTCCCCTTAATTACACATATAAATGGATTTTCGAGGCAACTGTCTTTAAAAGGGGAAAATATTAATTGTAGGGAATATTTTTATAAACGTTTTTATTAAATACCTTTTTACTTTTTGACCGTCTTTGCTGTTGTAGCATCGTAAATGTCATGGATGGATTATCTTGTCTTTCCTTCACATCTTTTCAGAATCATCCTTCAACAACATATAATTGAGAGGATTTTTGGTCGAATTGGGCTGATTCATTATAGTTTCATTATTCATCAGGGGAGGAAAAAAAAAAAAGTAGTTTTCATCAGCCTGTACTGTGAATCAATGATGTTTCTGTTCCTGTTGTCGGCCTGTGCTGCGGCTTCACCTGACACCTGGTGTAGTTACCTCCTCGCTCAGACCTCAGAGTGGAGCTCCTTCAGCAGAGTATTGAATTCCACAAAGCATCCATAAAAAAATCTCTCAGCGAGGACAGCAATTGTCCAACACGCCTTGAATGGACGATACATTAGCGAGCAGGGGGATGTTAGATGGAGTTTGGATGAACAACAGTCCACCGGCTTCCTCCATTAGCCTAATGTGTTCTTTTCCCCTCTATGCCTCTATGACTACTTTGTCATGCGCTCGTCTCTCTTTTCACCTCTCTGTTGTGTTTGGGGGAGATGAAAGAGAATATTGCAGCGTCATCAGGAAGTGCTTCTCTTCAAACAGCCCATAAAGGCACATATATTCTCATGTATCATTCCTTGTTATTGAAGCTTGAAGGCACTCAGGAAATTCCATGACATGATGCTTGTTCCATAAAACGTAAGAAGTGTATATATATACGTACGATATGTGTTTTTCAAGAAGCAAAGTGGTTTGAATCATTGTGAAGAAAATCCTAAGAGTTCTTGTTCAAATTAATACGTGTATATGTCTTTATTAAATATTTAATCAACTTCAAACCTCAATAATGATAAAAGAAATTCCAACAAGTTTATAATTAATGGGAAACTGATAAAAGAAAACAGAAAAGAAAAATTAAAAATGTATGGAAGAGGATTTGAAAAAGAAAACGATTCTGAGATTTAAGTCAGGAGTTTTCCCTCAAAATTCTGACTTTAATCTTTAAAATCTTTTAAATTACAGTTGTTTCTCAGAGGGAAAAAGATTTCTGACTTTTTAAAAAAAAAAAAAATTGGTAACAATATAAATACAACCACAAGCATTTTTACAGTTGGTATTTTCCCTGTGCCTCAGGTGTAATGTGCTATTTATCAAAAATGTTCCTAATTTATTTATTCATCTTTTACTGGAAGTCTTTTCCTGTCACAACCTCTGCCGTTTATCCAGACTTGGAAGCGGCACCACACAGAACACTTATGCATCTCCAGTGACTGGATTCAAGAGAATTTAATCCATACTGAAAGTAATTGATGGTTTTTCTGGTCAATATTTTGTTCACAGAACACTGTTGTGCCAAAGCAGAAACCCTCACAGACGCAGTGGCTGCTGTCTGTCTGTCGACTCCGGCTCTCTGTGATATTTTATTTACAAGACCTTTAAAATATAAGAAGGAGGAAAACAGCAACAACTCTGTGTCTTAAAAGACACATCATTTCCCATTTATCTCTGGATCCACTTGTTTGTTTTTAGCCAAATCGATTAGATTATTATGTAATTGGTGGGGAGTCTGTTAAAGTGGAGTTTTAAAGAAAACACTGCTGCCTTCAGGCTGTGGTGAGGCATCTGGTGTGTGTGTGTGTGTGTGTGTGTGTGTGTGTATGGGAGAGAGAGTTTTCTCCACGGAGAAGGAAACATTCCCCCAGAGGAAAAAAAAGAAGAAGAAACAGCTGAGACTAATTGTTGGTATTACCTGGCAGCTGGGGAGAAAAGTGACACCTCAAATAACCCGAGAGTTTTGCTGTGCGATTGCTTTCATTTGCAATCCAAAGGTGTTTGTGTGTTTGTGTGCGTGGGACTGTTTATTTCACAGGTGCCTCTGGATTCAAAATAAGAAAAATCGCTCGACTTGATGAGCAGCAGCAGCAGCAGCAGCAGCAGCAGGGACGCTTGTACTGACAGCTGGTATCACTTTGACTTTTCCTTGTTTTGAACTGATAATCCCAAAATACAATTTTGAGCTCTTTATCATGACAATAACTTTATTTTCCTAGTTTGTGCTTTTCCTCTCTGTCCTCTTGTTTTTATTCTACTTATGTATCCCAGTGCACTCTGAACCACAGCTCATGTACAACAACTATTACTATACAACATGTAGCTCAGGGGTGTCAACCTCAAAGGACCTGGGGGCCAATGAGCATCTAGTCTGGTCTAGAGGGGGCCGGTCTAGAGGGAAAAAACAGAGAAAAAACAGTTGTAGTAGTGGGTGGGCAATATGAGCTTAAAGTTATTACACACTATTCCATCGTGATACCACAATAAGGGTTTATTCATGAAGCTATTTCACAGAAGTTCAAAGAAAAAGTGCTTGTTTTAATATGGAACGATGCAAACCTCACAATCATGACGCACTTATAATGCAAAATAAATAATTGATCATTAGCATTTGATTCTGTCCATTTTCTATCACCTCAGCCACGCTCTGTTTAAAGGAAGGTTGCGAGCCATGTTGTCATAGTAACATGCTATCGGAAGTGACGGGCCGCATGTAATCGATTGTGGGGCCACATGTTGCCCGCGGGCCGCTAGTTTGTCCCCTCTGATGTAGCTTCTCATTAATATAATCCTATCATTACGTTCTCATCCACCCTTCATCCACCTACGGGATGAGGGACACGTGTGGAGCTGGAACCAATCCCAGAGGAGCGATGGGATGAGACAAAAGACACGACGTCATGATAATGAAGATGCTACTGATCATTCCTTATAATAATATAATTGTTGCGGAGATTTGATTATCAGTGAGACAACCAAGGATGGAGCTCCTGGAGTCAGAGATGAGTTGAAAAGCTTTATTGGAAGCAGCTCAGATGTAAGAAGAACATGAGCAAGAAGATGTTCATAGTATAGTCCTCTGTCAGTCTGCCTGTGAATCCCAGAGTTATGGTATTTAAAGGGTTTTGGAGAAAAAAGGGAGAGGGGTCAAGATGCCTGGCTCCATTCTCTGCTGATGCCGAGAGTCGACCTTGGGGAGGACTGCATAGTTGAGTGATCAGTCCTCTGCCCCAGTCGGGTTAGGCACAGCGAAAATACTATAAAGACAGCAGAGACAAATGACAATAATAATAGTTTTTGAATGAGCTGTGTTTTATTTTACCACTTTCTATTTACTATCCATTTACTGTTATGTATTACAATGTAGTACAATGAGTATTTCCTTTTGTGCAAATGACTTTTTACTACTCAACAATGTTTGTGGTCCACAAGACTGTCTGACATTTCTCAAAACCACTGTGGCGTTGTGTTTTTGAGTGACAGCGGCCTTCTCCTTGTTTTTTATGACACTATTGTCCGTTTTCACCTCGGTTAACACTGCCGGCATTTTTTCCCAAAAGTTTGTGAACTTAAAACTTTTCCCCCCCGCACAGATTTACTGACTCCAAGCCTCATAATGACAGAAAATGTCACGGCCATAAATTCAGCCCGAGTCCAGAGAAAGTCTGCATCATGTCCTCCTTCATCGTAAAGCAGCAGAACGGACGGATGGATATCATCAAACGGGACTTTAACAGCGATGCTCGGTGGCAGGATCAGGCCTCAGAGAGCGGCTTCATGATTTTCCATCACCATATAACACAAATTGGTCTGACTTTAATAGTTGATGCGAGCAGAAAAGTGGGGATTGTTGGCCAAAGGGGGCGCTCATCTAATAATGATGAGCAATTATGAGATAGTGAATGAAAGCTTGGCAGCTTCAAAGTCATAATGGAGCTTCACATCAAAAATGATAGAGCCTGCAGCAACAAATGACCGGACATTATTTAGATGTTTCTTTCTTTTCTTTATTGGTTTATCAATAATTATGGAGGCAATTCTTCTCACTTATCGTACATCCCATCATACCACAGTGGTTTGAAGGGACACTGTTTTCATATAAGGTGGAGACAAACGTGACCATTGAAACCCTTTGACCAATAACTTTATTTTGAATGTGACAAAACTGTTAAGAGCAACTATGGCATGAGTGAAGCTGTGAGAAGTGAAGTCATTAAATGTACTAGAGCCACTGATTGTAATTATACAGTGCAATCAGACACACGGTGGGAAAAAAAACCAACAAACATAATAAAAAACTAATGACAAGCATCTGGTTGTACCTCAGCTAACAATTTTTGGTTCCCAGAAGGTTCTGGGAACGTTACATTTTAGTTGCAGGAACGTTCCCTGAAAGTTTCCACTAGGTAGTTCTATAGTTGTCATGGAAAGTTTTCCTAATGTTTGGTTTTGGTTGCACATTCAGTTCTCAGAATGTTGCTTTTGTCACAACCTTCATTCAACCTTTGTAGAATGTTCTTTTTTGGGTGCATTAACGTTCTCCTAATGTTACTTTGTCATAACCTTTATTTAACCTTTATAGAACGTTCTCTTTTGGTTGCATTAACATTCACATATCCTGGTATATACAACAGAACAGTATTTCTGATTTTTCCTCCACGTGCCACCAGAGAACCATGGACGTAGATTACAGCACTGAGTACAAAGATGTGGCAACAAACACGATCGCTGAAGCTATTTCAGTTTCCAACATTTCAACATTCAAAGCTTTAGCCGTGTGATTACGGCTGCCGTTTCATTATCCCAGCGCGTGAACTGTTACCACTGCTGTACTGAAAGTCTGCAGCAGAAACAATTGCTGAATAATACTATTTTCGAGCAAACCGAGTTTGCCAGCAGCAAGTCATATTGCTGCGCTTACAGCTTCCCCCTGTTGAGTTTCACTGAATCTCATTACCACTGTGCCGCGTGTTAGCACAAATCCAAAAATGCCCTCTGGCAGAAAACGGGGATTTATCTCCTCAGCGGAGCCAACTTTGTTCCAGTGCCACAGTTTTATCTGGCAGCGACGCAGTATTTTATTATAGTCGTTATTTTTCTGCGCAGACATCTGTTTTAAATGCCTCTTAATTAAAAAAAAAACAAAATTAAAGGACTAAGTCATGTGAACTGGTGCCAATGAAATGTAACATGAGAACAATTGAAAAACCTGTCAATGATCTGTGTCTTTTCAACAGCTTCTATTCTATTCAACAGACACTTTGTTTTTTTTTTGTTAAGCTGTAACTTATTTGAAATAAACTTTGTTTATTGTTAATCACATCTTATTTGTGTTTCGGTGTATAAATGTGCTTTTTTACCCTTTAAAATAATCTTATTAAAAAGTATGCTGTTTGAAAGTGTAAAACCATAAGCCGAGATATAAAGGTGATGGAAGCTTAAAGTCCCTGTCTAACATTAGTGTACAAGTGAGACTTTCAGCGACTCACAATTATGTAAACTGGAAAATGTGGAAAAGCCTGTGTGAATAATGAATGAAGCACCGTGGACTGATGTATGGGCAGGAGATAAGTTGTGGCAGCAGCCACTTCCTTCATTGAGTCACCGGATCAATAAACATTAGTTTGCACTGCAACAATAAATAATCTTAAAACATGGATGGACGATCATAAATAACAAGTGGGAACACAGACATCACGTAGAAAAGTTCTTTTTATTATTATTATAATTATTCGACAGAATGTGAATTTCTTCAATTAATCAAGTTATTTAATATATTAAATATTTTAAAAGAAAAAAAAGTTCCCCTTCATCACACAACCGAGTCAACACAAGAGCAGACGTCAAACTACAGCAGTTTCTCCAAACGAGAGATTGTTTGTGCGTAAAAAAAAAAAAAAGTTGTGTTTTCGATTCCATGCATTAGCTAATGAACATTAGCTGCTGACTTCAGCTGCGGATCAGTACCAGGACTGACGGACTCAGTCAACACACGGAAATAAATTAACTGATTAGTGTTTCTGGAGGTTCTGGGGTTTTAATGGCCCAGACAACATTCTCACAAACTCACACCCACATACATGTTTACCAGGCTAACTGAGGACTGTCCTTTCACACCAACTAACAGTAGACTTGTGTTTCTGGTAATTTTTTTTTTTTTTTAAAATAATAAAAACAGAAAAGAAAATTTTATTCTAAAATGAGGCGTTGAAATTCCTGCTCAAGTCAGTAGAGGCATTGTTGAGGAGGCTATTTAACACTCACACACATGCAGGTCCCCTCTTAGCAAAAATAATAATAAAAAAGAAAAAATCACCAGAAGATCTACGACATTATTTCAGCATGATGTAAAGCATGACCATCAAGGGGACCTGAAAAAATGTCCCCTTTTGGCATGAACGTCCCCTATTGGTGAGTGTGAAACGACACTGAGGTCCACTGTTAGATAGGCTGACAAGTACACACACACACACACGCACGCACGCACACGCACACACACACACTTAAGAGAGGTACCTATTTCAGGGACAAGGTGTATGAGGCCCAATTGAGACTACCGTTTCATTTGAGATTAGAAAACTTGTCAGTGATTTCAAAACAATCTTGATTATAAAAAAGCATTAGACTTAAATATTAAAAAAAAAAGAAAAAAAAAGAAGACTATAGACAATAGAATGTTTCGTAATCTTATCACAGTAATTGATAGTGTGTAAATTGGCAGTACATCCTGAAAAACTTCCTCCAGCAGAAGCTTATTAAATGATGTGCTGCAAATGCTGGATTTTGCCAAGTGGAGCTGAAATTAAAGCAGCTCCACGCGGTCGGTTCAGTTTCTGCAGAGTCACTTTAGCGTTTACCTGCTCATTATTTATATATCACTGTCAGGAAAAGTTTAAATGTAACTTTCAGTGACTGTAACTGCTCTTTTCCCCATCACATTTAAAACTGCTCAGTTTGGCCACTTTGTTGCACATTAGGGTCACGTCAGAGCCGGCTCTAGGTATAGGTCATTCAGGCGGTCGCCTATAGGGCGCCATCTACTGGACGGGCATCACACAACCACAAGTTGAATAATTGAAGTTGTTCAGATTTGTCTAATTTAAATAACAGTGCTTTGTTTGTTTACTATATTTATTTATTATATTCCTATTCACTATTATTTGTTGCCATGCAAATTTTGCTCACAGTGTCCATACTTGACAATCATTACTGTATAGTGTTTTATGACTTGTGTATTACTGTGTTATTCTCGTCAACAAGCAGCTTTGTTTGAGGAGTGAGGGCTAAACAATTAATGGAAATTTGATCAAAATCGCAATAGGGTCAATACTGCGATTTTCAAATCACAGTAGGACAATATTTCTTATAGCCAAAATGTGTAAAATGACCATTTTAGATGAAATATTGTCATGACCTATACACGTCACATTCTACAGACTGAAGAAAACATCTTTCTCACAGATCTGCACAAATATCACACAGTAATGAATTTAAACACGTTATTCAAATAAAATAATGAGAATAAAGATGTGAAACGAACCAACTGAGGGTTGAAAAAAGGTTTCAAGAAAACGGCAGGAAAATGCAGAGAGCCGGCCCTGACGTCAGTCTCGGTAGCGGCGTGTAAAAAAAAAAAACACCAAGATTTTTTTTTGAACGTAGTTGTTCTTCTCCAGCTGTGACAGGTAAATGTCAGGTCCAGCTGCTGTAAACTGTATGTATTCAGCACCTGCAGCAATGTGAACACTGTCACTGTCTGGTTCATAAAGTTTCATTCACCGGTGGATTTTAAGATAAACATTCATTTTTCTCCCTTTTTACACGTACAATGCTGGACCTTAAAGGCCTTTTAATCCCATCACCTGTGTGAGATGATTTACAAAAAAAAGCATCCAAAAAACAAACACTGTATAAAAAAAGTCCACAAGCTCACAGTTTACGATGTCTTGTTTGAGTCCCTCTGGATGAAAAGGAGGCGGAGCTCGGTGTGATACAACACGTGACATCCTCAGGAGTTACAGTGACAGGTGACCTCCGGTAGAAATTCCCTCCATTGAACAAAGACAGCAAATGCTTTCCATGTTTAGTCATCGCTACCTGGACGAGTCGGGGATGAGTCTCTTAAACCAGCGTGCGACGGCGACGTCGACTCTCAGCACTAATGTGACCCCGATCACCACGGACACGCTGCTCAACACGAAACCTAAGGCTTCAAATATTAACCTGAGAAGAGAAAGAAAAGACAAGGTCAGGTCCTGGTTGAGAAGTTGGGGGGAAAAAATGGACACAAATGTATCTCAGGCGAGTCACTGTTTGAGTGTAAATTCAGAAGCTGAATGGTACAGAGAGTTTTTAAAGTGGCGGCGATCTTGGAATCCTATGTTGAGGTTGTTCCATCTTTCCGATTTGGAAATCTACCATCCCAAGTTTGAAATATTTATTTCTGAGTTGTAAAATACACATCCAGAGTTGGAAATACGTATTTCTGTGCTGGAAATCCAATTTTCAACTTCAGCTGGAACATGAAACAGTGTTTTATGTCAACACAGATAATCCAAAAGCAACATTGCGCTAGTTGGAGGCTGGATTATGACTGAAAATGCAAAGAAACGCCCATGGAAAGTTTCAAAAGTGAATTCTACTGCTCAAAAACCATGGTCCTTTAGCAGTTGGACAAAATAAATGCCTCTTGTCCCCGCCCACCACTGCTCTGCTGCTGTATACACACACAACTGCTCCCTTAGGTCTGATAGTATTGCCTGACAAAGCCTGTTTTAGGCTGAAGAATGTCTTCTCCTTTCACAAAAGACTGGAACAATGGCGTCAACAAAAGTAACGCACTGCAACTTTTACAGCCACCCCAGAGTTACAGATGTAAATGTAACGCAGACCTGAAGTGATACCCGCGTCCACATGCCTGTGAAGTGAGCGCGAGCTGGAAAATGCAGTCAGGCACTTACTTGGGTGCAAAAACCTTCCACACCATTAGGTGTCTCCTGAGAATGGCCGCCGCACTGACCGAGGCGAAGACCTGTGAGGAGAGAAGAGGAACTCAGTTCTGTGATGTGAATACAGACCGGAGCGGACACACAGAAATATGTGATTAAAATATCTATTTGGAGTCTCTATAGAAGGTTGTTCACAGTGGGACATACTGTACTTATGCTAGCATCCATTAGCTGGTGACATGGATCACCACCAAATGTCAACCAAATGACACCAAACACAAATATTACACCTGGCCTGTTTCCCTATTTGCTGATTATTCCTTTACTTCATTTGTTTTTAAGGAATATTTTGGAGGAAACATAGATATAGCTAAGCTAAGAAAAGAAGAAATCCTAGTTCAACATTCACTGCGTAATCGATTAGAAAAGTAATGAAGCATTAGCACGTGATTAAACGTCAAAATATATTCTCTCATTGTGGCAGAAGAATATGAAAATGTTAATTATCATGACTGAATCTCTCACTGAGAGACGATTGTTACCTCTGGGTGAGATATATAAATGATTTATTTGGTCATAAAATATTCATTATTGTAATTTAGCGATCAATTCAGCAAATGTTCACATTTCTGTTAATTAGAAGAATTTACAATCTAAATTTGAGGAGATGTACAACAGGATTAACTTTAATAAGGTTTTAAGATTCTTCCACTAAAGTCTCATCTTGGCTCTGCTTAATAACCTGTTAAATTAAGATTAAAGTGGAATGGTGAGGAATGGTGCGGCGGTACCTGTGCTCCGAGGATGAAGAGGTAGCGTGTTGAGAGCTGCAGCAGAGCGGAGCTGAACTGCTGGGGGTTTTCTCTCAGTCTCATCTCCATCACAGCGTCTTCTCCTTCATCACCGGCAGCTCTTCCTCCTCTGCTCCCACGCGCTTCACACACCAGAGGCCAGAACAGCAGCAAAGGACAACTCACTGTTGACAAGAAGAGAACAAAGTGTCTTGTGTTTTCAAATCTATTATTTTTAGTGCAAAACCTATAAAAGAATCCAAGATTTTTTCTCTTAATCATTCTTGCTGCTACTTAATCATAAGTAGCAGCAAGAAATACATTACAAATTTTACGTACATTATCAAAGATCAAAGATTTGGTCAAAGAAAATGTTCATTTATGTGTATTTCTATCCACAGTCCACAGTTATTTCACAAGAGAAACAGTAGATCGCACAACAATTTGAGATGATAAGAATCTGTCACTGTTTACTGTTTAACGCGCAACAGTAGCTGTTGATATTGAAATGGGAAAGCTGGAGTCACATTGTAGTCGCACAGTTCCAAAAAATCATTAGGGATGAGCCGATGGTCAAAAATCATTTTTGTAAGAAGATAATCTTACATTTATGTGATCCAAAAACTCTAAATATCACATAAATGTTACACCAAAAAAGCAAAATGGTGTAACAAATGACACATGACAAATATCTCGTCATCGCTACCTGCAAACAGGATGTGTGAGGCGAAGGTGTTGAGGGTGACCAGTGAGGCGGGCACTGCAGTGCCTGTGTGTCCGTCAGGAAATCCCACAAAGGCAGCACTCCACTGGATGGAGGGGAACGTGGGGAGGTGACCTGTCGCGTGGAAGAACTGCGTGGCAGCCAGAGACCACATCACTATCGGAGCCCAGGGGACATTAAAGCCACCTGAGGAAACACGACGAGAAGGTCATTAATGTTCACTGTTATCAGTCAAAAAGATGGTAAATCTTATTTATCAGAATGTTTTCAGTTTGTTCAGGTTAGTGCTGAGTCACTAATGCCAAATATGTACAGGAGTCCCTCAAGTTTCTGTGCTTGGAACCTGTTCTATTCCACTTCTATATGACACCACAAGTAAACACTGATGTAAGTCAACTCTTATGCAGATGATAGACAATTATACTTCATACTAGGGCAGTGTATGTCACTAGAGTGTGAAGTCCACAGAGGAAAACTGAGATTTTTGAATCTTGGCGACACAAATTAAGCTGATTTGATTTAATCTTACCAGAATATGTGCTTTGTAGGCCTCGGAGTGTGGTGGCGGAGGCGTGGATGTGCAGCAGAGCTCCCATTTCGAGCAGCAGCAGGAGGAAGGACAGAGCCATGCCCTCTGGGTGCAGCAGCAGCATACCAAGTGTTAAGAGGCCACAGAAGAGCAGCAGAGGGGCAGAGTACACAGTTCCCAGGCCGTAGGCCTCCACCGCCGGCCTGTTGTCCACCTCGCTGCCCACGCTCGGCTCGTTGTCGTCCAGGGAACGACGCATGCGCTGGTAGATCTGGGGGATGAGGTGGTGCAGCTCGGCTTGCGGGCTGATGCCGGTGCTGGCTCGATAGCGAGGCAGGGGTAGGGAAGAGTTTCTGGCTGAAGCTGTGGCTCTGGTCTTGATGAACACAGTGAGGGGGTCTAGACAGATCAGGAACAGCCCTAGCGCTAGGAGACAGAAGGCGGCCCTGGGGAGGAGCAGCTGGGCCAGCTTGATCATCTCGCCGAGGTTCCTGAAGCTGTCCTCTGGTGTGGCGCTAACAGCCCAGTGGAGCCCGAGGCACGTGGACAGCAGTGGCAAAATCCAGCGGGCCGTGAACACCGCCCCGCCCGAGGAGTTGAGGTTACCGTAATGGCGGAGGCAGTGTCTCAGCAGATACGTCCACACGCCCAGAGAGACGACAGACAGAGCGTAGTGGAGGTTCTTCATCTGGCTGTCCTGCAACCGCGACAGAGGAGTCAGGAACGGCGAAGGCTGGCAGTAGCCCTGCTCTTCCCGACAGCCGTGGAACGACAGGGAAAGGTAGAGGCTGCCGACAAGGAGTCCAACACAGGCCAAGAGGGTGCTGCTTTCTTTCCTCACAAAGGAAGGAGACAAGGCCGGCGAGGGCAGCAGCCCTGCAGACTTCAGAGGGTCGTAGCTGGGAGGTAGGAGTAAACCATCCCAGTTGAGATGGACGGGAGTATAGACAACCAAGGACAACAGGAGAAAGGTCACTACCCGTCCTTCAGCGATCACATAGCTATCTGAGAGCAGGGAGGCACAGCGGAGGAAAGCAACCAGGATGGGAGGAATGAGGAGACGCCGCCGAGTCAGCCAGTTGGTCCACTTTGGAGGTTTGGATCCATTTTTTGCCACATGAACGGTTCTCGTTCGATAAACTGACCAGAAGAACAGAAGCTCTGCGCTGAGGGCGGCAGCCGCGAGGCACCACGCTACCTCAATGTACCCATGTGTGAGCAGCTGACCCACGGCCACACAAACCCCCACGGCAAGCGCCACGACAGCCGGGGCCTTCAGTCTGCGAGCATTCTCCCTGATCAGCACAAACGACAGCTCGGACAGGACGTAACACATCAGGCAGGCGAAGGCCAGGATGACTAAACCTGCTGCCATCTTGAGCGGGTTGAATCGAGCCCACGTGGCTCGACAGGTTTCTCTGACGGAGGTGAGGTAGGCCTGCATTGAGGCGGTCAGCTGAGGAGAGGGTGACCGGCCCGCTCCCACTGTGGCCAGGTACTCGGAGGAGAGGCGGGCGAATTCAGCCTTCAGCTGAGAGAGACGTGGAGGTGGAATATCTTTGGCCATGCTGGAGTACGTCTCCAGGAAACGGTTCACCTTCACACACAGAGGGAAAATGATTGGAAAATGAATACAAGTGAAAACACGATGACCGGATATTATCCAGGATATGTGAGCCCTGGACTTTTCTGCATAAAATCACTTTTTCATGGGATCAAAACACTCTTTTCTGCATGAATCCATTCTTAAACTCAATGCAAAAACTTAAAACAAGGTCAAATACACGGTTTGTTCTGCGAGGTCAAACGTGATGAGTCCAGTTGTAACTGCTCATACATATTTTTTCCTGCCGTGCTTTGTGTGAAATGCAAATGAAGCTACGCAGGCGAAGAATGGGAAAAAATGTCAAGGTATTCATGCTTCATCCTGTCATCAGCTTGTAACTGGGCAGTCTACCTGCTTCGCGTTGATCCACAGCGCCTCCAGCTGGCTGGGACCTGTCGGTGCAACTTCTGCCTGATCATGAGGAGGGAACAGCGGCAGGAGAACCTGCCCCACGCTGCTGTACGGGATGGGGATTCCCAGCAGCAGAGCCAGTGAAGGCACCAGGTCCGTCTGAGGAACTATATCAGGCTCATCCTGCAAAACATGAGGGAAATAAGATTACTACATCATTCATTCAATGGCAGTGTAAATAGTGTAAATTGGATATTTGCTGATTAAATAAAATAAAGGAAATCGGACACACAGGAAAAGATTGAGTGAGTGGTTTTATGTGTATTCTTCTATTGCCTCTTGAATCCTTACCAACTTATTATTTGCTGCTGTTATTCAACAACAAGTTCAAGAGTCAAGTTTCCTGCTGCAGGTTGTGACCGAGCATGAACAGAATCTAATGAATCTGGTTTGGAGAATGTTTGCTATAACAGCAGAGGTCAGTCAGTCAGTTTACTTCAAATTTAAGGCACATTTTCTTTCATCTTTTGTGAAAGAGTAAAGCTAAAATCGCCTCTTTTTTTGTGTCACAACCTCTAATTTACTAACACCGGGGCTTCTCCACCAACCTGCGACGGCGGTCCTGGAAACAAAGGCACTGGACTATAGAGGAAGAGAGCGGCGTCGGTCTCCTTCAGACTTTCACCACCATGATCTCCAGTGTCCGTCATCCCGTGATCTCCCATCACTACCAAGAGAGTGTCGTTCTGCAGACGGTCAATCACAGACCTGGAAGGAAAATATAGAATATAAACAGTGAATATGCTCTGAGAACATAAATAGAGACGGTAATTGTAGTTTGAAACAATTTACTGAACTTCACATGAGCTCATTTACTGCTGTTCTATTATTCATAAATATCTTAATATCTGCTGAACCAAAGGTCACAATGATGATGATGGTGGTGGTGACAGCAGGTGGAGGAGGCTGTGAAACAAACACGGAACAGCTGTGCTCTTCTCTGACCTGATGACTCCGTCCATCTGTGTGAGCTTGTCGGCCATGGCCGGGTGGTCGGGTCCGAACCTGTGCCCGCAGTGATCCACGCCGAGAAAATGAGCAACCAGGACGTCCCAGTCGTTACCCGTCACTGTGAAAACCAACACATGACGGACACATGAGTGGACGCTTATCAGGAGTTTTTGGCCCATATATTCAACCAATATTAACTGTTTTTTTGCTCCATCTTGTGAAATATAACAGTTAAATGACATAAAAAGTTGCTTCACTTCAGTAGCCAGTTCTTGAACAACAATTATGGTCTTATATATCATTTTATATCTGTACTGCAGTGCAATTATACACCAATCCAGTGAATTTCTCCGTGAGATGAATAAAGTATCTATCTCTATCTATCTACACAGTATTTTCACTAGGAATAATATATAAACTAAATACTAAATACACAAAACAGGTCATCAAAATAAACCAGTGAAAAAACTTTTTGGGTCTTTAAAATAGAATAAAAAGATAGCAAATGTTGTAAATTCTAATTTAAATATCATACTGTTTTAGGTACTTAGTAGTAAAATGTACTCACAGGGACATAAAAGCATTTTGAATCATACATACTGGTGGAGTAAAGGTTTTGGAGGATGCCGTTGTCCACCGTGTGCAGATCCTTAACGTTGAAAGAAGGGAAGGGCAGACAGCGATAGAACTTCTTCGGGAAAAGACTTTCCCAAGTGTCGTCGCCCATGAACACAACCCGTTTTCCTGAGATTAGATAAATGAGGAGATTAGATGTGGAACATTTCAATTCAATTAGTAAAGAAAGTGTTTAAATTCATATGTAACTACTCACCGATTTGACCCAGCTGGTGGATGAGATTGTCCTCCAGGATGGCGCTGGAGGCAAAGTTGTTACCGACATCCACAAACGTGGGTAAAGATCCAGTGGTGAAGCCCTTGATCCTCTGCATGGTGGTGGTGGGCGGGTCAGCGTGGAAGGGATACAAGCGGCTGTGGAGAGGTCTGGAGGAGGTGATCTCCTCCACCACGGGCAGCTTGTTCTCGTACGGTCGCGGCGCCAAGTTGCTGGAGTCAAACTGAGCGAAGTCGATCTTCAGGGCGTCGATGATGATGAGGACGGCGCGGCGGAAGCGCGGCCGAGTGTGGCAGAAGTCCACCGGCTCCTGCCCGGGCTGCAGCACGTCACCACAGGTGCTGGTCCGGTTCACCTCCAGCCTCACCAGCAGGAACCCGCCCATAAACAGGTAAAGGCCCACGAAGTACAACGAGCAGATGCAGAGGAGGAGGAGGGACAAAACTGGAGACCCCTTCATCCTGAGACACACATACAGGTTTTCCATTTATGTGGAGAACTGAAGCAAAGCCTGAAACATATCCAGTTAGTCCCAACCTGCGTAGGAATTAGTGACATCTACTGGTGAGACTACAGATGGACGCCTCCTCTCACCCTCATCTTTCACAAGCACGTCAGGGTACTAGCAGAGTGGCCTTCACAAACCAGAAAGAATAATGTGGGTTTTTTTTTTATTTGTGTAGAAAATTCTGCCTTAAAACACAGAACTCAAGCTCTGGATTCAGGCCACAGTGTGGCACAAAATGGGAGTTTCTGTAAAGTACATGTAAATGGCTTTACTAAGGCAATATTAACCAAACTATTCTCATTTTTTAAATAATTGTACACAAATACAAACATCAATATATGTAGTATATTACATTTCCATCAATAAACCTTCATATTTGATCTTTAAAGGTGGAGTTCCAGACACATAACCAGATGCCAATTTGTCGTTTTCTGTCCATAAAGACATTTCCCCCTACATGTAACTGGTCTCTTTAAATTTCATTCAGGAGCAAAGGTAAATGTTTATTACTTGAACAATTGTCATGATACAGTAATTGTTGTTATACACTGATTTGAAATACTTCTACCATGATAACTACCCAAACAAAATTCATTTTACCTCTTACTTTAACCAATAACTCAGAAATTAGGCCTTCACACCTCATTAGAACCAGGCTTTTGTCCAGATGAGGCCTAACAATCCAGAAAGACATTATTTATACAAAAGAAGTATACACAAACCTGTGTGTGCACACAAATATGTGCACACACAGGTTTGTGCAGCTCACATCTTGTCAGGACCTACCCTAATCTATAACCATTTTATGCCTAACCTAACTTCAACCAGGGCCTCAGAAATGAGGACCTGCCTCATTAGGACCAGGTTTTGATCTCTGTGACGACTACTGGTCCTGACAAGGCCAGTATATATATACAAGGAAAAGTGGTACAAAACACACGCATATGAGTACAGCTATTCTTCTGAGGACACTTCATTGACTTACATATATTCACCAATTAATAACTATCTTTGAATTTAAACATAACCACAATTAAAATATTGGTCCTTAACTTAACCAGCTCTGCCTCATTAAGAGCAGGTTTTGATCTCCACAAGGACTACTGGACCTGACAAGGTCAGTGTTTATACCAGGAAATTCCAACAGAGACTACAAAACAAATACACACACACATATTTGTGCACCTATTCTTCTGAGGACACTGCATTGACTTCCATTCACGTATACACCCTAAATGAAGTTTAATCCCTTACCTTAACCATAACCACAATTCAAATTTCAGCCCTTATCTTAACTACAGCCTCAGAAATGAGATTCTGCCTCATTGGCACCACGTTTAAGGACTACTGGTCTATGTTTCTGTCAGGAAAAAAGTCCTAAAGAGGTAACAAATACAAGAAAACACAGAGATCAGACACTCACTTGTTCCTGAAGTGACACCTGCTACACCTGATGCTAACACTAGCAACGGTTGACAGTTGACAGAAACTCAAAGTTTCACTGTGATCGGTGAACTTTCACTAACGAGTGTGTTTAAAACGTGTCCGTTTTAAATGAATTAACCAACCAACCAACCGACTGCTAACCAGTTAACGCAGTTAGCCGCGGCGGCTAGCTCTCCTCGCTGCCGTCACTGACCTTGTCTCTGGGTGTTTTTTTGTTTGTTTGTCCTCTCTCGGTCGCGGGCCGGAGGTGAATGTGTGTGTTAACAACAACACTGAGGTGCAGGGGCCTCAGGTGAACAGAGAACCAGGAGGCGCCTCCCTCACCTTCATTGAGACGCCGGTACCGTGAGATTACAGGCAGCTTGTCACAGCTAGGAACTCCAGTGAGCGTGGAACTCCAGGCGGAAACGTGGCGGCTGCGGACGGTTTTGTTTGTGACACTGAATCAGATGTGTCGGTTTGTTTTTTTTCCATTCTTTATTACCGAAGATTTAAGACAGACTTCACGCCAACAAAATTGTGTAAAAATGTCAAATAACAAAAAAATCATACAACTCATATGCTATTTTGTTGTACAGGAAGTTGTTGTAGCCGGAGCCAGAGTCTCTTATTTTGAAGGCCAGAATGAACGCAAGTGGAGACGAGTGATATTGACGGCATGTGAGAAGAAAAATAGTAGTCTCTTTTTGTTACGATCCATATATTATTATTGTCATCGTTTTTATTTGTATTATATTATGAACACCAGACTTATGGGCTTTATTCTGCTTCTCACACTCACCGTCAATAACACTCATTGCCACTTCCTTTCACTCTGGCCTTCAAAATAAGAGACTCTGGCTTCAACAATTTAAACCTAAAAATAGCTTACACTAATAAATAATTGTCATGATAACTACAACGCTGGTTATAGCCAATAAAATACAATAAAAACATAAAATACAATAAAAACACAATTAAAGACACTTCCCTTTTTCACAAACTTTAATTTTTATTCAGTTACTTACACCCAAATAAATCCAATAGTCTCTCAATTCACACACCATCTCTTTCCAATATGATTGTATACTTTTTAAAGAAGTGCCTATTTCCACAATATCATTTGCCGTCACTTAAAATCCTTTCACTTTGAGTTTCAAATGAGAGACTTGGCTGATTTAACTTTACATAAAGGAATTCCATGAAAGGACAAACGTGCTGCTTTTGCAGCGAAACATGACATTTAACAAGTGCTTAATGAATATCCCACACAACATGTCAATTTAATAAATGGAACATTTGTTTCTGGGCTTTCTGGGGTATTTGCCAAGCATGGAGAACAAATTAATTCTGGAACAACTTTTGTCGTAAGGGTGTTGCACGTTTTTATCAAATACAAGTAAACTACACTTTCCTACCACTCTGAGGCTGCAGCCAGACATTACACCCACCAACTCAAAGATGCTGGTCCCAGAGAAGTTGCTGAAGTCAACTGAGGAACTGACAATAATAACTGTAAATGCGTTTTTTTCTAACCTGAGCTGACTGTAAATTACTGCATAAATAAAAAATTAAGCTACAAAACCTGAAAACAACAGTGGAACAAAGAGAGGAAAACATTAAATCAGGGCTGAATGTTTTAAACACAATCCGACAGCTGTTACATCCCGGTGTTTATTTCCTAATATGACAATAACTTGAAAACATGAACAAAAGTCAGTGAGGAAAATGTCCTCACTCCAAGGCAAGACAGTGACAGATTGTGAGTTGGTGTTTCTTCTTCTTCTTTGTTCTGTTGTTGTTTGAACTTCACTGATGCCTTGGAGTCTTCAGAACATGGTTATAACCTCCGTCTCCTGCATCTGTGTCATTCATTCACTTCTTCTGAGTTCATATTTGAAACCTCTGCTACTGAGTCGGCTCCGACTGGTTGTGGAGGTATTCACTCTTTTCCTCCGACGCGTCTGCTGCAACCTTTGGTGTCGTCTTTGCCAGCGTGCTGTAAATGGTCATGGCCTGAGGAGCAGGGGAAAAACAACACGACGGTCACCACCGAACATGATACAGAGGCACGTTTTCTATACATCCAAGAGCAGTTAAGGGACATTTTGAATCCCTTAGCTCAGTTAATAAAACAACTACTGATGTTTTCGATCATATCGGAAATTTCTGACGTTAACTTGGAGGTTAAGAGGGACCAGAAGGTTAAAAAATAATACTGGACCAGTGAAGCATGAGAAAGCAGAATTTGAATGCACTAGCTGGTGTTTTTGGTGCAGATTTTATGTATAATTTCAATACTTTAACCCTGAACTGTGGAAATGTCCACCTGGATCAACAAATAACATTACTAGATACACACTGTATATAGACTGAAAAAAACAGTGGTTTAGCAGTTTAGTTAAACTTTAACGTGGCTCTGCTGCAGAACATGTGTATGATTACATTGTACTTGATACCTGTGTGACCATTCCGCTGATGTCCCCGGTGTTAGAGGGCAGCAGGATGGTGTTGGACTGTTTGGCAAGGTTTGAGAACGCAGACACGTACTGCTCAGCCACACTCAGTGAAGCAGCGGCATTTCCATTCTGTATGAGGCACAGGGGGAGGGGGGGGGTTTACATAAAACATCAACGACATGAACTTTCAAATGAAGACTATGATGTTGAGTTTTCTCTGTTTTCACCTGCTCAGTCAGAGCCTCCGACAGCATACGGATGGCCTTGGCTTTGGCTTCAGCTTTGGCTATAGTGGCCTGGGCTTCACCTGGAAGAAAAAAACACAGACATACAACCGTAAATAAGCTCTATTTACAACAGAACAACAGCTGTGTCTCTAACTATCTGTGCTACAAGACAAGCACAGATATATAACAACTAAAGTGTGGAACTTAATGAACGTACCAGATGCTTTATTGATCTGCTCTGCTTTTTCACCCTCAGACGCCAGGATCTGAGCTTGTTTACAACCCTCGGCGACATTAATGGCTGATTCCCTCGTCCCCTCGGACTCCAGCACCGTGGCTCTCTTTTTACGCTCGGCCTCTACCTGCACACACAACATGAATAAATTAAACGATTAAAAGGCTCCCTTAAGCTTCAACTTTCTTCTTTCAAAAGTGGAAATATCACTCTCACCTGCATCTGCATGGACTCTTTGACACGAGGTGGAACGTGAATATCTTTGATTTCGTAACGGAGGCAGCGAATTCCCCAATCATCCGATGCTTGGTTGATGGAGTGGACAATGTTGGAATTGAGAGACTCCCTTTCCTTTGAAATGAAAGTGGATGTTTATATATATCCACAGCACATTTATTACTATTTCTCCTTTTCTTCACGACAGTAGTTTATGTCTTTACCCTGAACACTTTGTCCAGCGTGAGTTTGCCCAGTTCTGAACGCATGGTGGTCTGAGCCAACTGAGTGACGGCGTATTCTGGATCCTCAACGCCGTAACTGGCCTGAGAACAAACACACAGGAAGGAGAGAGATTTAAAAAAACACAATTTATATAACTAATATCAAAGTATAACATAGAGAAAACCTATTTGAAATTCTCCAAACATACCTTAAATGGGTCCAGGATCCTTAAGTAAAGCACTCCATCAATCTGTAGCGTTACATTATCTGGAAAGACAAGGCCGTTAATAAATCATGTTACTGAGACAGAACTGTTTTCAATTATCAGTAAAATGATGGTGTGAAGGGTCCTCACACTAATTCATGTATAAAAAATAATTAAAAGTGAATTATTTTTGGTTTGTGGACAAAACAAGACATTTGAGAACATAATCATTTCCAGGTTTCCAACACTGATCAACATTTTCTGACATTTTATAGCCCAAACGAACTTACACATCTCCCTCTCTGTACATCTCAAAATCAGTTTTTGCTTTTAAGTCACTTCTTAAACTAACTTATTTAAAAAAGCCTTGCTATAATTGTGCATATATTACTTGTACTACATTATTTAACCTGGTCTTAATGATCTTTACTTTGTTTGATTGTTATACATTTGTGCTGATGCTATTTTGGTGATAGTGTTGAAACTGTAATATAGGTCTATAGAAATACCCATTATTGTTATTATTACTTACCTAGAGACACAGCAGACTGCTCTGGGACGTCAATCACAATCTCTTTAAGACTTTGCACATAACGAATCCGGTCAAGCACAGGGATGAGGAAGTTTAAACCCTAAATAAAAAAATAAACAAAGTGGAAGAAAAATTAGTAAACATAACACACGTTAGTACATACAACTTTCATCGCAGTAGAACTTTAACAGGAACGATGGAGGATACTGGCTCTAAGATGCGGTGAAAGCGACCCATCCTCTCCACCACCCAGGCTTCCTGCTGCGGCACAAACAGCACCACGGTGTTCATGGGTAAACTAGACGCCCATCGCTGCTGCGCTGGTGTCACCCACAGCCTGGGAGCAGTCCTCTGGCTTTGCTACACAAAACACACACGATGGTTTGTTACAGAACACAACAACATCAGATTTGTATGACAATTTGTTATATTTGTGAGCTATGGGATATTTGAATTTCCCCAAGGGGATGAATAAATAAAGTTTGTCTTATCTAACTTGATTATTAGATTATTAATGGATTTGTTTTTTTGTGTCTTTTTTTCAATAATTTAAACAAGTTTTATGATTTTGCCGCAAACAAAGAAATCATTCAAACTGAATCGGAAACTGATTCTTGGTTTGTCGACAAAACAGGACATTAGAGAACATAATCATTTACAGGTCTTGGTAAACATCAATGCACATTTATCAATATTTTATTACATTCTATGGACCAAACAAATACTCGATTAATGGACAGAATACTCAATTATGAAAATAATCGTTAGTTGCAGCTCTAAACATACAA
This sequence comes from Solea senegalensis, assembly GCF_019176455.1. Classification (NCBI taxonomy): domain Eukaryota; kingdom Metazoa; phylum Chordata; class Actinopteri; order Pleuronectiformes; family Soleidae; genus Solea; species Solea senegalensis. Next base: position 17,670,617 of record NC_058040.1, read on the forward strand.
ATCTAAAAAACAAACATGAGTAAAGGACTGTATATTAAATACATTTTAATTATATCCTTTTTGGAGAAAAGTTTTTCTATTATAGAACGTTTTGAATGAAGCTTTGATTGACTTTGTGACATTTTCCTTTGAAAATCATGAATGTAAATCTTAACAAGCACGTAGAAAAACAACAATCCTTTAATTGTTCTTGTAGTGATTTGTAAAAAACAAACAATATAATAAAGCAGTACATCCACCGACACGGACACAGTGACATTTGTGAATGACATTTTCGTGGATTATTAACACCCCGGTGATCACGGAATGACACCCACTTTCAAGCTAAGTAACCAGAAATAACACATAAATCACTGTTGTTTTACCTGCAAAATGGCGCCGCCGGCTCGACACAGCGACCGTAACATGATTGAAACACAAAAGAATAGAAAGTAGAAAAGAAATTCAGCTTTTTTTATTTGACACTACGTGAAAACTCTGCACTCATGTGAGTGAGTGAGTGACCCTCTCCGAACAGGAAACTAAAGTTACATCAGTGGTCCAGCGCTCAAACATGTCCGCCAGCGCGCGTAACATGAATCCAACGATAATCGTTCCGTTAGCATGTAGCATGTAGTTTTTTGTTTTGTTTTACACCAGTAACAGGTAGTTTTTAGTTGCTTTTTGATTATGAAATTTAGTCTGAATTGGTGTCATCTTAAATTAAAAAAAGGGAAGGTTTAGCTCTGTATGCTGGTTTCCCTTTAACCTTTCTCTTAACTGTTAAATCAGAAGCTAATATCAGCAGAATAATATATAGATTTATTTTAATTACCCGTGTCAATTATTTACATTAAAATGTATAAATAATTGTAGTTGTAAAGTGATTAAAACCTTAATATGGTTTTAATCACTATATATTATACCATTGAGGTTTCTGCTATCTGAACATAAACTTAACTATTTTAAATGTATGATCAAAATGTGTTTATTTTATCAAAAATAGTGGACTTGAAAATGCACGGCATAGAAAACTCTACTCTGCTGAGGGTTTAATGAAAATAACTTCATCAAAGACTGTGTTTTTCCACATTCTGCATTAAAACTGCACATACTCTACCTTTTAAATTGTTCCAATGTAGCTTGTTAAAAACATATTGTACCTATATTTTTGTCATTTGTCATTTATTTTGCGAACATTTTGTTTCTGATCTTCATATCTTGAGTTTGCTTCTGTCTTTTGTGCTGATGTGCCAGTTCACCCTCATAAACGTAAACCTTATCTCAAAACAAGGATATTTTAATACACGTAATGACTCGTTGAGTACACCAGGTGGTGCTGTTGCTTTTGTCTTTAAGATCAGTTGCTCCTGAAGCCCTTCAGACAGAGACCATACACTCAAATTAAATAATATAGCCTACTGTTTTTCCTATTGACTCTACTGTGTTATGTACAGCTCTTTAAAAGGGTTTGAAGGGATATTTTTAGGAAATGTGTGAATAACTATAGAAATATAAAAATAAACTGAAATAATCACATGACACAAGTGCAAACACAGGACAAATTAAACATTTGATTTGAGAATGAGTTTGCTGCTCACAAAGACCACTTAAAGATCAACAACATTTCGTTAGTATTAATAACATCATCATTATTATAATTATTATTATTATTATTATTATTATTATTATTATTTTTTTTTAAAGCGATTATACATTTATGTAAAAACATATATGTGTTTATTTATGTCTGTTTACATGTGTTACCCAATATTCCCCCTCAGGGATTAATAAAGTATTCTAATAACATTGGCTAATACAATAAAATACAATCTGTAGCATTTAGATGATCACTATTTTCACAATAAATCAATAATTATTTGAATGTTTTAATTTAAAGTTAAACATTGAATGGACCCTCCCAAATGTTACACACTGGACCTTTAAAATAGATTTTCTGTGACCCCAAAAAACAATATTTCAACATGAAATATTAATATAAAGCTCTGAATTAAATAAGAATAACAAATTATTCTGATTACACCAACCTGACTCTGGGCTAAATATGGAAATTAGCCAATGGCTAATACAATGAAATACAATAAGTAGCTAATGTATGTTAATGTGTGCTTTCCCTATTTTCACAATAAATACATCATTTTAATTACAAAATTCAATTTCTAGCAATAAATGTTACACACTGGACCTTTAAAAAAGTCATTTTTGAGTAAAAAACAAATGCTTACAGGGAAATTATTAATATAAATCTCCAAATAAATTAAGAATCACAACATATTACATACAAATATTTAATAAAAGTTTATAAAAACATCCTAACGTTCCACACGGATGTGTCTGCGTCACCTGTTTCCGCAGTAAACCTGTGCCTCTTAGTGATTGGTCGGCTTGAGTTGCGTAGCCCAGCCCTTTAGTGAAGCCCCTCCCTCTCTCTCCCTCCCTCCGCCCTCTGACTCTGCCTCTCTCAGGTTTGTCCGTCAATTCTGAGAGTAAAACTGTGTGTGATGGGAGTTTATATTCGTGGCGTGGCCGTGGCGTGGGCCCGCTGCTGCTGCTCCGTGGACGCGAACTCCGGCGTTACGAAAACACTCACGAACACCGACGAGGACGTTTGCAGCGTTTAAAGCGTGGACTTTTAACTTAACGGACGCTGCTGCCATGTAAGCGGAGAGTAAATCTGCGCCTGCTCTACAAACAAGTGTCAAACAAGTGCACTGTCGCTCTGCCATGTCGCTACTTTGCGTCAGAGGTGAGTTTTTAAACACTTTTTTGTGATGTTAACAACGACTTTTACCCCATTTTGTGGAATTCACTGTGATAAAGTCGATGGAAAAATCCATAGAAGTAGTTTTTAGTATCTGTCTGCGGACAGACGTCTCACTCCTTCAGGCTGTAGTGACAGGTACATTTGTCGTGTCCAGATTCTAAACTTTCTTTAAAAAAACAAACCAGAATCTTCTTAAAGCATGTAAAACATGTATGTAGTCACAATATTAATATCATTTATGTATTATAATGTTAATATAATATACTTATATAATATATTTTTCCCTTTTTGGAGCAGTATACACACAATATAGCAGCTGTTTGAGCCTCGTACTGTATCAGTCTGCAGATGACAACAATAGAATATAAACAAACTCTTTCATGAGGGCATTTAAAAATGTAAAAATGATTTCATTCATGGAAATAACAGACAAGAAAGAAAAGGAGCAGTAAGAATTAGGGTTGAACAATTAAATGTCATCAAAATCGCAATATTGCCTATAATGTGGTTTTCAAATCTGGACTTTGGTCAAATGTTCAGCTTTTTAAATAATGTAAATTAACAAAAGTAGTATAAAGTGTTATTTTGTGTTTTAATTGGGATTGGAGTAGTGCTGCTACGATTAATCGATTACTAAATGAATCGTCAACTATTTTGATAGTGGATTAATGTTTTTTCAGTAATTAAAAACAAGCTTTCTGATTTTTCGGTTTCTTAAATGTGAATATTTCCCTGTTTTTTTGCTCAAAGTAACAAATAAATCATTAAAACTGGATATTTTTTTGTTTTGTGGACAAACATCATAATTTTCACGTTTGGTAAACCCTTTCCCAGTACTCGATTAATCGAGAAAATAATCGATAATAATGGGAGATTCTAGATTCAGACCGTAAGTGTTGATCAGTAATTATTTGAGTAACAGAATTATGTTTTTGCCCCCAAAAATAAAGAAAATTCAAGCTTTTCCTAAATTTAAGAGATCAGCATCTACCTGTGAAAACCCCCAAATCTGTCAGCTGTCATTTATTTTTTATGATAGTTTACAAATGTGATGATAATTTGAATGAAAATGGCAATAATAACCCCCCTGAAACTGGACTAGGACTGTTAAATCCTCTGTGGTTTTTATTCATAATTCCAAACAAATTACTCAAAAAATAATATATAATAGCAGTCCCCCACACACACACACACACTTTCAAAATAAGGCTCCAGTCTGTTGGCTAAAACACACAGATGGTGGAGAACCTCTTGTTGTCTGTAGCATCCTTCACCAAAGCAAAGCCCATTATGCAACATCCAAATAAATCTGTGACAACAAGACCAATGTTTAACAAAGTACTGCCAAGAAGAGGAGGAGAGAGAAAAAAAAATAGGCTGAGACAAGTTTAAAGTAGAGCCTCGAGAAAATAAAAAGTGCTAAAAACAAATGTCGACTAAAAATGTGTTGTAGTCAATTACAAGCTGGCTCGTATTGATGAGTTTTAGTGTTTGTGCAAATTTGGAAAATAGTCAATATTTCAAACATGGTAATTAATAGGTTTTGGTCACTGAAATGCATTGAAAAATACAGGATTTTCTTTAATGAGGTTGTGTAGTACAGTAAACATGATAAATGTATATAAATTAAGATCAAATGAACACCTCTGATCTGTGGTTCCCTGTCTTCTTGAAGGCTCTGTGTCATTTCAGAATTTTGGGTCAGAGAGTGAATCTTTAAACTGTTTTTGTGAGTTTAAACATGTTACTTATGGCGTGTTTCCACGACTTGACTCGCCACGGCACGGTTATTTTGCCTTTCCACTAGCGATAGTACCTGGTACTTTTATTTAGTACATGCTCTGGCGAGGTTCCAAGCAAGCTGAGGCGATACTAAGTGTGACGTCACCAGACTGCTGGCCACTAGGCCTGTATTCAACCAAAGAAATTCTTGGTCGAAAATACTGAAACCGGGGGGGCGTTTTCTGAAGACATGCTGTTACCTGTGCTCTGCAAACACCGCCATTAGAAATTGGTACATTCCTCCAGATGAAATCAAATTAACCATAGACTGTATGAAATTAACACAGCAAAAAGTTGTCTTATCAGGATTCTGAGGGGAGGCGGGTCGAGCTGGGACCGTAGGTGGAAAAGGAGCTTTAGTGATTTCAGAGAAGCAAGGGAGTTCGAGTTCGGTCAATGTGTCATAGCAAATTCAGGTTAACCGTGAGGCGTGAGGAGGTAACGTGTGGTGGTGCTACAATGGCTACAACCACAACATTGTGTAATTTTTTTCTAATGTACATATCGTGTTGACGTTTGGCGGTGGATGGGTCTGATTGGAGTTTAGTGTCTGTCATGGAAGTTGTTAATATTGCTCTAAAAACCATAATACAACATGCTGGGAAAGGGTAAAAAGTCACTTTTGTCTTGTTCACGACAATAGACCTGAGAGTGTTCATTGATAAGAGTTTTGGCAAACGGTTGGTGTTTTCCATCCCATAAATACAGGACTGTCAGGTGTCTGGGCAGGTGTGTGTGTGTGTGTGTGTGTGTGATCAGCAGACGCTGTGACTCACTCTCTGATACAATAACGCACAGCTTGGCCATGTTGCTTTATCGATCGCTGTAGCTGAGAAGCTTCATCTCCATGGCGATGTGTTTACATAACATAACATCTAAGTGGTTTCTCTTACAACACTGGACATTTTTTTGGGAGGGGGACGGGGGACGGGACTCCTGCTGTGGATCAGGACGGGGCTGAGTGGACACATGGCTCACGTGGACCCCGACATGCGGCAGCAGCACTGTTAGGTTTAAAGGTCCAGTGCGTAAGAATGAGTGACATCTAATGGTGGGACTGCAGATGTAACAAATCTGGAAAACTCCTCTGTTCATACTTTATTTTACCAAGCAGAACAGGGAAGTATGGTTGCCTTCATATAGACTAGAAATAAATGATTGCAATGAAGGACGATTTTATTTGTTTGAGCATGTTATCGTAAGAACACCTGGGTTCATGGAGTTTTCATGTTCTCCAGTTTCCTCCCAAAAACATGCAGATTTAGGGATTAGCCACAATTGAACACACTAAATTGGCTGTAGGTGTGAGAGTGGATGGTTGTTTGTCTCTATGTGGCCCTGTGATGGACTGGCAATCTATCCAGGGTGTGACTTTGCCTTTTGCACTGTCAGCTGGGATTGGCACCAGCAACCCTCATGTGGAATATAAAGCGGTAGAAGATGAGTGAGTGAGTGAGTGAGCACATAATCATACACAGAGGTCACTCAGTGCAGTTTTAAAGAAATAAATGAGCACAAAGAAGCACTTTAAAAAGTAAAAAATGTATAAGTAAATGCTTCAAAGAATGATAGAAACAATCAGATTTAGAGAAATTCAGCTGGATAAAAGTTTAAAATATCTTTCTAATAAACATTTAAATAGTAATAGGGAAGATGGGGAACACAAACATCAGTAGATTCTGATCTTCGCGGTTTGTGTAGTAAACATGGACTGTGTATGAAAGTCAAAATGAATTCTTGTTGTGAAGTCTCAAGATTCTCGATTCACAGATGTGCTTTATCGTCTATGCTACTTCTGGGTTGGCTTCATTTGGCAAAGCAGAAGACTATGTCCACTTTTTAAATATGGTCTATGATAGTGAATAGCAGGATAATGGAGTGAAACTACGTTAAGAGATGCTCCATCCACGCTCAATACATAGACTTTATTCACTTTGTTCTCTGTGTTGTGAATAAACAGAGAACTTTTAACTTTTCATTTTAACGTGTAGTTGTCTTCAGTTAGACAGACATCGTGATGTATGACTGTCTCGCAGTGTATCGTTTACCACAGAATCGTTGTCTCGTGATATTATTGGTATCTGAAATGTTTGCCCATACGTAGTTACTGTTGTGAAAGAATCGGGGGGAAAAAAACCTCAGACAATAACAAAGTGTCGAGCAGATGTCACAGCTTCTCATTATCAGCTGCATGAGATGAAACGGTGAGGTGGTGAATGAGGAGGCTCCCCCTACGTCAGCACCTCAGCCTTATTTATCACCAGCTGAACAGTGACCACACAGGATGTCCCGCTTGTTTCACACATCATCGCGCCTTTTGTTCACTTGACTCATCTGTTGACACGCGCTCGTGTTAGTGAACAGTGACGGAGCACATCTTTGGCATGGCCATGGAATGGCCATGAAAAAAAAAAATTCAAAACACACTAACACAACAAAGTTGTCGTCTCGACTGCAGTGGCAGCGTTTTGTTTGCAGCCTGTGACGACGATGTTGGCTCAGCACCGGGATGAGTAAAATGGATTTAGGTTGAAAGACAGAAGTCAAGCCGCACTGTAACGCAGGCAGAGTGGTTTGGCTGAATGCAGCGAGCAGCAGAGCAGTGGAATTATGAGGGAAAGAGGCAGAGAGAGCGTTTAGAAGATTGTGGACAGTAATCCTCTGGCCATCTGTTGCTCTCCCGCTCTCTCTCTCTCTCTCTGTCTCTCTCTCTCTCTCTCTCCACCTGATGACCCCATGCAACAGCCAGTTTGAAATAGAAGTCCCTCTGCTGGGCAAATTGATAACTACTCCAAATTGTCTGATGCACTTTGCATTTTCTTAATTATCCTTGACTTTACTGTGACGTCATATTTTTTCATTAAGTGCCTTAATGTCACTACTTTGGGGTCATTTTTTGATTTTATTTATTTATAATTAAGGCTTATAAATAACAACTGGATATTTTCTACATATTTAATAGCTATATTTGAATGTAAAGCTGCACACGGGTTGTTTCTCTGTGTTAATGAAACCGTAGTTTTGACATGTTTGTGCTTCTTAAAGAGTGAGAGTGATATTAATAACTGTAAAAATTCAGATGAAATGAAATTGACTATGTGGTCAAAACCACAAATAGACAGACTTAACATTGCTTAAGTGAAATTTTTAAATGTACTTTTATATGTACCATATTTAATTTATGTTATTTAGTGTATTATATTTATTCAATATGATAAAGTTGATGATTGTCAATTCAAGGCCTTTTAAAACCAGAAAAACTCATCACAGATACCTTATCAAAATCTAACAAGATAGATATAATATCGATTTATTGCACAGCACTGTTGTTAATGATGCTCCAGGTTGGAGAGATTAACATTTGGTACAATTTGCAGCGGCGAAATTGTTCTGGAAACTGAAATATTTGTCTATAAATGCAAGGATTTGTCTGTCTGTCCATGTATCTGTCTGTCACTCACATTAGACATTGAAAGGTTTGCTTGGCACGGCTTAAAACTTGGCTGCTGACATACTAGAAACATTAAACAGGACTGTTGATGTGGAATAATACCAAAAACACACATGAAAAACACAAAATTACACAAGAACAGGCAGATAATGAACAGAGACTGCACTGAATTTAGTAATATCAAATAGAATCAGAAATCACATCAAATTGGACTAATGTGAATCAGAATTAAATCAATTCAGGAAGTCAGTAGTGTTACTCAGCCCTAGTAGGGTGATAATTCTGCTAATAATTATTCTGTAAATGCTGGTGAGCCCTGCGTCCAGCACTGTTTGAGGCTGAATAGCCTCTAAACCCACAGAGGAATGATAAGCATCAGTTTCCACCATAATAGCCTCCTGTGTTTTTTTACCCTTTGCTTTTGTGTCACGGCTCTAAATAACATCATGCAAATCAGGACGTGAGGCCACTGGTCTGTGATTGGTCAGTGACTGCGAAAAGTGTGTGAGAGAGTGGAAAAGACAAAAGAAAAAAACCAAACCCTGTTCTGTTTCTTCACTTTTTCCACTGAGACAGGAAGTGATTCAGTTCTTCTTTGACATGGTTAACATGGGGAAAATGTTGATTTCTCAGAAGAAAGTTGATCTAATTTACTTTCTCTTTGTGGATAAAACTCAAACATTTATGTATCTGGACTACACTTGCAATTGTTGTTTTCCTGTACAATACAGTATAAAGACTTTGGGGAGCTAAAACATGAAAATATGAAAAGCATCATTTGTGCCTCCGTCATCCCGTCCTTGTCCATCTGCCGTCACAGGCTGCAGAGGTTTAGTAGGTTACATTCCTGCACACATAATTCTGCCACGGCAATCACAATTAATCCCCCCCCTGCAAAGTGCTTTGCAATCCCACAGACATTATTGTATGGATGCATCAAGGGGGAATAAAGATGGTGCGTCTAAAAATAAACCGAAAATGATTAAATAGAGGTTTAAGGAAGGGGCTGCTGTTGCCAGACATTTTTGCATTTTTTGTTTGTTATCTCGAGTCCATCTGTCCTGATCCAGGTCTGGCATTGTGTGTTTGTTTGTACTACAACTGTTCAGGCTTATAGTTCCTTAGTATGTTATATATTATACTACACAACTATCAAATCGCAGGAGACGCAATATTTACTTGTGTCAAATGATCATTTTAAGATTAGATAATGTCCTGATCTAAACACGTCATACTCTCCAGATGGAAGAAAACTTCTTTATTTCTGTTTTTGAAATGAAAATGAGAATAATTATGTCAAAATAGCCATTTCCAGTACATTATCAGAGTCAGTACATTATTAGGGTTCGGTTAGTTTTATTTAGGCTCATTTTATTTAGGCTGTCCAGGTGAACTGGAGACAATACAGTGTCCTTTATAGACGGGTCATGGACAATGTTGGAGGTCCTGTCCTGGACCAATTATTATTATTATTATTAGTTCTTTAATTATCATATTTATGAGTAAGTAATGGTGGTTAATGTGTGTTTTTTGTGTCATTACAAACCCACACAGTGAGGCAGAGTGACTCAATGGAAACATCGCGTGTGTTTATTTTGTTTTTGTCTCCTTTCATTCTGACAAACGTGTGAAGTGTTGCTGCTCAGCGTCATGAGGCTGTTGTTCAGGTGTCACGAGGCAGCGAGTCACGGCTCACATCTCTGCATATGAATGTATTCTTCAGGCCGCGGTCGTATGTTTGCATCTCTCTGACTTGTTTTTCCCTCAGGTTGAAATCACTTAAATTGATGTTTTTTTTCCTCCTTTTCTTTTACAGTGAAAAAAGCCAAACTCCAGGGATCTCCAGGTGAGTCACTTAAACAAAAAACTTAATGTTTATTCGCTCACATTCTGCACACACGTCACACACGTAGGCTACATTTTCACATGTAGGTTAATCACCCAAATTCTGGCAGTCCTCCTGGGGCCAGGTTTGATTTAGTGTGATGTAATGCTGCGTCCTTCCGTGCCAAAGCGTGCACAGGTGAGTCCAAACAGTCTCCACCCGGGTAAATCTCTCACATCGACTTTAAAGCCCCGTGACGTTTCTGTTGGGAGCAGAGCAGGGCAGACACCAGCTCTGGCAGCTTTGGATCTGCTGCTGACATTTCACTCTCACTCTCAGTCCCTGACTGACCTTTGTAAAGTCAATTATCCAGCAGGTCTCTACATTTGTTCCTCTTAGTCCCTCCCCTTTTCATCCATGGGTCTATACGCTGTAAGGCTACATTCAGATTGCCAGGCGGTGGATGATTCTCATCCTAATTTGCAGAAGGCTAAGGTCAGATTTTTGTATTATTATTATTATCATTGATGTGACTCAGATAGGGCTGAACAATTAAACAAGATGTTATCGTAATTGCAATATGGCCTACTGCCATTACCATTTTGGATTAAATATTGTCCGGACAGACAGATGAAAACTCACGGAATTGCACAAATATCACACACTAATCGTTTTAAATATGTGATTCAGATGAAAATGGGAATAATCAAATAATTAAAATTACCATTCCCTCTCATATCTCGAATCACATCGCAATGTCAGTCAAAATAATCGCAAATACTGTACATATTTATTCAAAATCGTTCAGCCCTAGTCTCAGATCAGATTTCCAATCGTCAGTTGCGATTTTAAAACCAGACCTGTGTCATTTCACTACGTGATCCCAGCTTTTACTTTGAAACAGGGAAAAGACGTGCTCTGTTTGTGACGTACTGTAAGTCTCAGATAGAGACACTGAATCGATGTATATTTGTGCCCTGAGACGCGCGCGGCTCTCTCGCGTGACAAACACGTTTAAAAAAGGTCTGTTTTCCAAAAAGAGCCACATGTCTCACTCACACTGTGACACACGTGGTCTCACGTGGACAGTGACTGAGACGTTTCTTGACATGCAGCACACCCACCCAGTGTGAGACAAGCCTGCGTGACAGAAGTGTCTCCGCTTCTCTGAGATATTGTTTTTAGATTGTGAGCCTCTGTTGGTTTTATCTGTGTGTCTGTGCGTGTGTGTGTGTGTGTGTGGGGCCTCCTCCCTTCACTGGGCCACACCACATGTCACGCCTGCCTCAGAGCAAACAACCCAGATAATTCTGTGCAACAACGCTGTCTTCGTTCTACAACTCAGGTTACACAGGAAGTGTAAATGGTTATTTAATGCTATTATTTGCTACTGTCATATTATTTGGTATTATTGTAATATTTTGCTTTTGGAATTTAATCCACGTTATTCAAACATTTGCGGCCTCTTAGAGCAAAATAAAAGTTTCTCCCAACCGTTCTCTCATAACATAAAAGACAAGAGGACGCATTCATACGTGGTGGAGGCCCCAAACTGCGCCAAACTTTTGTCCACAAACCAAAAATCATTCCGTTTTAATGGTTTATTTGTTGTGTTGAGCAAAGAAACCAGAAAATATTCCGATTTAAAAAATCAGAAAACTTGTTTTAATTGTTTAAAACACACTCAAACCAGTTAATAGATTATCAAAAAATAGTTAATGAATAATCATCGCAGCCCTAAATCACAATATTTCTCTCGTTATCTGGCTCTAGGACCTGTTAAACCACATAAATCTTTAAATCTTATATTTCTATAGGCATTGTAATGGCCATTCATATACACACACCTGTGCATCAACACTAGATATATAGATCGATAGATAGATCTGCACTTAAAGTCCTCTTTACTGACTGGAAGAGTATATTGAGAACAGTTTCCTGTGTAAATGTTCTCTGGCCTGTATATCGCTGTACTTCCCATTTCTATGTGAATTCTGGGAAATACCAGTCGCTCCCTCCTGTTTATTCAGGTTAAGGGAAAGGAATATGTAACACATGTCCTCATTGTTAATTAGTCCGTGTGATAATCCTAACTTGTGACCATTGGAGGAAGTTTACACAAGGCTGTGTGATCATGTGCTTCCACCACACCTTCACCAAGGTAGATTTTGGGCTTTACTTTCAGGGCCTTCCATCAATTGTTTTTCTGTGCAAGTCAAACGAGAGGCGACCTTGTCTGGGCCACCGGCCAGGTGTTGTACTTTCCACTGAACGGCCACAGGAAAGTCAGGCCAGATAAGCGCCGTGTGTTCCTGAATTTATGTGCAGTCTCTGTATTTTTTGCGTGCCTGAGAATTTCAGTTTTGTTTTTATGCGAAGACTCCCAGGACATGCACACATACACACACAACCACCTCAGATGGTCTTCAGCTGTGGTGAAGTCCTCTGATGGCTCTGTATCTGCTGCTGTCTCATGCAACATTGATGAGATGCCTGTATTTAAAATGTCAAGCCTTTCCGACGACCTGTGTTTCTCTGACTAATTCATTGAAAAAACTCATCATCGATCAATATTAGATGAAGATGCAGTGAACTTAAAAGTCTAAAAAAAAAAACCAGGACAAATACTGAACCTACAGTTCACCTCATCTGATTCCAGGTGTCATTTCAGATTAGGGTTTGGATGACTCTGGACTCTGACCAAAAGTATACACTGGGACGTTATTATCAATGATTCTTATCCAAAGTGGTCAAAGGAATGGGGAACATATCTTATGAGTCTACTGAAGTTATTTACGTTAATTCGAGCCTGACTGATGTTGAATTACCAATAATAATATTGATGATTGGGACTATAAAAGATGTCCAGCAATAACAACATATAAGCTGTCACATATTTCAACATATTTAATTCTCGTATTACTCTCATGTTAAAATTGACTGTTATTTTAAATAGGTCTTGTTTTTAATGTAATAGAATTTTGTGTAGTTGCCTTTGTTTTATGACTTTTATTATCTTATAAAAAGCATCTTTTAGCTCCCTTTAAAAGCACTATATCAATATCAATGTGTAATAACTCAACGGTACACTTGATTTGGTGTATTTATTGGCTTAACTTCTCTTGTATTTCACATTATTAGCATAATGTTTTAATAAAGGAGATTATTATCCGTTATCCTTACATCTATATCATTTTGACACTGATAATCCAGTATTGGCCTCATAAATCCATCATGGCTCAGACTCTAGTGTGCATGCATGTGTGATTTGTGTTTTTCCAGCCAGTTACCGCTGCTTCCTCCTCCACAGTGCAGATTGTATTGGCCATATATAGTGGACACCACCTGCTGTAAAGGTCCCACAGCCACTAAGTGGCTCTTATCTAATCCAACATCCTCCTCCCTTATCTCATCTCCTCTATTCATGGGAGGCGGCCCAAGTGTGGCACAAAGCATGGACTATCTAATTAGGGAAAGGCTTGAACATCCCCCAGGCTCCTTTTGTAATTATGGCTTTGTTACCACTGTCCTCTAAGACACTAATTGGGCCCATGTCCTGTCACTGGTGGTTGTTGTCGTAGGGGGACACTGACAAAGCTGTCACTCCGCTGGTTGTTTACAGCATTTGTTTACGAGTCAGATTTGATCTTTTGTTTTTATTTACACAGAGTGACGGGCAGAGGAATGTTGCAAGTGTCCACCCGTGCCGACTGTTTTACTGTCTCGTTGTGTCAAGAGTCGCGTTTACTTATCTGGCTGCCGTGTTAGAGGCTATGTGCTGAGTAAATGTTTCAATATGTTGCCGGGGTAACCAGGGAGAATCTTTGTTTAACCCAGTCAGGTGGTCTTTCTTTTAAGGAACAGCTGAGGCTCTGCTTTTATTTCCCATACATCTTTGTGTGTGTGTGTGTGTGTGTGTGTGTGAGTGTGTGTGTGTGTGTGTGTGTGTGTGTGTGTGTGTGTGTGTGTGTGTGTGTGTGTGTGTGTGTATTTGTGACCTCTTTAGGACCTTTTCTGGCATAAACACTGACGTCATGGAGACCAGAACCTGGTCCTCATGATGAAGAACCTCATTTCTGAGGAACTGGTTAAGTTTAGGACTAAGATTTGAATTGTGAATTGAATTGAATACAGATGGTTTTAAAGGTAAATTATCTTTATTTTTAGGACACACTCATTTTGTGTGTGCGAAGTTTCAACTCATACAGTGTTGAATTGAATAGAATTGAATATACCTTTTATTGTCCAGGAAATATTTCTTTGGACCCATGATTCTGTACTGTATGTTCGTATACTGTACACATTTTAGATGTTTTAGCTGATTCACTCTGTCCTAATATATAAATTCACTCTGGCCAAATTTATATATTTCATGGTGCTAGAAAGGAGAGACACGGGAAACGAGTTTGACGCTCTGCCCTGCTGCAGGAAATGAAAAGTGGTTGTTGTGTTTCAGGCTTGTGTCTAATCCCTCTCACCCTCCCTCACCCTTCGCCTGGTGCTGACAGCTGGTGCAGTCGGTTGTGACTCCACTGTCCAGCGTCGCTGGTTCTGCAGAGGCTGATGTTGGTGTCACAATAGTTCCCGCAGTCGTCGAATCACCTTTAATCCAAGCTGGAATTCACTTGCAGTCTTGATGGAATCAGGTCTGACGGAGACCTTTTTCTGTAGTAAACATACTTCACTTTATATGTCATCAACTCCCTCTGTTACACACACTGTACTGTATGTTTAGAGGGCAAATATAAAGAGTACGAGTAGGAGAGGCAGTGCAGGAAGTTGGATCCTGGATCTGCTCTCACTCTCTCTTTCTCTGTGTGTGGGGTTGCCTCTGATTGGAGATTAACAGGGTCAATTCGCTGGCCTGGCCTGGCTTGGCTCAGCATAAAGAGTGGGAGGAGGCTTGTCTGCTTTCACTCCTGCTCAAGCTCATGATATCATTTGCTCCCACACAAAGAGCCTGTTCAGTATTACTTGCATTAGTCTGAACATCTGATCTGCTGGTTAAGTTTAGGGCTATGGTGATGGAGTGAATTAAACCTCTGCAGTTAACCTATTACACACCAGGAGTGAACACGCCGGAGCAGTGAGCAGCACTTATCTGCCCCTTGCTCATGGGCACCCCAGCCTAGCATTATTAGCAGTTGTTAGCAATACACTCGACACGGTATTTGCACAACACAGACAGCGTAGCAACATGTCAACAGATAAATATGGAACATTACTACGTGTATGACTGATTTAATGTGACACAAATAAGACAGAAGTGAAACTAACAGTAAAAGAAGCCGAGTGTTTTCACTACTGATGCTAGTGGCAGCCATCTTGCAATCCCAAATTGGGGTTTGAGAGGTTGCTCTGATTTTGTTCCAGTTGAAACTTCCGAATATGAACTCTGAAATTCCGACTACAATTGGAACACACCAAGACAAATGTCCACCACCACTGTCATGTGACCTGGACGTGAGTTATAGCTGCAAATATTTGCCAAGCAATTAGAGGACTATGTTTATGAAAATGGTGGTTGTAGCTCGATGGCAAAGGTATCGCCACAAATGTTGTATTAACTGCTAAGTTATTTAAGTATTAATAGTAAAAATAAAGTATATTTTTATGTATAATGTTGAAAATATTAAACGCAAGTATATGGGCTCAGTGTTTAGAGACTACCTCACTATGACTGGAAACTATAATCTCTCTCTCCTTTGTTTTCAGACAAGTTCAATACCTACGTGACACTGAAGGTGCAAAATGTCAAAAGCACCACCATCACTGTGCGAGGGGACCAGCCGTGCTGGGAACAGGATTTCATGTTGTAAGTCATGACAGACACAGGGGGGAATTTAGGATTTTTTTTGTGCTAATTACATTTTATTTACTTAAATTAAAATTAAAAAATCATAGAGGATAAAAGAAAATGCTGCAAAACCTCACAAAGTATTGGATCAACTGCAAGACTTGGTTTTCTGCTTTGACAACACATTTTTGAGGTTATGTAGATATTTCCTTTGACAAGACTTTATGGGCTGTTTATCTTAAAAGATCATAATCTGTGTGAAGCTGCACATACACTGTTGCCCACTTTGTCCACAGACTCACATTTCCTGTTATTCAGTTTTGAAACCTACACGCTCTGTAGGTCAAAAAAAAAAGTCTGTTCTTCAAGTTCTGCAACTCCCTCTAGGAAGGCATTTTGTCAAAACAGCTGCTCTTCATTTCCCTTCCCATAATTCAATGGATTAATTTCCTCATATTACTTTCCCAGTGAAAAGGTATCTATGGCGACGAGAGGGACAGCACGCTGTTGCATGTGTCATTGTTTGTCTTTTGTAAACTCTCTCCTTGCGACGGTGTTTGTTTTTCCAGACCTTCATCCCTCTACTCTCCATTAATGATGTGCCGCCTCACTTTAATTCGACTTATAACACAAAAGCGTTCAATGGCGTTTCCAGTGCACGCGCCGCACCACCTGTCACCACCAAAATATGTTCATTAAACACAAAGAGACAATGACTCAGCTCAAGTAAAATATAAACATAGAGATTGTCATTTTTCTTTTTAACGCTGGTAACGCAGCAAAAACAGCAAAAATGGTTTTAAATACTATGGAAGTAAAAGTACAGAGCGTCGCCTCTGTTACTGAAATCAATGTATTTATAAAATATAAAATAGCAACAACTTGATTTTAATATCTTGCTAGAAATATTTACTCGCTGCCACTTTGCGTAATCTGTTACCGAGCATCCCCAGCGTCCAGTCTTAATGCCAAGCTAAGCTAAGTGGTTGTAACTTCATATTATGTACAGACAGATACTAACAAAAATTAAGTAAAATAGAAAAGAAAAACAATATGTTTATGATGCGATTATGGCTTCATATTTACCCTACAGACACATACACAATGAAAATAAATCAATTAAATAAAAAAGACGTCTGTCTTTTTTTCTATGACATTTTTAACAAAAGCACCCCTCAGTGAGAACCCTACAGACGCATGAAGATAAATCAGTTAAATAAAACGACAGATGTTTTTTTTCTGTGACATTTTAAACAAAAGCAGCCCCTCAGTTAGATTTGTTAACAGTTTTATATGAATATCTTGTTAGATTTATTTATTATCTGCCATTTTTTCCATGAGCAGATGATTTACAAAGCCTTTATCTCTGCACCTGGACACTCTGGACGCCCTACACTCCCGCCCCGTCCCCCCGGCACTTCTCTCAATTAGCTGTTCTCTTTGATTATCTTTCCTCTCATCTTTCCCTTTGTTTGGCCCCTTGTTGATCGTCATAAACGGCTACACATGAGAGTATGCAAATGCCTCGGTCACGGCTCCTTTTCAAAATTGATATTCCATTTTACTGCTGTCATCACAATGTTTTTCAGCCCTTTGAATAGCACACAGAATGATTAAAAAAACAAGGCTGCCATGGATTATGACAGCCAGTAAACAACAAAAAGAGGAAATAGGCTTTGTTATCAGCCAGTGGTTTGACCGTAACCAGGTAGAAATTTCTGCTTCACTGAACGGGACTCAGAAAAAAACGCTGGACCTTTGTTTTAATTCTGATAACAAAGCCTCCACTTATAAAAATGATACATCCATCGTCCTGCTGTTTACCAGGAAACCAGTTTTATTACCAAAGCTAAACATGTCCCTGTTTTTTTTTTATTTTCCTCTTTTCCTCAGTGAGATCAGTCGCCTGGACCTTGGCCTCATTGTTGAGGTGTGGAACAAAGGCCTCATCTGGGACACCATGGTGGGAACCTCCTGGATCCCTCTCAAGAGCGTCCGACAATCAGAGGAGGTTTGAAAACACAACACCTGCATTACAGAACACGGATAAAAGAGGAACTCTTTTTTTATTTTCCAAAATAAATGTCTCCTCTGGCATGACTAAGTGTATTCTGTTACCACCAAGGATATTCAGATGTGTTGTGGCCTCTTATTTGAAATTAATATATTTTATTTCAACATTTTTCACAACTGCACAAATAAATGTGAAGCAAGGAACAGCTTTCCTGTTTTATATATTTTTTACACAAAAAATCTTTCTTGGGCATATGCAAGATGTTTGTGTTTATGTAAATAGAATCATGCCACATTTGAATAAAGTAGCAGATTTCAGATCTAAGCTCATACCAATCTAAGATCATGTGAAGTATTTATGCCGAAAAGAGAAAACAATACTTTGTTTTTTTCTTTGTTTTTCTTTTTTTTCTTTGTTTTGCCTGTTCATTTATTTTCTTTTATTGTTAATTATTAATTACAGGGTTCCAGCTGGTCCTTGAAATCCTTGAACGTTTGTGAAAATCACACCCTGAATAAACATGGGGTCATTGAAAGTGCTTGAAATGCTGTGGTTTACCATGGGCGAAGCGGCTCTTACAAGTTGTCTTACCATCTTAAGCTGTCAACACATTTGGTCCGTGAATTTGAGGAAAAAATCCTTGAATTCCTTGAATCTTGAAGTCTGTTTTTCATCTGTTGTAAAGCAAAATGAAAACAAAAATGACAAGATATAATATCTAATAATAGTAATCCCAGTCATTTTCGTCACGCAAAATCAAAACTTTAAAACCCTGTAAGTATCAGTATATAAAAGTGAGAAGCTCTCACTCTGCTCTCACCTTCTCTACAAAACACTGCACACTGAAAACCAGCCTTGTTTCCCTCACATATCAATATATTCATGTAATTTCAGGAGGGTTCAGGCGAGTGGATATTCCTGGACGCAGAAGTGCTGATGAAAGCGGATGAAATCTACGGCACCAAGAACCCAACACCTCACCGCGTCCTGCTGGACACTCGCTTCGAGCTGCCTTTTGGTGAGAACTATTCTTCTTTTCTTTTTTTCCTGTTTCCACACTGGAAAAAGAGTCTTCTTTTGCGTAAGACGTTTTGGCAAACACGTCATATCCGCTCCCTGCTCTGCCTGCGGTGGGTGGGTGTGTGTATGTGATGGACCTGAGGGCTTCAGGTCACCTACTGAGCAAATCAAAGCCTGATCTCCACAGTTAAAGGCCACAAATACTTCCTGCTAAAATGTCTGCCGTCTGTTTCTGACCCTACAAAGGGAAAACCGTTCAGCCTGAGGCGACTCATAACAAACTGATGTATGTAGTGAAACCTGCTGCTCTGGGGTTTTTACGTAAGCACTGATTTTCTCTTAAACAGAGCACATGTAAAGATCATGACGTGAGGACAATCTGATCACATTTTCTTCTCTAAATCAAGTTAACGTCCATACCTTTTATCTCATTACGTGATGTTAACGGGAAACTCTTAGATATTTGTCACAGATTATGTGTCTCATTGTTCCTGTCTCTGGTTCCACTGAGGATTATTTCTTTTATTAACTTAAGGTTTTAGTAAATATAATTTTGTCCTTCCAGGTTGTTTCCATTAGCAGTAGCTAACACGATTAAAGCACCCATTCAGAAAGCTTTTGTACCTGTTGCTTATATGATGGAAGAGGAAAGTTCTACTGTGAGACAGTGTAGAATCCATCTGGAATCATCCACAGCTACATTTCCATTTTTTTTTTATTCTGCTTTTTTACAATATACAGATCATCTGATGATGTTATCTGATGAAAATATATATATTTTTTACTATTCTTAGTTTGTTTTTCTTGGTGTTTTATGCTATTTGTCTTTACTCATTTAGTGTTTTTATAATTATTGTAATGCAACATTTAAATCTCTTTAAACTCACGTTTTTTTTTATGTATTTTAGCCGTGGCAGACACATACTGTACATGCATTCACCTCCTTTTATGTCATTGTATCTTCTTATAATCTTATGAAATACATGCATTGCATATTATATAGAACACATTAAATATCGAATATCTTGACTAGTAAACTAATATATATCTATATGTGTGTGTATATAAATAACGTGGGTAATGAGAATTTATGTTTTATTTACACCCCTCATGTTTTTGGTTCCTACCTGCCTGTGTTGTCAGGTGGGAGAGATTTCGGTGACGGGAGTGTGTGTGTTTTGTGCGATGCACACGTGTGAATAAATAGTAGAATGTTGAAAACTTTGTTAATTCTGTCAGTGTATGAACTGCAAACCCGCGTTTTCACCCACAGCCCCCATCAAGGTGTTATCTTACTCCAGGTTGTGAAAGAACATTTTTTCCATTTGGTCACTCTTGCATGGTTTAGATTTGGTTACATTGCCATTTAAAAACAACTATTGTGACAATTATTATAAAACAGCATTTGTATGTAACTTTAACTGTTAAAAAAAAACTAAACGTTTGGACAGTATCTTCTTGCACATACACCTCAAACCTTATGACGAAAAGCCGTCAAAGTTAAAACAGGGTAACCGTCTCCTTAGTGGGACACAGAGCAGACACGACTCTTCCTCTTCTGTTTTAAGAGGAGACCTTTCAAGGTTTGCGGGGAGGCTATCGTGACTCTTTGTGCCACCAGAGCCATTCATTAAAGCTCTGGGTCGGTGTGTGTGTGTCTTTGAAGCCCTGGCCTTTTGCAAGTGTGTGGGGCCTTTAATGTGCATCTGTCTGCTGCTGTGAAGAGCAAATCTCCCCATCTGAAGAATACCTGATCTTTCACAGCGCAGTGATGTACTCTCAGGTTGGAGAAGCGGGGTTCAGTCTTTTTTTTACTGTTTTCTCTGACATTGCTCTTCGTTCCTTAGAAGCGCATGAGAAATTAAACAGGCATAAATGTATTATAGAAGATGATACTTGTAGTTTAATGTAGCATGTTTTATGGTTCCAGATATCCCAGACGATGAGGCTCAGTACTGGACGGGGAAACTGGAGCACATCAACACACTGAGAATACACGATGAGGTAAAAGTCAAGGTTCTGTCATGTTTATTTATAAGTAATTGGTCTGTTTATATATCTAAAAATAATCAATTGTGCGTCTAATTGTGTCTACTACTACTTGTTCTAATGACGGTGACGTGTTGTTGTACTTGTTTTCAAAAGGACATGAAAACCACTCTGCTGTTTTTATCTCATCTCTTCTTTTCAGTACCCTCTTCAGGATGACGTCCAGAGTCGCCCGCTGCCATTTGCAGCCTCTCAGTGCTGTGAGTGTGTCCGCCCATACCGCTGTCAGCCTCTAGATGGCGACAGTTATCCATCCTTGTGGCTCTCAGTTTGTGACCCTGTTGCACTAAAAGTTGAAAATGAAGACTTCACAATTAAGATTAAATCTGTAAATCATTATCTTTGTTTACGCACTAATCAGAGAATGATGAAAGGTTCCTTCCCACTCTTGAGAACTTATTACTTTGTTCACCCACTTCTTCAAAACAAGAACACTTTTTTTATGTTTTGGTTTTCACACCTCCACCTCCTCTGACTGTACCTCTCACCTCTAACATCTGCACTTTCACCAGGCAACTATTTCGGATGGGCTGAACCACTGAGTATGTAAAAATTACACTTTGATGAAGTTCTCCCTCCTGGTTAATCCTCAGTGCCCTCTGCATGACCCAATGTCCTATAATCCCCTGAAAAACATATCATCTATAAAGCTCCCTTGCATTTTACTCTCATTTTTTTATCATTCTTATGCAATTTCCTGGGTTTCTCCTGTCCTTTTTTTAAATTAATTCTCCCTTCTCCTGCTTTTTTCCTGTTATCTACAGTATGCTCTGTGCAGATGTCATATATTTTTATGACCCATGTTTACTTAATCTTAATGTATAAATGTCACAAGACAAGCTCTTACCAGTGGTACATTGCAGTTGTATCACTAAGCTGGTAGGTGGCAGTCTTTCCTCAACTATATTTATATTTTATATTACCGTGACATTTTATTGTCCCTTTACCTCCCAGTTGGAGGATTCAGTTTATCTTTAAAAAAGATCAGACCTGAACTCCGCTCTTCTTCAGACGGATATTAACCTCTTCAAATATGTTTTTTAGGGTTGGAAAAATTGTTTAAGCTCGATTTTATTGTACCTTTTACGAGGGAACATTACCAAAACTTTGTTCAGGAGATAGACATTGGCAACTGGAATTAGTAAAGCAAGTCTTGAAGGTTATAATGACCTGGATGACTGAGAATCTTTGCAGCCAAAATCAATCAATCAATGTATATGATAACACTAATAAACACATATCTCTGTATCTTAAATTTAACAGGGCGAGTTTGCAGTCTTTTAAAAGTGTTTTTATTAGGTTAAATCATTTTTACTGACTTTTATTCAGGCTTTTGTATGAGAAAAATATAAGACAAGACATACAAGACGTATCCAAAAGAATAGAAAATGAGAGAGGGAGAGAAAAAGCAAAAAGAAATACTTGCTGCTCATGATTCAGGTAAGATTTACTCTGGTCATTCTGTGGTCTGTGGCAGCTCTGGATGACCAGGACAGTGCCGTTGATGACCGGGACAGTGACTACCGCAGTGAGACGAGTAACAGTCTGCCTCCGCGTTACCACTCGACGGCTCAGCCCAACGCCTCCATGCACCAGTATCCCATGGGGCCTCGGCTACAGCAGCATCCGGACTCCTGCACGGACTCTGTCCACAGTTTTGACCTGGACTACCGGGATCAGAGAGGAACCAGGTAGGCAAAGTCACTCGGTTAAACACAGATTGAAATTCCTACTTACTTCATTTTAAAAATGCTAATGTACTGAGTGTTAATTGAAAAAGTTCCACTCTTTTGATTAATTTAATCAAAAAATACATTTACTTTTAGATTTACAGTGAACACAGTTGTGTAGTGTGTTTGTGTATGCTCTTTCTTTCTTTTTCGTCTTTTTTCTTTCTTTCAATAGATGCATGAAACTGTTCTCCATTTACTGTGCTACTTAACTTGTTTTTTGTTTGCATTTTTCTTTTGTTTGCTTTTCTTCCCTTTTCCTTTTATCCTTTCCCCATCCTTTTTAAATATATTTTTTTATTCTGAATAAGATCGTTAAACCAGAAAGGAAGGGTCAGGATTATACCTGTAGATTCAGGCATGGGAGTAGAAGACTGGGAATACAAATACAAATGCCAGAGCAAGCCTCAGCTGAGTGACTTCCTAGATGATGAGGAAGACAATGTTCTTCTTCGAATGGGACCATCCTACCCAGAGTTATCACACATTTCTAACCATCAAAATGTCAAACGCTATGGTTCTCTGCCTGCCACCTACCCTGAGGCCTATGACACAATTGATCGACGGCGAAAGAAAACACTAAAGAACCCAGGAAGGCTGCTCAATACAGAGACAGACAAAATGAGAGAAGGAGCTTTTCCCTCTGACCTTGCACTTCTGCGAGAGAAGAGAGGGGAGGTGTTCATGCAGCAGGTCACAGAGATGCAGGAGGAGGAGGAGCGTTTGACGTCATGCTTCCGGCCACACAAGAATGAACTTCTCTACAAGACAAGGATGTGGGCTAAGAATGAGCTGGACCACACTTTGGAGAACTACAAAAAAGAACAAGATGCCAGAATGAGAGCACGGTTTCATTGTGATCAAGCGAGTTCTGAAGATGTGCATTTCTCCATAGGAGCAGAGGATGATATTGATAACATTGATTTTGTAGAAGACTCTGAAAATGGAAGACATTACAGAGATGGGTATTCTTTCTCCTATGAGGGTCACATAGAAAATTCTCAGGGTCTTCGCGATAAGAAGTGTGGAAAAACTAAAATTGGGGGATGGACTCCAGAGGCCATGCTCTCTCCTGTTGAAGAACCTAGTGATGAATATGTAGATGCAATGGATGAACTCCAGTGTCTTGTTGAGACTGTTTCAGAATACCTTGCAGAAAAAGAGGAGGAAATTAGCAAGTACGGCTCCCTTCCTAAATCAACCAAATCTAGGCTATCTTCACAAGGTAGCAACAGAACTGATTCTTTTGGAGAGGACCAAACTACTTCATCCAAGGATCCAAGAGAACCAATGCTGTCACAGACTTCTGCTGACCAGGGTGGCTCAGGTGTAAAACATGCCATGAGCTCATTATTTAGTTCTCTCACTGACAGAGTAGGGGGAAGTCCCAAACAGGAAGTCCCACAGGCACCATCAGCACAATCCTCACAATTTGGGCTGACAAAGTTCTTATCCTTTATCCCTAAATCAAATAACCCCACTCCTGTAGCTGTTGTTTCTCCAGTAGAAACGTCTCCCGAAAAGTCTTTAATTTCCGTGTCTTCTCTGCTACCATGTGATGGTAACGATCACAGGCATGAATCAATAAAAGCCCCCATATTCAGTGAGACACAGAAAAGTACAAAAGGAAGTGAGACTGACTATGTAAGCAAACCTGAAAATGCTTTAGGAAACTCAGTTTTGGGGAAATTGAATCCTTTAAAACTTTTTTCAGCAGGGGTAGATGGGAACCCATCTGAAAACAAAAATGAATCAGAAACCACACACTCTCAAGGTCATGCACAATTGGACGGAAAATATCTCCATCAAAGTAGACAGTCAGTGATGGAAGACCGAGATAAGAAATTTGAAAAATCAAGAAGTTCTTCTCAAGAGAAACCCTCGGGACAAAATTCAATGATAAACAATCAAGACAAGGTACTTGCTCCAGGGCCAGTGGGGCCTAATAACAAAACACAATCCTCAAACATTGGGTTCTTTAGTCCGTTAAGGAAGTCTCTGAGTTCACTGATCACATCTGCTGCTCCTCTTCCATCGCAGGGGGCTCCACCTGTTGCTGTTTATCCTGCATTTAGATCAACAGAGGATCTCGGTCAACAAAAACCAGTAGAGAACCCATCATTGACTAATAAGCCTAAACTCCCTTTCGTATCCTCTGAAAATGTCTCCACTCAGCAACCCCTCAAATCAGAAGGAGGCATTTTCTCCAGTTTTTTAAAATTTGCATCAAGTGATGATCTTAGTGCCTCCATGAACACACAGAAACCTGTGCAACCATATCATGAGTCCAGTCCAAAAAACATCACACAGAATTCTTCTGTGCCCCAGGAGAGCACTGAGAAGGGATGGTTTTCCAGCATATTTAACACTACATCTGCCTCCCCTGCTTCAAACCAGAATTTTTCCACTAATCAGCAATCTCAGGAGCGCAAAGCATCAACTGGCTCACAACAACAACAACATTCATCAAATCAAATATCAATAGCATCTACTCATGAACTGCAGCATCAAGCTCCCAATCAGCCTGAATCGCAAAGTTTTTTGACAGGTCTTATTAAAGGAAGCTCTACTGAGAATGTCTCTCATATGTGTTCTAATCAACCAAAACAAGGAGGACTGCTATCTGGACTGCTTAAGTTTGGCTCCACTAGTGACATATCGAGCAGTTTGCCACAGCAGGCTTCCTATGATAATCAACCCCCCAGTGGCAATAATCCCGTGCAGCATCCTCATCACTCTCCCCAACCACAAACCTCTTCAGCTCCTCCAAAGGGGGGTCTACTCTCGGGGCTATTGAGGTTTTCATCAACAGAAAATATACCACCCAACACAGAGTTATCTGAAGCTGAAAAACAGAGGGACATTCACAGCAGTTATGGTGATCAGCAGCAGGTTTTAAACGACCCTCCACAAACACAACCTCAAAAGGGACTGTTATCTGGATTGCTGAAATTTACGTCCTCTGAGAATGTTTCAGGCAGCCAAAATATTCAAACTCAACAGGTTTTCCAACAACAGAATACTCAAGGTTCAGACAAAGGGCTTCATATCAACAACAGGCCATCAAGTCAGCAAGTTGTCCAGCAGGACACAAGTAAACCAGGTTTTACTCGACAACATACTGTTCCACTCCAGCAGTCACAATCACAACAAGGTGGTCTTTTATCTGGACTTTTTAAATTTGCTTCTGCAGACAACATCAATGCCAAACAACACACATCAGCTCAGCATGGGATTACACCAAGACAACCCAGCCAAGAACAGACAAAGGCAATAAATGTCCCAGTGTCCCATCATGATCAAACACAACAAAATACCTCAGCACAAAATGTTACTCGAGCAAGTGGTTTAATTTCTGGATTATTCAAATCCTCCTCAGAAAATATGACTCCTCAGCCACAGCCGGGAATCATACATGAGACACAAAAGCAAATCACACTGTCTCAAACCCAGACTGCTCACAATCAGCCAGAGACTGAAAATCAACCCGGAGTGCTCTTAGGATTGTTCAACAAGTTAAAAAAATCACCTGAAAACACTGACACAACCTGTCAAACATCAACTGCACAACCACTGCATCCAAAAGCCCACAATTATTCAATCACAACAAACGCCCCACAGCAAACAAAGTTGCACACTGATACAACGCAACAATCTTCAGACCAACATGGGGAGAAAGGGAATAGAACTCCACAAACTGCCCAACATAGGTTTTTACCTGGACTATTCAGCAAAAATGTAACTGAGGACTCTTTAATTCATAAACAAACTGAAACTGTGGATAAAATCAAAGAACAACAGACACTATCAATGACGTCCACAGATCTAGGCATGTTACAAAGAACTACCCCAGCTTTTGGAAAGGATAGCGGTCAAAGGACAATTCCCGGCTCTCCCAATCCAGGACGGAGCAGACATGCTTTAATCAGTCCACCTGTCTCAATTGATACTGAGAGTTTAGACTTAAGAACATCAGCTACTTTTGCAAAATCTCATCAGAGTCAGGCATCATATTCCTCAATTAGCACAGGTAATTTATCTCAGTTATATTATCCTGGCTCACTTCAGTCAGGTCACACAATGGCTTACAGTACAGGAAATATTCAATCAATTTTACAAAGCCGTTCAGTTTCTCCAATCAAGAACATGCAGCCATTTGTGGGAGGAAGTACTCCATCTTTGTATGGAGCTACAAGGCAAATTCTTTGCCAGGGTCAGTTGTCCCCCTATGAAAGTCTTTCTTATGATGAAAACCAATGGATCCGTGAAAGTGCTCTGTGGCAGCAGTTTCAGAATGAGTCATTGAATTATCAGTTTCAAGGACAAGATCAAGGTTATAAACAGAGCAGTGAGTCATTACAGGCATCTGTTCTTCATGGCAGCTCTTCACATATCTCTCAACCAAATAACTCCCCTGCACCATGGCAAGGGTGTGTTGGTCCTTATGAATTAGATGATCACAGGAGTGGTGATTTGTATCCCCAGGAGAAAGTATGGAGTAATAATGTAGACTTAAAAAATGTACAATGTTTTCCCAGTGAGGAGGGTGTGCTGAACTTATCTACTAAACAACAGAGTGCTGACAAGTTTGGGAAAGTTCAGTTATGTAATTATGGTAGCACTTGCAGCTTGAATGGGGTTTCATATCATGAAGGCTATTATGAAGAGACTGCACCAAGCTTATCTTATTCAGCAAACTGGCAACATGGAATAGATAATGCAGTCTTGCAGACTTTTCATGCTGATGGCACGATTCATGAGAGTCCATTAAATTTAGATCGACCAGTAGATTCAGGCTGTCATCCTAGTGCCATTTCTGAGACAGAAGAGTCATTATATCTTGAAGACACTGAGTGGTATCAACAGTGGCTTTCACTTTTGGAGCAGGGAATGTGGTGGCCAGCAGACGATGGTGACTGTGGCTACTTTGTGTACACAGATCATGAATACATTTATGCCTTACTTACAGATACAACAGGTGAAAATGTGTATGCATGTGCCCCTGAAGGCGAGTATTGTGGAAAAACACAGAAACTAGATAGCTGTCCCAGTGCTTGGCTGCACAATGAAATGGTTTTAGTCTGTGGCTTTAAAATTCCACTTTACAATGAGGATGAACTTCTTTGGCTACCCGGTCAAGATCAGAGTGGTTCTCTTCTTCTCAATGCCCCCTTAGATTTATCTGCTGCCTATCGAAAAGGAAATCAGATAATGAATTTAAATCTTGAGCAGTTCTCTCAGATGTTTGAAAATTCTTTTCTGTCACAAGGGCAACAAGAATTAGATTTCACATCTTACTCTTTAAACAAAGTCAGAATGGATCAGAAACAATCTACTGTCTACGATGACCAGTGCAAAGGTGTTATTGACCTTTCTTGTCATAGGAAGGACCGTGTTGGTCCTTGTTGGAACAACCAGGAAATTAAGTCATTCCTTGCTCAAAAGGTTGCTGTTTCCATGAGCTATTCTCCCCTTGAAAATTCTAATCAGCAACTACTTTATAAATGTTACGAGCCAAACCAAAGGCGACGTTCATCCCATGGGGTTGTAGTGAAGCATGCAGATGATATATCAGAGGAAGAATGGAGAATGAGAGTATCACCAGGACAAGAGCAGCCAAATCGTCAAGTCAGAAAAACATCCTCCCTCATGTCCTCTTTTCTGGGCAAAACATCAGAGGTGGAATTGGACAAAACTAATACGTCATCCAATGATCCAGCTACTGATAAACATTATAAGAATATTTTGTCATCAGGTTTTCAAAGTTTGAAGTCAAAGATTGTCAAAGAAGAATCTACTGCTGCTGTGACTCAGCCCAAGAGTGTTAAAGAAGAAATACAGAGTCCAGCTACCATACAGAGAAGAAACTTGCCCACACTACCAACTACTGCTCAAGTAACTCCCCTCTCAATTAATTCACATACAACTTCACAAAAACCTAGACTTTCTCGTCAGAGTACCATGGTACAACAATCATCCCCACCAATTCAACCCACTGTCACAGTGTCTTCAGGGTCAAAAGAATCTTTTATTAAATCTCAACCACCTGGACAGCCCACAACTAATAAACTGGGGGATATCCCATTGGATAAACCCTCTGAACAACCACAGGCAAGCTTCATGAACTTCCTGAAATCTACAGTAGGTATAGAGGAAACAAAGCCAGATCCCCTCAAACTATCTCACACACCTCCCAATCAGCAAAACAAAACTGGCAGCACTGCTTCCTTGCCAGGCAGTGCTACCACAAATAAAGAGACCACAGGAGTGTCAAATCTGTTTGGCTCAATTAGCAGCCTGTTTAGCGCTGAGTCCCCTCCACCACAAAAACAGCAAATGAAATGTAGTGTTACAGAGAGTTTCCTGACATCAGCATCTAAATCTAAGGATTTACAAATACAGCAAACATTGGATCCAAATGGTACCTCTCGGCCACAGACTCACCCCCCCAGCAAAAATGTTGCAGGGGTATTTCTCCCCAGTTCTTCTCCAGGCCCTGCTTTGACAACATTGCCACCAAAAGAGAAATCAAAAGAAGAAGCAGGAAGTAAACCATCTGGTGGACTATTTGGGATTTCAATTGGAGAAATGCTGACAGGTTCAATAGCAGCTGACCAGTCTGGACCCACACCTCAAATACCTACACCGGTTACAGCTCCACAGGAGGAATCACTGGGAAAGAGTCTATTATCATTGTTTAGTGGACCAAATCCTCCTCAATCTGCAAATAAAACTGGGTCTTTGTCTCAACCTCATCCTCCTGGTGGAGCTTCGCAACCTCCTCAACAGGAATCATTTGGTAAAAGTTTATTAACAATGTTTGGAGGATCAGGTCCTTTGCAATCATCACCTCAAAATAAGTCAACTGCTGAGACAAATCAGCAAGGAACTGTTCCTCCAAAGGAGTCCCCGTCCACAGGATTTCTTTCTATGTTTGGTGGTTCTGGCACCCAACAGTCTTCAGCCCAACCAGGATCTATTCTAGGGGGAATCTTGTCTGGGTCATCATCTTCGACAGAGAGTCCAATGAAGGGACTTTTATCAATGTTTAGTGAACCAACTCCTTCACAGCCTCAGCAACCAGCCACATCATCGCAACAAAGAGTGTCCCAACCACAGCCCCAACAAGGTGAACCTCAGACACAACCTAAACCACAAGCACAGTCTCAAACACAAGGGCAATCAGCTACCTCTGTTCTTGGGGGAATGTTGGGTGGTTTATCTGACTCCACTGAAAGCCCAAGAAAAGTTTTGTTTTCTATGTTTGGCAGTCCCAGTACCTCTCAAACAACAGGAACTGGTGGAACAAACATATCTTCTATGCCAGGGACTGCACCACCCAAAGAATCTGTCAAGAGTATATTCTCCGTTTTTAGTGATGTGATGAATCCTGCACAGCAACCTTCTAATTCCTCATCTGCTGTTGTTAAAGCTACCAATGAGCCATCAACTCTTAATTTGCAAGAAGGTGTTTCCCAAGTGCCATCGGTTTCTATTAACCAGGTTGCAGTGTCAGCAACAACCAGTCAAATTTTAAGTGACTTCTCAAGTAGCAATTTAGAAACTAAAGAATCCACAGATAGTACTGTAAATGCCACAATTAAAGAAATTGACATTGTATCTAAGGAACCAATTTCAGATGGCGTAACTATGCAAAAAGTAACAAGCCTTGAAAGTGCACCTCATGATTCTCCTCCCATTAATGTGCCGACAGCTTCTGTTCTGTTGTCTGATGGTCCAGGGAATGGTTTACTTTCATTGTTTTCAGGGCCCACCACAGAGTCTAGTGCTAAAGAGAGAGATTCTATTCCCAGTGAGCCAGGGTCTTCACCCAAGGACATGCCAGACAAAGGATTGTTCTCTGCATTTATAAGTTCTGCCACCCAGCCCTCTCCACAGCCTGGAAGTTCTATATTAGGGTCAATGTTTGGTGGCTCATTACCCCAAACACCTGCCTCTCAAACAGGAGGTTCATTACTAGGTGGTTTATTTGGAAGTTCAGCACCTCAGGCTAGTACCATTAAGAGTGCAGGCTCTGCGACTCAGACAGGGACATCTTTACTGGGAGGCTTATTTGGTGGATCTGCTCCCCAGGCAGCTGGATCACAGACAGTGGGTTCTGTTTTGGGAGGGTTTTTTGGAGGATCAGCAGCTTCAACTGCAACATCTCAGAATAGTGGATCCTTGAGCGGAATATTTGGAAAGGCTAACCAAACTTCAACAACCCAAAATACTACCTCTATTTTGGGAGGTATTCTAGGGGGATCACATTCTCAAACAGCCACTGCACAGTCTAACACATCTCCAGTGGCTGGAAATTTACCAGTAGCTTCAGATCCCAATGAGATACCTGGCAAAGGTTTGCTCTCAATGTTTGGAGGGTCTGCTCCACCAGCAACATCATCTCAAATGGCTACAGTAACAACTACTGATGACAAGACAGTATCAAATATGGATATTATCAACACTACCGCAGGTGTACCTGTTCTATCGAAATGTAATGATGAGATTAAAACTGAACCACTCTGTGCCAAAATATCTGAAGTTACCGACAGTGAAGAGCAAGTAGAAGCACCTGTAAAACCTGGGACACCCCAATTTGTTGAGGCAAGCTTTGAAAAAACTGATGGCAATGTCAGTGAAGACAGTACATGTCAAGTTACTGACAAGTCAAATGAATTATCAAAAGATATCCATCAAAAAGAAATCTGTGCACCAGCACAACAAATTGCAAGACCGGAGCTTGCAAGTGGTTCATCAACTCAAGATACAATTCCATCTACAATAGAAGAGGAAACACCAGCCACTCAGTCAAAAAGTCTTGGGGTCCAGGTACAACAGAAAGATCCAGAGCCAGATAAAACTGTTAGTGACTCACAAGCAGATAAAGTTGCAGGTTTTGTGTCCTCCTTTTTCAAACCAACATCTTCTTCAAATGAAGGTCCTCAGCAAAACCAAAACAACTCACTTTTTGGACTAGGAGGAACAGCACGCCAAGCTGCTACTGGTCAAACTGGAACATCAGTATTAGGGGGTATTTTGGGGGGATCTAGCAACCAGACAGCTCCACAGACAGGGGCATCCATACTGGGAGGTTTATTTAAAGGATCTGCTTCTCAGTCTGGTCCACCAACAACATCCCCAGTCACAGGTGGCTCAGGATTAGGTGGGCTTTTTGGAGGAGGATTCACTTCCAAGCCTGTCGGACCACCGACTGGTGGATCATTACTGGGCGGAATGTTTGGTGGATCTGCAGCAACAGCTCAGTCAAGTGGTTCTTTACTTGGAGGAATGTTTGGAGGTCTTACTGCTCAGACTGCGGGATCACCGACTGGAGCTTCAATTCTTGGTGGCATTGGTGGATCTTTATTTGGAGGTGTGGGACAATCGCCCAAGTCATCTGAAACAGTCCCAGCTGAACCCAAGCCAACAGCAAGCACCACTGTACAGCCATTGAATTTCAATGAAACTGTAACACCTATAGTAGCTCCATGTCCTACAGATTCTGGTACAAGCAAAATGGTCATCTCATCTGTAAAAGACAAAGATCAAGTAAATTTTGGCAGCCTAACAAATAGTGGTGTTGTGGAATTGGAGACAGGTTGTTCAGAAAGTTCTGCTGTTACAAGTCCTACATGTGACCTCACCCATCAGATAAATATGACTGAAAGAAAAATGTCAATTGTTGGAGAAGAATTGATACATGAGAAGCCTGAGATCATTAAAGGAGATTCCAAAGAAAGTGACAAATCAGCCCTATCCAACTCCCAACAAGTAGATGCAGCACCTGAGCCCAATCAAATGCCAAGTGATACAGAGCCACAATCTCAGACCACCAAATCTCTGTTTGGATTCATATCAGCACCAAGTGAAACAGGAAAATCTCTTGGATCCCTATTTTCATCAGCAATTCCTTCAGATGCTCCACCAATGCCTCAAACAGAAGAAGGAAGTGGTCTATTTTCAGGGTTAAAAAATCTTTCTGGGGGCCTGTTTCAAGATGACAAAAATGTTGCTGGAAAACAAGAGGCACCAACTATTTCATTATTTGGGTCGAAGATAAGCTTTCCTTGGCAGGCAGAGCCACCGAAGCAACAGACTACTCCAGTCATAATATCTCAACCCAAAACAAATAGTCAGACACATGCACAAAAGGTTGCAACACCTGATTTCCCAACACCTGAATTGGTAGGTTCCACAGATGGTGTAGCAAACCCCCAAATGTGCATCTCCTCCCCTGAAGTAGATCCTTCAGCATCCCTCATCCCAAAGGAGAAGGAAAGACTTGTAGAAACAAACCCCTCTGCAGGTTCTACCTCTGGAGTGCAGCTGGACAACCAGTTCAAGAAGGATCTATTGAATGCAAAAAGGCTAGTAAAAGCATAATAAATGGTCTTACCTCTTGCCATTTATGATGCATTGACATTTTGGGAAAAAAAAGTGTATTCCCTGTCCAGCTTTGCAATCCATCCTCACCAGTTTGACTTAATTTTTAGCTTGAGCATACATGTGTCTGTGTTTGTGTACTCTTTGATGTGTTTAATTTTGTGTTTAGCATCTCCCATATAATCATATGAAACTTAAAAAACAAAATTTGCACTTTTGTACACTTTACAAACAGGAGAACATGGTCATAATTGGACAAAAAAATAAGAAAAAAAATTGTCAGTTAACAAAGTCTGTCTGCAACATTACAAATAATGTCAATTTTGTTTAAGGAAGGAATTCCTATTTGTGTTGTCTTTTTATACATCTATAATGCACACAGATCAATTCTGCATATGTTACTGTCCATGTCAATCTTACTAATACATACTATTATACTAGTGATTATAAAAAAAATTGTGTTTCATCTGATAAAGAGAGAGAGCATGACAGTAAATGACAATAAAAATATGCAGAAATACTTATGTAGTCAGGAATATCAGTGTGTCGTATCTTAAAAATTTGTGTGCCAATATTTTACATTTTAATTATTTTCCAACACGCAACAGCCTCTCCCTAAGGTTGGCTATATTCTGAGGCAATAATGTAGTGCTAGTTTGTCGTTCCTTTAGAGAGGATATTGATTACAGTACAGTAGAACTTTTCTAAACAGTGTTGATGAGTGGGGTTTGTTATATTCCAGAAAATCTTTTACTCTGTACTTCACAAATTTTTTTTAATAAAAAATGTTTTATGTAACAACCCTCACTTATCTCAGTGTGAATGCAAACCACAGAAAATTAATTTTCACCCTCTTCTGATCCAAAAAAATTAATATTTCTCCTCACTCCTCTCTTGCTATTGTAGTCCAGTGGAAAGTAGTCGTTTTGGGTCGTCGGGAAACCTGAGCCAGATCAGTTCCCAGCTCAGTGAGGCTGGACAAGAGAGTACCGGAGGCTCAGAGGTGGAGGAGTCATTTCATTCCTACCATAGCACCGGCTTTCACCCCTCCACCAATGGACAGCCACGCACAAACGGACACACCAATGGTCACTCTGCGGCTGGTGAGCAGGAGATACATAGACTCTCTCCAGAAATGGGACATAGCCTGAAAAATGACACCCCATCAGAGAGAGGATCCTCTAAACTCCTAAGGTACAACAGATATTTTTTTTTAAGAATTGAGAATTTCTCTTCATCTCTTTCTGCCAATTAACTTGTACATTCATGTTATGTTACATAGGTTCCATGACGATGGACCACCATTACCGTTTTCTCCGTCCAGAGTTCGTTGGTTGAAGGCCATCAATAAAGTCAGGGTTCAGCTTCGCGAGGTAGGAACTGCTTCTCTGTTTATACTCTGTTGTACTAGTACTAGAATTATATCACATCATATCATGCTATTTTTTTTTAAATGGTTGAGTTGAACCTCTCTGTTTGTTTAAGAAGATGCACTAAAATATATTATAATTGTTCTTACTGCAATTTTTGAATCTACACCAATACCCACCTGTATATTCATGGTTATTAAATCTTCGTATCAGTGAAACACATTGAGCTTTTTTCTTACACCAAGCATTTTTTCAACGAGGTAAGACATTAATAATAATAACAACAACAAAAATAATAATAACAATAATAATTATAATAAAAATAATAGTTAACTAATCCACATACAAGGCAAACATGTCTGATAAATGCCCCGAGTGAATTACATCAGGTATTGAATCAAAATACATACATTCAATGCTTTTGTATTTTCCCGAGTATTTAAAGCACCTACACTTTTTTTCAGAGGAAAATGAAAGGTTTAGACAGTTGTTTGTCTGTAAATCCAGTCTAAATGTAGGAAAGGCTTTGGCAGTCCTTTTATCATTGTCATTGACCAAAGGTCATGTGTCACCATACAAAAACCAGAGTCTATAACCATTTCTGGATGATGTGTATCGAGCACACATTATTCCAGGGTGTTCATAATGAAAACATCTCAACTAAGTGGAGTTCCTCCCCTCTTATTATTTTCCTCATTGTGTGGCAGTAAAGGAGGAGCTCTGGTCACTATCACTTGCCTCCATTATAATGATTGGTTTTCATGGACTGGTTGAGAGACGAACGTGTCCTTTTAAATGATGCCTGACTGAAGACATGAGTATAAATACGGAGCTGGAAGCTGTCTAACTGCCATTTATTACAGGACTTGGGGAAACACTTAGGACATGAGGCGAATGCTTGAACGACTTTAATGAATTAGAATGGGTTGTTAATCCATCAAGCAGTGTCTGAGTAACCAGCATAATAACAATGGTAAACCGGACACTGGAGAACATCCTCTTGTTAGCAGATGAAATGTGTTCTTCGTTTCTTTGGCAGTGGATCCATACTGCTAGAATCATTTCACTATCAATTAAATAAACTATGTAATTTCTGCCAGTAGGGGTCTCTTAATCAAAACAATAATAAAAAAAAAAAAAACTAGTTTGACGATGTCAGGAAGCATTATCTTACATGTTTTCATCAGGTTGGTAAAAGAGCACAGTGACACCACTGATTGAGTGCAGGAAAAACTGTGTTGATTATGTGGGATTACACTCTGGCAAACAGTTTTTCAAATTAAGAGTGTAATGTTGCGAAATTTCAGCATCAGGCAGACGTGGAAACCAGAAAACAAGTGCAAATTAGACGTGAGAATTCTGCAGCCAAGTTTTGTGCTGCTGGAATACATCACCAGAGGACGCGCGGGGAGAGAGAGAGCGCGAGAGAGAGAAGAAAGAGCATGGAAAAAGGTGGGAGGGATCTACAGATGGCTACTTAACTGAGGGTGAACTGCCTCGAGATTGAGGTTTGCCACTGCTGCAGAAATGAAGGATTCAGCTTTTCTGTGTCGACGTCGGTGAGCAAAGTTCTGGCTGAGGTTGAGCAAGGCTGTCAGTGACACAGTCAAGGATTTATTTTTTTGCAAAAAACATCAAGTCTCCCTAATGGATGATCTCTGTGGATTTAAATCATCTTGAGAGATGATATCTGCAAATTGTTCTTTATTATAATTATCAGGATTTTTAATCTTATAGTCCGTCCTGAGAGGTGAGGTTTTATCTTTATCCTTCATTCTATTCAGTCTTTAGTTTGTGCAGACTTGAAACAGATTAAATGTTAATACTCATTATGTGAGATATATGCTATGTTTGTTCTTTTTCAAAGACTTTGTAAACTTCAAAATCCAGGCTACAGAGCATTTAGTGATAAAAGAAAATAGATTACTATATGCTGTTACCATGAGTCACTTGAAAAATGGCTTGACCCCCAAGCAGTCCCATCAACCTTTCTTTATCCTGGACACTTACCTAATAAATCACTGACTATTAGAGTGCACATACAGTGGAACATGAAAACAGCCACTGGTTATCACAAGTGTGTGATCTGATTTGAACATCATTTGGTTTGTAATGTTGAACTATGTGATGGAAATTACATTGATTTAAGCATTAGTGTAATACGTTAAATTATCATAATGAACTGTGTCCAGTTTAAGGCGGCATTATTATTATTCTTACCTGTCTATGTCTGAGCTTTATAGGATTTGTCCTTGAGACTGACACTATTATCTTAATATTGTCCAAATCCCCTCTCAGTGGTCACTGAACTGTGACTATTATTTATTATGATTGAGTGAGCGGAGCATAAGAGGGAGCTTTGTTTTGTTTGCAAGATTGCACACTTCTGTCGGATTTATCTTGCACATTTTTGGCTTCTCAGTACACCCTGTAATGTTCAGACTGTAAGTCATGGGTCAGAGCCATCAGGCTGTGCAGCTGGTCTGGGTCTGAAAGAATGATATAGCCATAGAGGAGAGAATTGACCTGTCATCTAATTACTGTGCTGTCTTTCTGAAGCATCCTAATTACAGAGATCTGAGCAGCTGCATGGCGCTCATTCTGCAAGTTGCCACTCTTGACTAGGAGGTCAGTAAAATAGCAGTGCTGTCTATCAAACGACTGTATTGTACAGAAAACTGTTGTCATTCACAGTGTAGTGACTTTATTTAAATTCTGCACCATTTTGTAAAGTAAAATAAAGACATTTGAAGTTTAAAATCCCAACTTTTGCTCTACCACTCTAAGGTGGCGTTACTGAGGCAGTGGTTTGTCCATTGTCCAAATAAACAAGAGTGACATTTCTCAGGGATGTTCACCAGAGGACACCTCAGTGGTCATGATGAATCCTACACATCAGAATTGGGCCCTTTGTCGCCAAAGCGAGAGCCACATCAGCAGATGTCACATAGCCCCATTGTGGGGCAAAGCCCACACAGAATGCTGCAGAATTGCCAACAAGGGGCAGAGGATACATCCCATCATGACAGGTCATCAGAATGTTCTACCTGCAATGAAGGGGACATCATCCGTTCGAAAGAAAGCAGCAGTTCTGACCACCAGGATGGAATTATGGTTATGAGTGACACCATCCCCAGGCTCACTGAAAGAACCAAAAATAAAGAAGAGAAAGTGGTTACAGAGCGAGATGAAGCAGGACAAGGCTCTAGTAACTTAGTGGAACATATCCTAAAAGAGCTCAAGGGCATCAACAAGATCCAGGAGGAAATTTCTGACCTGAGGCTGTATCTAACTTCTGTGCGAGGCTCTGTGGATGAAGTGTCTTGCTGTGTTGATGCAGTGCTCAGTGAAATAGGTGAGCTGTACTCTGGGGCTTCAGCATCACCTCATCCTAGTCCAGTTTCTCAAACACCTCGAGTCAGACGTGGAAGCCTGGGTAGACAGAATGCCATCACATCACCTTATTGTGGAGATCCTAGTCCAGTTTTGGATCGTAAAGATTGCAGAACAGACTTAGGATGTGCAACTTCTCAGATAACATCCACACAATGGCACATTGATGGAGTTGCTGTCAGTCGGTCAAACCAGCAAACTGACCAAGAAAAGCAAGAGAAGAGTTCAAACATGAAAATGCAAGCAACTACAAGCCCTGATCTTTGCTATCTGGAGCTTCACTGTGGCCATGACTACCGAAGTACCAGTTCTTTGTCATCTTGTCACAGTTCCAGTTGTCCAGAAGGAGGCTTTCTTTCTGGTGACACGGAGTATGACAGATGGCCTCCAGCTGAAATACCACACAGTCAAAGTAGAGAAGGTACATGGAGTGAGGAGGACATCTGCTCTTGTGCAGATATCAGTGGAGAAGAGCTTGACAATAGTCTACGTGTTTGGGACACAGAGGACATGCAGAGTACACCAGGCAACTTGTCACAAAGCTCTGAGCATCTCTCATTGCTGTTTGGACTCCATCCTAACTCTCAATCCGGTTCCCCCAGTACGATGGACTGGAGATCCCCCAGACTACAAACAGGACTGGAGGAAGCAAACCTGGACTGCAATTATCCTTCAAACTATCCATACTCGTACAGTTCAGGTTACCACACTATGGATGCCTGTGCAAATGAACTGGACAGTCTGCCCTCAAGGAGCCTGAGCTGTTCCACTGTGCTTTTGACAGACTGTGATGATCCATCATCTGGTAACACTCTTGATTTAGGGTCTGTCGAGAGTTTGGACAAGGAGTGGACAGAACCCAGCATCTCCAGAGGAGATGAAGGAGAAACTTTGTCCCAGACATCTTCTGAAATTGACTCAGAGAGTATTCCCAGGAGCCCTAATATAGGTTTTGATGTGACCACTTTTAGCAAGGCTGTACTCACTTTCCAGTCAGCTTTCAAAGGAGCATTAAAAAAGTTAGAAGGGTCAGACATTGAAGATGAGAAAGATGGAAATGGGTCAGACGCATCTCCGCATCCTGTCAGGCAAACTAGTGAACCTAAGGAGATGCAGAGCAGTATGGATTATACAGGAGGAGACATTGATCAATCACAAAACATTGATCAGCATACTCCGAAGAAGGACAGTGAGGCTCCAGTCCATGTGGATTGTGTGGAGGTCCCAGAAAACCGTTCATCAAATCTTCTAGCATCCCCCCGACAAACAAGCAGCTCCCCCCGCATCCCCGCTCGTAATCACTCTGTTGAAACTCCACAGAATAGTGAAGAACGTCCAACGGATGGGGAACTGTCCAGCGTTGACCAAACACCAGACCACTGCCCACCAAAGCAAGGCGGGAGTCCAATGGTTTCAGTGCTCAGCACAGATGAGTTGTGGTTAAGTCCCATCAGTGAAAACCATGTTCTGGACCAGACTGATGAAGTAAAGCCTACTAATGCCAGTCACAAAGAGCGAATCGCTAATTTCCAACGCATTCTGAAAGAAAAGAGGCAAAGCCGTCACAGACTGTCCAAATCTGCTCATGGTTCCCAAGGATCCCATGGTTCCCAAGGGTCTCAGGGATCCCAATCTCAGGATGAGTTTTTTCCAGGTATTTTTTTTTTAGTTTCTCTGTAGAAATGTATGAATTTGAAATTTATTAGATTGGATTAGATTTGACTTTATTGATTTTAATATCAACTTAGTTGATATTATCTGGTATTTTTGTTGCTTTTCAAATCACAGCATTTCTAATAATTCTGTAATTTTTTTTTATCTTTGCAGAGTTATGGAAAGAAGATAATCAGGTTATTCATCTAATGTTGGCTCCACATTCAAGCCTCTTTCCTTTGTTCTTTTGATTTGTTGGTTGATTTTTTTACCCCATTTTTTGTTGTGTTTGTCATTTGTCAAAGCACTTCACATAATTTATTTGAAAAATGTTACCTAATCTTTTTGTAAATTGCAGTGCAATGTTATTGTATGGTTGAATGTGTTGCACCATTAGAGTATGACTCTCCACTTGGCTTTCTGGTTCTAATTTTTATTTATATGCTTTGTATTTTCCTAATTTTATACAAGAAGACAGTCCCAGAAGAATCATTACTTTTAAAGACACATGAATGGACAATAATGAAAGAGTAATTAATAAAATAGATAAATAAAATAGTTCTTGGTTATTGAGGGTGTCTCTAAAATAATTAGACAAATAAGATGGTCATCAAGGTTCATTTTAATTGTATTTGAATTTTACTTTGCATTTTCTGTAACATCAGAGAGGTGAAACTAAACCAGATTTTTTTGTTTATCACTGTTCATCAAATTCTATAAACTGTCACATTCAATTCTTATTTTTAATATCTTCTTTAGGTTCGAGATGAAGAACCCAATAATATTAGACAGGCCTGGGTCAAACCAGGGTAAGTATATATAGTTCATATTTACATTTTTATTTTATTTTTCACCCTTTTGTGAGATTTTATTAAATAACTGGATAAGCTGCAATCGCTATAACATTTAACGTTATCCTTTATTTTTATAGTATGTGCAATACTTCTCATTATTGTTTACTTTTGTAGTTAATGGCACATATGTATACATATTATACACTCATTCTGTTTCTTTTGCATTTGAATTTTCTCATTCTAATTATTCCTTATTATTTTATATATTATGTCACTTCTCTACCTCTGACCCCTTTGCTGCTGTAACAAGTGAATTTCCACAGTGTGGGATCTATAAAGTGAATTCTAGTCTAACCTTTAACATTATGTTTGTCCATGCACAGTGGTGGTTCTGGTCTGTATGGAATTGACAGCATGCCAGACCTGCGTAAAAAGAAGCCCATCCCCTTGGTCAGCGACGTGGTCAGTACTAATCATTATTTTTTCCTCTACGTACTGTGCGTCATCATGTCACCTTGTGTGTGTTTTGGATCTTTCTTTGTGACCTCATGTCTTTCTATTTGTGTGACCACCACAGAAGTCACACTTACTATTTGACCTTTTGAGCTGCATAACGGGATGAGATTGTTATCAACAAATGGAGACAAAAATATGAAATCAGACTTCTAATTTCTCTCTCCCTCCCTCCTTTCTTAAACTCGAAACTATTCCCCACACCTCTCTTGAATGCATTCACTCTCCTTGGTCAGGCTATGGTAAGTCCTGTAGAACCCAGCTGCCACTCCCTTTTTTTCCACTAAAATATCAAGTAGGACAAATTCAGCTGTAGTTGTCC
This sequence comes from Solea senegalensis, assembly GCF_019176455.1. NCBI lineage: Eukaryota > Metazoa > Chordata > Actinopteri > Pleuronectiformes > Soleidae > Solea > Solea senegalensis. Next base: position 17,711,480 of record NC_058040.1, read on the forward strand.
TCAAGCTTAAATGCCTGTAGCATGCTGATCTCTTTGATTGGAGATTCTCTCATTCAATGCAAAATAAACATTTGCATGCACCCTCTTCTTAGCCATGGGACTACTTGATATTATTAAAATACACAATCTTTTTAATTTTTTAACACAATTTCTTTTAATTGGTATTTTTTCCCTTACCTTGTGTGTCATGGCAAATTAATTACAAAAATACACGGGTTGAATTCACTACTAACCCCATTTTTGGCAGATGCTTTATATTGTTCACCTTGATTTAACATTATTTTTCTTCCTAGACTTGTTAACGTCACCCGTTTGGTAGATTAGTGGTACTCTCCTTTTTTAATAAAATAGGCAAATATATATATATTTACATCTATCAGTGTGAGTGTATATATATGCATATATATATATATATATATATATGTATATGGGCCATTCTACCGAATTCGTGCAAATTGCTGTCCCACAATAAAAAAACTATTTAACAAAACAATTAAGAATTCAGACCTTCAATATTTACTAAGATGATGTTATGATCTAGTTAAACACAAGACTGTAACTATTTAGTAATTAAGCTAAATATATACAAAATCATCATTTATGCTACCTTCCTAGGTACTTTCTATTGGGAAGTAGTTGTCCCAATCTCTAAGCCCTAAATTTCAATCCATGAAAATAATACTTAAAAGAATTTTGTCATTTTTTCCAATAGTGTATTTTAAAATATATGTTTGGTTTCTTTTAAACAGAATGTAAAACATTTAGATTCATTTTGAAGGTTTTTTTAAAATTACAAAACATGCTTTAAAAAATGCTGTCCCACACTTTCACGTCACAACCGTAACACGAGTTGTTTTACCACATGGGTGGAGCCTAGTTTTAGTCACACCCCAGAATTTCTGACCAAGAAATGACACTGCATCCCTGTCCCTCATGGCTGCATGGTGAGATATTACCTCTCATAATTTTTAAGTAAATGGGTTCCAAAGTCTGAAAATCAGCATGTTACATTAATAATTGTCACAACCATACACGTATTATCTGCAAGTAAATACACTTTTGGGGGCTCAAAACAAAATATTATGTTTTGTTGTGTGTACAACTGTTCAAACATCTGTTCCTAGCCATTTACTTGTTAGCATGTTTGAGTTATGCTAGGAATTAGCTAAAAATGTCACAACCGTAACAAATTGTAACGTTACGGTTGTGACATAATCATTATGGTAGTGACAACATGTAATGTTCCACATATTTAAGGAGATTTTTCATCATTATTATTACATTATACTCTTAAAACATAATAATAATAATAATAATATTGTTATTATATTTGATTTGTAAAGCACATTTCATTATTAAGAATCTCAGAGTGCTAAATAATGTTTGATATGATAAGGAAAGAAGGAAAGAGAACGAAACTAGAAACGAAAGAAAGGAGGAAAGATCAAATCTATCAGTGATTTATCTGACAGGGAGCAAAGGAAGGTCAGAAGATCATGGCGAAAAAGACAGCAACATCACAGGCTATTGGTGAAAAGTCAAAGAGAGATGGAGAGATTGTGCACAACTTCCACGCCACCTCCCACACCCTCTGCCACGCCTTCTCCCATGCTGCCTTACCTTCCGCGCACTTCTAGTGAGACTGTTACTCGACGCACTTCTAGTGAGACTGTTACTCCACGCACTTCTAGTGAGACTAATAAGAGACGTTGGAATGCGTGACCACAGAAAAATAAACTTGAATGGAAGAAAGAAAAATATAGAAAACGGTGCCATAGATTGTGCGTGAGGCCAGAGAAGTCAAAATGTTCCGCAAGAACAAAAACTCAGAAGGAAGTATGGAAGCACAGAGTTCCTGTGCATAGCAGAAAGACCCTTCTTTTTCATAACACACTCATGCACAATTTGCAGAAAAAAATACAAGTCTGCCAATTATAAAGAGAAACATGGATTAAGAAGCGCATTGACAAGCAGGTTGCTCAGAAAATACAATTTCGTTTCTATGCTCAGAGAAACACTAGGCAGCTCCCACAGGCAGCTCTCAACACGACTGCAGACAACCCACATCTAAAGTTCACATATCAGAGACATAACATTTGTGTTTGTAAAATTCACATTAAAAGGCAGGTTATGAGTTAATATTAAGCAATAAGGTTGAGGGGATATAATACAACCTTGCAAACAAAATACTGTGGTCATGAGCAAAACAGTGCAGTCACTACCGTAACAGTGCGGTCACTACCGTAACACTGAATGTTTTGTAAAATAAAATAAGAATTGAGTCATTAAATAACATTTTATGATAACTATTGGTTAAATATACATTCAATGTAATAACTAATGAACTCTGAGATCTCTATGATCAGTGTAATTCATTTTACAAAAAAGATTGCATTTAAATTTTGATGAGTCTTAGAAAATAAACTTTGTAAATTTGTTAAAAAAATTATTTTAATTGATTTAGTTGTAAAACCCTTCATAATAAATTACTAAAATTATTCTTTAGAGGGTGTATGGACACACAATATTAACAGATTAATATAATGGTTTTTATTGCAGTGTGTTGCTGTGTTACGGTAGTGACAAATTTTAGGAGTTGAAAAACATTTCAAGAACAGGCAGACATTAATATATGAAATTTGACTGCGCCTTTACTAGATATGTACCATAGACATATGGTACAATATATGTATGGACAAGGTTTTTGGAAAAAAACAACTTTTGAAAATGTGTTTCCAACTCTGGACTTTGCACGAATTCGGTAGAATGGCCCATATACATATACATATATTCTCAACTGTAGCTTTGTGTGTATATTAACCCTACTCACCTTCCTTATAACCACTGTAGTCACCCTTTTAACCATTCTCACTCCTTCAGAGACATTTTAAGGGTGTGCTTGGTTGTGGGTTGCACAGCATGCATGTGTGTGTTTTAAATGCCAATGTAACAAAATTTTTTCCCCTGTAAAATCTCGTTCAGTCCCTTGTCCAAGCGAGGAAGGCGGGCATCGCGTCTGCTATGGCCGCGCGGTCCTCAATCAAGGACGAGGAGCTGGTGAGTATGAGACCTTTAAGTTATGTTCACTGGTCACTTTATTATCACATAAAAAGTAGAATTTCAATTAACAGCTTTTATAGTTTTGGACCATGGTCAAAGTTTTTCATGTGTGTTGGAGATGATGTGACCTAAAAAATGCTAAATTAAGCAAACAAGCACAACTGTGGCAGCTTATAAATAAAGAGGAGCTTCCTTAATCTTAAAAGCAGGCATTTTTAAGTCTGTCCTTAAGTGGTAAAAGTTTAAGATCCTGAATCAAACTCTTAAATCATGTTGGCTGTACCCAGATATTTGTGACTTTTTCTTATATTTGGCAAAATTCAGCAGCTTTCTTCTCAAAATAACCTCAGATTACTGTTGACCTTCCTACATTTTGAACCAGCCTGGTCATTCTCCATCAAATTCTTGCATCAACAAGGTATTTTCACCCAAAGAACTGCTGCTCACTGGATATTTTCTCTTTTTCAATCCATTCTCTATAAACCCTAGGGATGTTTGCTTCCATTAGATTGACCTCTCCTAATTCTGACACTCTTTTTTAACTTCCCCGGACCATATCTACATGCCTAAATGCATGGAGTTACTGTCATATGATTGGCTAATTAGATATTTACGTCAACAAGCACTGTAATACCTTATGAAGTGGCCAATGAGTGTGTACAAGTTCCAAAAGAAAACATTTTATCTTAAAATGCTCTTATACTGTCTCTTCAATAGAAAAGCCACGTGTACAAGAAGACTCTGCAGGCTCTCATCTACCCCATATCTTGCACGACACCACACAACTTTGAAGTGTGGACTGCCACGACACCCACATACTGCTACGAGTGCGAGGGGCTACTGTGGGGAATCGCCCGCCAAGGCATGCGTTGCTCCGAGTGCGGCGTCAAGTGCCACGAGAAGTGCCAAGAGCTGCTGAACGCTGACTGTCTACAGCGTGAGTACTGCCCCACACTGACCCACATATTTGCTCATATTGTTCACTCCAACAACTGAGGAACGTCCAATTTGTGTGATTCTAAATTTAGGTGCGGCAGAGAAGAGCTCCAAACATGGAGCTGAAGACAAGACTCAGAACATCATCATGGCCATGAAGGACAGGATGAAGATCCGCGAGAGGAACAAACCAGAAATCTTTGAGCTCATCAGGGAAGTGTTTATCATCAGCAAAGCCATCCACGCTCAGCAGATGAAGACCATCAAACAGAGTGTCCTGGACGGCACCTCGAAGTGGTCGGCCAAGATCACCATCACAGGTGAGTGCGACCAAAACCTCCACAGCTGAGTTAGCGTCCGTCTTTGCAGCACAACTTGTAATCCATGGGAATGCTTAAGTTTTGTGTTTTTGTTTCAAAAGTCGTTTGTGCACAAGGACTTCAAGCAAAGGACAAAACAGGATCCAGTGATCCGTACGTCACCGTCCAGGTGGGCAAGACCAAGAAGAGAACCAAGACCATCTTTGGTAACCTCAATCCTGTTTGGGAGGAGAAGTTCCACTTGTGAGTCAACTTTTCTGTTTAAACACTGATATATTTCTCAGATAATAGTCCAGTTAAGAAGAATTCACCTTAGATTCTTATTTTCTCTTTATTCACAGCACATAAAGTTACAATTTTACAACTTTTTTCACTTCTTTTTTTTCATCAGCGAGTGTCACAATTCCTCCGACCGGATAAAAGTGCGCGTGTGGGACGAGGACGACGACATTAAGTCGAGGGTGAAGCAGCGTCTCAAGAGGGAATCGGACGATTTCCTCGGCCAGAGTATTATCGAAGTTCGAACGCTGAGTGGCGAAATGGACGTCTGGTATAACCTGGGTCAGTATGCTGTTTTTGTTTGTCTTTTAGATCAGTAGTTCTCAAACGTTTTAGTCAAAGCACCACCTGAGAAAATATAGAGCTTTTGAATTAACGCCATGTTAAAGAACAGTGGTGTAAACAGGTCGAGCAAAGTCAACTCCAGTCTTTTCACAGGAGGCAGAATTTATTTCATTTTCTACACTCTCCGGTCAAAATTCGGATTTACCTCCAAGTTCCACCAGGGGAAGCTTGCGTACCACCTGACTGCTATTCCCTAATAAGGCTCCCATTTCACGCCTTTACCCCCTCCATTATTTGCACTCACTTGTATGTGACAAGTTATTTTTCTTTTGTCAAGTATTGATTTATAGCTGATGAGGCTGGGTTCATTCTCACTGCACACTGTACTGTATGTTTGGTTATTACCCTCGCCTTCTGTACCTGCAGCGATCATTTGGAACCACTTAAAGGCCTGTAACGGCCTGCATGACAATTACATAAAAAAAAAAGGTCTAAGGAGACATTTTCATTAAAACAGTTGCTGTTTGGCCAGATTTATATGTTTTTGTGTAAGAGCTACTGGTCCATATATACTTAAGGTAAAGTGAAGATGAAGTATCATCTCATTTTAATTTGATTATTATCATCAAAAAAAATGTCGTACGTAAGGTTAATTCAATCAGTTCTTAAGCACAAAGTGCATCTCTCTGGTTTTTGCTTGATTAAAGTGCTGAAATTGACTTCCCTGAGACAGTAATAAATCTTCCATTGGAACTGCTTTGTACTGACTATTAGTGTGCCTATAAATCTACTGCTGCTTTACCAGGGAAATATCAAGTGCTCAATTTAATTTGTTTGATTTCATATTAGCAAAAAATATTTCTGTTATCCAAAGCATTGATCTAAAATTATAATCAGTTCTGTAGAAATGCCTTTATATCACAGAAAGGTAAATATATCTATTGGTGTAAAAAGGAGAATAGGTAATCTCCTTTTACCACAATCATTTAATTTACTGTATATTTATTTTTAACACTCTCACACTAGTTCAGGTAAGTACAATTATTCAAGTAACTGCAGATTCCTGTGGTATGACATCAATGTTTTTCACTTTTTAGCAGTTTAAGAGTTATTTTAAAACAAACTCAAAAGTCTCTTACTATTTAACTCCTAAATCAGCAGTTTGTCATCTTCCTAAATATCAAAAATGCAGATTATGATTTTTTTTGGACGGGGTCCCCAAACAAATTTGCAGAAGTTCAGATTTCAGATTTATGTTTATATGTTTTAAATAACATGCATAAAATGAAGTTTAAACTAATTTACCATCTCATTTTTTTCAGCTATATGATGTGCAAATTTGCTCTTGGCACATTTTATGTGGTGATTTTGGTCCTGGTATTTTGCCATCTTTAAAAACAGGGTCCCTATATTGAAAGTTGGGGAAACATTCGTCTATAGAAAGACATATTGTGGTATTTTGTCATACATTCTTTTGTGTATTTCAGTCCAGTAGACTCTCGGCCTCTTCCTGCACTGTATTTATATATTTACTTATTTTTATCTTTCTAATTTTATATTTTTGTACATTTAATGTGCGAAATCAATCAAATTAGGACTGAGCAGAGTGTATTATCAGTCTTGTCGTACACTCCGTGGACAGCATTTTCTCTTCTCCATCTTCTTCTTCTTCTCCCTCCTCTCTCTCTCCCCCCACTTTATCCTCCTGATGTGTGATTACCAAGTAGCTGCGCTGTGGTCGGAAATCGACCGCTCTGCCGACATGTACAAATTACCCCTAATGATGCGCCTGTCGGGGCAAATAGCAGGGCTGAGCCGCCGAGCGCTCCACCTCCAGACAAGCTCCAGCTCTAGTGTCTTTGGTGATGAGACACAGATCCACACAGCCCACTGCCACTGTCTTCCTCACCATCAGCTGGAGGACTTGTATTAGTGCTGCCGGCTCCACGCTGCCATCAAAACTGTACAAACAGAACCCCCCACAATAGAACTGCCGCCTCAACGGCCTGTAATTAGTGGTGTGTTAACAGACCTGGTTTCATGTGGCTCCGTGTCACTGAGCTGTGAGTTATGAATCAAGAGTGTGCAGATACTGTAGAGTGTGTGAGAGCTGCTGCTGCTTCTGCTTCCGTGACTGAAGCTGTGCTTAATTACAGAGAAGAGGACGGACAAGTCGGCCGTGTCAGGTGCCATTCGCCTCCAGATCAACGTGGAGATCAAGGGAGAGGAGAAAGTGGCTCCGTACCACGTGCAGTACACGTGTTTGCACGAGGTGATTCTACATTTAAACTGCACTGTGTAATCTTCATTTAGTCCGACAGTCTCTTTGAGATTGAGATCCCTTTTTTTCCCCAAGAAACGCCGGTGAGCAAAGAGCAATTACCAAACACAAAGACACAAAGACACAGTACAATGAGCAGGAATCATGAAAGACTAAGTAAAAACACTCTGTGAACATTTTGGAGCTCATTACATGTAATTTACCTAAAGTCAGAATAAATGAACTAAAAAATACGTCAAATACGGTCAAATATATAAATATATATAACATATATATCAGTCAATTTATTTTCATTTATTTACCATTATTTAACCAGGATTTTATGTAACCTTTACAGAGTTAAAGGCACATCAAAACACAAAAGGTATAAAACATACAATCAATAAAATAACTTAAGTAAAACAGCAACATAATAAAAATAATAAGTAAGTCTTTTAATCACTGCCCAATTCAAATAGCAATGTCATATTTTCAAAACGACCTCTAACCAAACAGGAGATGAATCACACAATAATGACAATTCTCATGATAAAATGTCAGATAATTAAGTGAAAGTTGAAGAAACCAGTTTTAAAAGCACTTGTTTAACAGGGAAACATTTCACTAATCTGAGAACCATTACATGTCGTATCTCAAAGTGTGTTCACACAGTGGATATAGAGTATCTATCTATCCATCTATCTATCGTGACACTCCTGCATTAATGTTTGTAATGTCATGACAGAACTTGTTCCATCACTCCAACGACATGCTCGGTCAAGGTGTGGTGAAAATCCCTGACCCTCGCGGAGACGACGCGTGGAAAGTCTATTTTGAAGACGTGGCGCAGGAAGTCGTGGACGAGTTCGCCATGCGCTACGGGATTGAGTCCATCTACCAGGCCATGACGTGAGTTCTGACACTTACACTGCTGCCCTCTGTGTAACTGTCCACGTGTTTGTCACATCATCATTCCCCCTCTTCCTCCTCTTCCTCCTCCTCTTCCTCGTGTCTTCATTCTCGTTGGCCTTCATGTGAAGGGAAGTGGATGATAAACGGGTCGAGGGTAGATTTATCTCCATGAAATATGTCCCACTCTGTACAGATGTTTGTTAACTGAGCCCATCATTCACAGGAGGCTCACTCTGACGTGTCGTCCTCCAGCGAGACAAAATGTCTCTTTCTAATAGAGATCATTAGGTTGAGACAAGACCTCTGTCTGTATGTCCACATCACTATGTACGTCCACATCAGTCTGACAAACCTTATCCATCATGATAGAGGTGCAAGGGTTACTCGATTATTAATCGATTACTGAATGTTGCCAACTTCTGTGATAATTAATTAATTGGTTTGAGTTTGTTTTATTTGTTTTTTGGTATTCAATTAAACAGGGTTTGTTTTTGTTTTGGAGAAATCTTTCAAACTGATACTTTTTCAACATTTGCTGACATTTTATGGACCAAGCACTAATTAATTAATTTAGTTAGTTACAGTTCATTTATTTGCATTTATTTGTTCTGTTTGACATAAAATGTCAAATTGTGTATTACAACAATATTAACAATATTAAAAAAAAGAAAAATCTAATCAAAATCACAATATCTGTCAGGCAAATGACAGCTGCAACTGTTACATATTAACAGTTCAAAATCAACATGTTTCATACGCAAACAGCAAACTGAGTCTGAGTCACATCCTCCATATTTACAAAAATCAATGTCTGATTTAATAAACAAGAAATCCTCTTTTCTCTCTGTGTGCAAAAATACCTGATCTCATCTGGGCATCAGACTCTTTGCTCGTTTAAAATAAATCACATATGACATAAATTGGTCTAAACATGAGAAAGAAGAAGGCCTCTGTGTGTGACCTCGTGTCTTTAACCAAGGCTTTGTGTTTCTTTCTCTTTCCAGTCACTTTGCCTGTTTGTCATCAAAGTACATGTGTCCCGGGGTTCCTGCAGTGATGAGCACCCTGCTGGCCAATATCAATGCCTTCTACGCCCACACCACCGCCTCCACCAACGTGTCCGCCTCCGACCGCTTTGCTGCCTCCAATTTCGGGGTTTGTATTACTGTAGCACAAAAGGGCAAAACACATGTGTTTAAAACATCTGCGCACACATCATTTCACATTTTATTCTTGTATCACCGAATTATTTTATTGTTTTATTTCCCCTCCACAAACAGAAAGAACGCTTCGTCAAGCTCTTGGACCAATTGCACAACTCCTTGCGCATCGACCTCTCCACATACAGGGTAAGATTGTTAAAAAAAGGTCTTTACAGGCTTTACATTGTGTTCATGCCCAAACACAAGAGAGAGCGAAAGAAAATGGAATCTCAACTAAACGCATCATTTTCTGTCCGTAGAACCATTTTCCTGCCAGCAGCAAGGATCGACTGCAGGATCTGAAATCCACAGTGGATCTTCTAACCAGCATCACCTTCTTCAGGATGAAGGTACCAAAAATAATGTTTCATGGACATTTACTCAATTAGAAAATATATTAAACTGAAATAAAACAATGTAGGATTTGATCTTGGCTTCCCCTTCACAGTTGTCGTAAAATATGTGTCTAGGTAACAGGAGTTGTTTTTGTGGCACGGACCTGAAACCATGAGATAAAGGAGACGTTATATAAACCATCCTGCTATATTTTATTATAAATCATATAAATTACATTTGTAATAAAGCTACAAGATCACTGGGGATCATCAGCAAACTATGAAGTTTTTAAATATCTCTTGTTTACTAACCTTAAATTATTCTCTGATTTATCCTTGTCTTAGTTAAGAATTTAAAACATGGACAACTCTCACTTAGACATCGTGGTATACAGATATGGAACTCTAAAATTCATTGTGTTGTTTAGAAAAAAAGGAGAAGAATTATGTATATACTGATTCTTGTGCTATTTCTTAGTTACTTGTTATAGCTTTTTTAATTTGTGCAAGTTTAGCTTTTGTTCTTTTCTTCTTTTTGTTTCTTGTTTCTTTTTTTCCCCCTTGTATAAGCCTGTGACTTCTTGACCACTCATGGCACATTTAAATATCTTTTTTCCTTCTTTTCCTGAACTGAAAAACAGTGATTGAACAGTGAGTGTTGACAGTGACCCACTGCCTCATGTTTATCCCTCTGTCTGTCTGTCTGTCTGTCTTGTGTTCAGGTCCAGGAGTTACAGTCGCCGCCCAGAGCCAGTCAGGTCGTCAGGGACTGTGTCAAGGCCTGTCTCAACTCCACGTATGACTACATCTTCAATAACTGCCACGAGCTCTACAACAGACAGTACCAGCCCGCGGACTCAGTGAGTCACAACATGAATTGTCGCCACACTGATGCTACAAGGCTAAGGACGAGCTGTTTATCTCTCCTTCTCTGAAATGACCAGTGTGACATGTGTGACCTTGTTTACAAATAGTAGGGGGGAATCAATTTATTGAATGAAGTATATCTGCCTCTGCTACGCTAGGTGGCAATCTGCCCCTTTTTAGCTTAGTGCTGGTTTCCCAGTTTAGCTTGTGCCTGGTTGCTAGCATTCTGAGTGCCATTCAGATTCTTCCTAGTACCACAATCCCTGAATTTGAAAATATACAATTATTTAAGCTGACAAATCTTAAAATACACTATTTTTTTTTTATTTTTTTTTACTTTTATTTATATTTTGAGACACAGGGTCTCATTTTCAAGAGAGACCTGTCACTACTGTTTGTTCTGTTTTTGTTCTCCTCCTTCTCCTGTTATTGTTAGGTATGAGGTGGGAACTAGTGCAATTAGTGCATTCCATTTTACATTGTGACCTCACCTCTAAGTTCACAGTGTCTCAAGGTAGCAATTGTTAGCAAAAACCCATTGATAATTGAATGAAAATTGAACTATACTATATTTATGACTGACTTAATGTGAAACAAATAAGACAATAGTGGAATTAATAGTAAAAGTAGTAAGGGGTTTTAACTATTCATGTAAGTGACACAGCCATCTTGGGATCCTATGTTGGGGTTTATACTATGATTTTCCGAGTTGGTAATCCAACTTTAGGTCTGCTTACCAATCGATGATATAACAACATTTTCAAATCATTAAAGATTCACTTTTGCACCTGTGTTGACAAACGATGTTTTTCTTTTTTAATAGAATAAGGAGGATCTGCCTTTGGAAGAGCAGGGCCCAAACATCAAGAACCTGGACTTCTGGCCTAAACTCATCATGCTCATCGTCTCCATCATCGAAGAGGACAGGAATTCCTACACACCCGTGCTCAACCAGTCAGTATAAATATGGCAATATCTTTAGTTTTCAGTAGCTATGATGTTATGTGTCCCATTGACACTAAATAAATACCAAGTTATAGATACACAGTGGATACCCACTGACTCCAAATCAATGTTAAACTGTAACTAACCCAGGAAAAGAAAGAGACAAACCAGGACCAAACCCGTCATGATGTTCTGAATTTAAATTATTTACATGTTTGTCACTCAGGTTTCCTCAAGAACTGAGCGTGGGGAAGGTGTCAGCAGAGGTCATGTGGACGTTGTTTGCTCAGGACATGAAGTACGCTATGGAAGGTAAGCACCAGCACCAGGCACTTTACCTGGTGATTTAAATGCTAAGTGAAATAGATTTTAGCTTTTCACAAGAAGGGTGTTTTCTTCAGCTTCTCATCAGAAACCTCACACGTTCTTCTTGTCGTTGTATCTGCAGAGCACGAGAAGCACAGACTGTGTAAAAGCACCGACTACATGAACCTGCACTTCAAGGTCAAGTGGCTCTACAACGAGTATGTCAGGGAGCTGCCAAACTTCAAGGACGTCGTTCCCGACTATCCATCGTAAGAGCGTTTTCCTTGGAATTACTTTTGTTGGATCATAATATTAGCTGTTAGGGAAATACATATTTTGATAATGTTGTATAATTTTTCTGTGTAGATGGTTCCTACAGTTTGTGCTGCAGTGGTTGGATGAAAATGAGGACGTATCTGTCGAGTTCATGCATGGAGCTCTGGAGAGAGACAAAAAAGATGGCGTAAGAAATATAAATGTTAACTCTCATGTGTTGTTGCTTCTGCTTATGGACACATAAACATAACAATATCATTTTGTGTGTTTCTTTTCCATCCTGTCCATGGTTTCCTCAGTTCCAGCAGACGTCTGAACACGCTCTGTTCTCCTGCTCTGTGGTCGACATCTTCACGCAGCTCAACCAGAGTTTTGAGATCATCAAGAAACTGGAATGTCCGGACCCGGACGTCATGGCTCAGTACAGCCGACGCTTCTCCAAGGTAACGTCGTGTTAACAAATCCCAGTGTTAAAAATGTAGTGGGGACCTTTTAAACATAAATGTTTGTTTCACTCATTCACTAAATGCTGATTAAGACTATGTCGAGAAGCTCGTTCCAATCCCAGCTGACAGAAGGCAAAATGCTAGGGTAACACCCTGAACTGTCTGAGGGTTTCTTTCTGCCACATTTATTTTAATATCTCTTTATTTTTCACAGACAATTGCCAAAGTCCTGCTGCAGTACAGTGCCATCCTGACCAAGAGTTTCACCTCGTATATTGACAAGGAGAAGATTGTAAGTCGATATGTTTTCTGTCACACAGCCATCATGAAGATCTTCTGCAGCCCAACCAACACCTGAACTTTCATGTTATTTATTTAGAAAACAGGCAGAAAATCTACATCTGAACTTTCTTCATGACCTCTCACAGCCCACTGTCCCCCTCCTTTAAGGCCCACCAGGGGTCCACAACCCACACATCACAAATCAGGGCTTTTCCTGCTTACAGATATTACATTTGTGAGTTGTTGCAGCAGTGTAATCTCACTCCGTGTCTCTCCTCTCCTCGCAGCCCTGCGTCCTGATGAATAACGTGCAGCAGTTGAGGATCCAGCTGGAGAAGATGTTTGAGTCGATGGGCGCCAAACAGGTTGGTCTGGAAACTTAAAAATCAACCCTTTAATTTAATGTGATACAGCATCATGACACTGGCTCACTGATAAAACCAATTATGACAATTTATGGATTTGAATTCACAAATGAACTAAAGATTTCTTAATCATCCATGAAAGTTGCATTTTAGCATCTGTGTGTGTGTGTGTGTGTGTGTGTGTGTGTGTGTTGCGTATCAGACTGCAACAGAGGAGGCGCTGGTACGTACATTAGTGGTAGTTTCATGACTTGTGAAGTAGATGAGGAATTGGTAGTTCTGGATTAGGACAGAGGCGGCATCATAATACTAGATTTCCTTGGATTAATACAGAGACTCGTCCTTGTTCTTCCCAACAGACTAGAGACACGGAGACAGAGTGTCTTCATATCGTCCTTAGCAGTAATGTCCTAACTGTAGCTGCAGTGAGCTGTGACTTCTCTCTGCTCTCACTCATTTGCCTCTTTATCACGTTAACCATAGACGCAGTGCAGTAGATTTTAGCCAGAGTTTCATTCAGTGTGTCATTCGCTTCACAATTAAAGCAAGATGAAGTGGTGGAGGAGGAAGAAGAAGAGGATGCGGTGATGGAGGAGAAGGAGGCAAGAGAGGAGGAGGTGGGTTTTATATCCATGTAGCTGAGCAGTAGTGGATTGTTTTTTATTTCTTTTAGGAATTCAGATTAGTTTGTCAGTTCAGCTCTTTGTAGAGTGCGGAATCACAACACGCGTCTCATGAGGTGATGTTGGAGGTGAAAGGCTGAGAAATCACCCGATTTGATCCTATGAAGAGTAATTGATTCATGTGCATCTGAGTCTGTAAACAAGTTGTTTCTCAACACTGAAAAAAAAGTGTTTCGTCCTCATAGTAATATGGAGTTAACCAAATAAATATGTATGGCAAATGTTGTCCTCTGACCACAAATCCCTTGTATTGATCTCCTGTAAATTCATTACTGAAAAACTGTATCACAACGAAACTGTATCACAACTCTGACATTTTTGTCATATATAACATTATTTTTAATAGAAAAAAATAGCCATTTCCACTAAAAGGTCTGTATTTATATAGTGCTTTTATATTGTTGCTGCCGACTACACTTTTGCCATTCACTCATTCACTCACACTTTTGCACAGAAGTAAGGAACAACGTGCATGTACAGTAGACTAGCGGAGCTGGGAATCAAACCCACAATTGTGGAGTTGAAAGACGGCTCGCTTTACTACTAAGCTTCTCTCTCTCTTTGATACGTTAACAACAATCTCATTTTATACATGTTGTTAAATAAGTTTAATGATTCCAAAAAACATCTTCAATAAGTGTCCGTGAATGTGTGATTTAAATTGCCATATTTTTCAGCAGAAAACATCAAACGCGATTCACACATTCATTCTGAGATTCACTGTAAGAGTTCATTTGGACTCGAGGATGAGCAGATTCAGATTTTATGGTTCAAAGGTTAAAGGTCACTGTCAAAGTGAGGACAGCATGTTTATTTTCTCTAGAAATTATTCTTCACTGGTGGAAAGAAAGCGAGGTTTTAATGTAATTTAACCCTTCTGTCTGTGTCAGTCCTACTGTCTTTGTCTTTTACAATGTCTTTACTTCCTATTTCTTGTTTTATGAGCACTTCTCATCTTATTTTAATTGTGTATTGTGTTTTCAGAGCAAAATTCTATTCTATTCTTCTCATTCTGTCATCACTGAAGTGATACATTCCCTCTCACTAATACTATACCTGGTACCTTTGCATTAAATTGCTTAAGATTTTCGCTAAAATTTCTTACATGAGTCTAAAAGGACAACGTGGTTGATGGAGGCACAACAACCACAAGTCCATAAATCTATTTTTATACCATAAAACTAAAATAATGAACATGAAATACATTTTTTTCTTTCTTTTTTTAGCACGGCAGTAAAACACTTGCATGGCAGGCAAGTTCTCTGGATATGCAGTCACGTGACTGACACGTGACCGCATATTCAAATAAATTCATGTCACCTCTTGTGTGACATGAATAATTCACGACTTGAAACATTTTCCTGAGTGAGAACTAAATGTTGACATTTTTTGTTGTATTTTTCACTGCTACTCATAGTTTGAGGAGAGTGAGGAGGAGGAGGAGGAGGAGGAAGTGAGGGAGGAAGGGGAGAAAATTGAGGTTGAGGTTTGTTCCAGTCAGAGTGGTTTTCCTCGTTTTTCCTGCTCCTGTTTACATCACAGTGACGTTCAGTCCTCCTGAAATGAGAAATCCTTGTGTTGTCATTCATGGAGGAGTTTGTTGCAAATAGTCTGTGGTGATCTCACGTCGACCTTTGACCTTTCCCTCGGTTTTCCTCACTTGTTTTCCCTTTTTCAAAAACAAAACCGCACCTTTTAATTTCATTTCATGTGCTTTTTTTTTTGTTTTATTTGTCATTTTTCATTTCCTCCCACTCAAAGTTGGATGCACCAGTAAAAAAGGTAGGTTATACATTCTACGTGCAAGGTTATATCTCTCTGTAACGCCATTAGATCACATGTAATTTAAGTGAAAAATCGCCCTTAATTGAGGTTGTCTTGTGTCGCCCTCCATCTTTATCTGTGCTGCCACAGACTGAGAAAGCATTAGAGGAAAAGAAGGTGAGTGTAGGTGAACAGAGTCGTGCATTTTATTACAAAACACACTCAGCGTTTAAAACCAGAGCTCATTTCTCTTTCACCTGAAGTTTTCCCTTCGTCTCACTAATGTTTCCACATAAAAACCCTGACAGGTCATGAATCAAAGGGGCCAAAGGATCATTGACGTAATGAGCCACACACTGTGGCTTCATCCATCCTTCAGGGACACTATTTGGTTGTTTAACCTGGTTTAACTCAACTATAAAGTGTAATATCATGTAAATTATAATATAAATGTATTTTTTTTCTCCCCTGCTGGTTCCCTGTGCCCTTTACTTGTGAGACTCACTGTTTGTAAGAAAATGCAGCTTTTGCATTGTTAAACTTTTCATTTTTTTTCAACGTGCTCCCATTGAAAGTTGGAGACTGGTCGTAAAAAGGTGGGTTTGTGCTTGTGTGTGTTAGATTTTTAAGTTTGTGCTTCTGTCTTCTCTTCACAAACTATGATCAGAGTGTGTGTGGAAGTTTCATGAGCGAAAATACAAAGATCACAGGCGAATTACATTAAAGGCCACTTTATTAGGTACAGAAGACATCTTCCTCCAGGTTCCACATGTTGTGCGTTTAAGGATGATCTTCTACCTTGTTTTGTAATCATTTCTGAACAACCAGGCATTTTCCTGTCTGAGAACTCTGCCGCTCACTGGATATTTTCTCTTTTTACCGGCCAAACTGAAAATCCTAGAAAATAAGGCATGTTTATTAAATCACTTAAATCACGGCTGATATTGGCTTTAAACTCTATTATCAAATACAGACAAAAATGAAAACATGCCTCGTTATGACCAATGACTAAAACGGTTGGAAGAATAAGCTGCTATTGAAGCCCTCTACAGCTGTTATTATATAAGTTTATTTATTTTGCACAATAAGGAAAATGAATATCTACATCTGCTGTGACACAAGTATGAAAATATGTTAATTTCACTTAAGAAGAGACTAAATGACTTCTGTAGTTGTGAGAAAAACATATATATCCCAGTATCAGTATCGGCCCAAACACTCCCAATATATAGGATTATTGGGTATCGACAAAAAGTCCAATATCGTGTATCCATAGTTGCTGCCCTGGGATTGGCTGTGTAGATAGAATATATGTTAACAAGCACTTTAAACTTATAAAGGGGCCAATGAGTGCATCCCATATGAATGCTAACAGACTGGCTGGATGGTTGAGCATATTCTTTAATGATGTGGTGTAAAACAAGTACATTATTTTATTATTTTAGCTCTTGTGTCATGAAACAAACCACGTATCAATGGAAATGTGTGGTATTTCTGGCCAAAACAGATATTAAATTAACTGTTCTGAGAGGATTTTTGTTGTTCTCTGTCTCAGGGAGGAGCTTGGACAAACTATCCTTCCTGAGAAGAAATTATTAACCTGTATTTTCAATGTTTTTGGAAAGTTTTTGAATTCAATGGGGATTTTTTTCAAGCTGTTTGCGACACTGCTGAACTAAATAATATATGAATGCATGGCCCTAAGTCAGTTTTAAACAAAAATCCTCTCCTTCTTGTGTCTGTCTGTCTCTGCACAGATGGACGTGGAGGCCAGTGACCTCTTGAACGACCTGCAGGTGAAGCTGAACAACGTTCTGGATGAGCTCAGCAGCACGTTCGGCAACAGGTAAATAAATACACACTCCTCATCCTTTTACGTTCACTTTTTCCAGTGAATTTCACTTGCATTTGTCACTGATCTGTCGCTATCGTTTTTCTCTGTCAAGTTTCCAGAGTCGTATTAACGACTGCATGCGGCAGATGGCGTCTCTGCTGTTCCAGATCAAAGGGCCGCTCAACGACAGCAACAAAAACCAGGTGGAAGGCGACTCGGACAACATGCTGAGGCCACTCATGGATTTCCTGGATGGAAAGTGAGTGGATTAAGAAAGATGTGTGAGGGTTTTTTGGCAGAAATTGAATGTACGACCCTTAAATTGTTTATCTCTGCATGTTTCATTTCATCTAGCAGAAAACTAAAAGTGTGTAATGTTTCTGGCTAAAATTGTAACACCCGTGGAGTGTTAACACACCTCTCTCATTAAACTGTGTGTGTTTGTGTGTTACCACAGGCTGACACTGTTCGCCACCGTCTGTGAGAAAACCGTGCTGAAGCGTGTGCTGAAGGAGCTCTGGAGGATCGTGATGAGCAGCCTGGAGAAGACCATCGTCCTGCCGCAGGGCAGCGACACCTTTGTGAGTCGCTTTGCTTTCGGCATTTGTTGATTTCCCAAAAAAAAGTAAAACAGAATTCTCACCCTGAGTCACCCCATTTTTTCTTTTTTTGTTTCTTTCAGGGAGCTCAGATCCTCTCGGCTGCCAAAGAGCTCGGTCAGCTCTCCAAACTCAAGGTACAAAAGAAACTTGACTCTGAAGATCTGACCACAGAATTATTCAGTAGGAGGGAAAAGCAAAGATATTACCACAATAATAGATGGAAGCAGCTGTGATTTGCACCTTCATGTCCTTCTACTACGATGACCTGGCCTTTAGCGCCACCTACTGCTTCTCTCAGTGAACTTTTGCCATATATTTCCTTATGAGTTGTAATTGGTAACATTTTATTTGACAAGATGTGTGATATTTTGATGCAGGACCCACAAATGGGTCACAAGAAGTTAATTTTGGGTCACCAAACAAATTAACTGAATAGGCTAAATAGTTTTTCATGTATTATAATTAAGTTATGATTCATTTATCTCTCATATATCTCTTGGCTGGTTTGCCTATTCAAATATCTATAAAAAGGTCAGTTTAACCGTCTTTTAAGTGACTCATGTGTGCTGTGTTTGTTTAAATGTGCAGGATCACATGGCCGGGGAGGCTAAAAGCCTTTCTCCCAGACAGTGTGCCGTCATGGACGTGGCCCTGGACACCGTCAAGGTCAGTTTGTCTTGGCCCAGTGAAACCACGTTAGCTTCGTCAACTGTTCATTCGTCAATCAGGGTGCACTGAGGGTTGATAGAGACAGGATGAATGGGTGAACTTTACGTATAATTTACCTAAGTGCTGAAATAAGTATTTAATCTGTAAAACGCCATCAACTATCTGCCATGAAATGTGGCAGTTATGGGTAAGGACATGGACAAATGAAGAACTCAGCTATTTCATCAGTTTCTGGTTAAAGTATGTTTAGAGTTTTTAGAGTTTGAAACACATGTAGGAATGTTAAGGCTTGGTGAAAATGACCGACTAGTATTTGGAATATATCAGTTACCCCAAAAATAATGTTGTTTTCTTTTCTAGCTACTGACATGTGCAGGTTTTATATATAACACCAACATGGCAACAGGTTAAAAAGACTGAGGGGCCTGTTAAAGCTTCCAAGTGGACAATTTTCTAAATAGAAAATGACTTAATTTACCTGCAATAGCCCCCAAAAGGCTAAACACACTGAAACACTCTTGTTTTTATGTGGAAACTCAAACAGAGAGGAAATCAATCAAAACTTCTCTCAAGCAGGTTAACCAAAACCTTCAGTCGTTTCTCCAGAGCTATCTTACTCTTAAAGCTACTTCCCTGTTCCCTCCGCAGCAATACTTCCACGCCGGGGGCAACGGACTGAAGAAGGCTTTCCTGGAGAAAAGTCCTGAGTTGTCGTCTCTGCGTCACGCTCTGTCCCTCTACACTCAGACGACAGACACGCTCATCAAGACGTTTGTCACCACGCAGCATGCTCAAGGTTAGTAGTCCAGATTAGAATCTAAAATTATTGAAAAAAACAAGTGAAAGGGACGTCTGTTGTCGACTCTCACCTACACCGTCTTGTTCGTTTGAGTCACCTTATCTGACAATGTTCTTTCCTGCAAAAAGCATTTCCCATATGAGACCAGGAGAGGGCGCCAATAGATTAATATATGTTTGAATAAAAAGTCCTGACATTGAGAGTCAGAATCTGTTCCATTGCCAAGCAGGTGATGCCATTGTAGATAGATAGATAGATGGATAGATGGACGATCAAAATGAAGATAAATACCTATAACATTGATAGATAGATAGGTAAGGTAAGCTAGGTAGGTTGGTAGCTAGATATTTAGTCAGCTAGCTAGATGAATACTTCGCGAGATACAGTAGATAGATAATTAAATTGAACAAATTGAACAAACAGGTGGTGGAAACAACACTGTCAATCAAACCACTGCTGCCTTCTAGAGGACACCACAGTGTCCTGAAATGTGTCTCCTCCAGACTGAAGGACGGTTTTCGTCCTGCTGTCTCTCTCCCTCCCCCACCACAGTTTCATGAATACATGTGTGCAGTAACTACTAATGCACTATGCATGATTTAAAATAATTCCATGTTGTTTTTTTACATAATTTATTCACCTCTATTTGTTTATGTTTATGTAATATTTTTGTGTTACATTCTTATGGAATAAAGGATTAGATTCTATCAAGAGCAGTTACTGTACAATAATTAGAAAATTGAAGGCAATACATTCCTCCTTTTAGCGCTGGTCGTACTGTATATGCTGTGTTTTTAAAGCTGTTCTCTGTTGACGTGTCTTCTTCTTATCTCCTGTGCTGCGTCTGTGCTAGTGCACAATGGGAAGGGTATTAGGTTAACACCCAGTGACAAAATTCAGCCCAGCAGGGGTAGGTTTCCTCAAAGTCACCCACCAGATTTTCATTACCCTCCCTCCCCCACTCACTCTACATTTGTACATCGTGTTTCACTCGATTGACTCCATCAAATCAGCAGTTCACACCTGCATTAACCCTCTCATGTACTGACTCTGAGTCAAAACGAAGCTCAATGAAAACTCACAGGTGTGTTTGTATCTGCGTTAAACAGGTGCGGGCGTGAACCAGCCAATTGGCGAGGTGTCGGTCCAGATTGAGTTGTACACTCACCCCGGTAACAGAGAGCGAAAGGTTACAGCCAAAGGTCAGTTTGAGCTTTTTCATGAAATCATTTTAAAAATATGTTGTTGTTTTTTACTCAGCTGAATGTATTCTTCTTCTCCTTCTTCTTCTTCCTCCCTTGTGTTACTGCAGTCATAGGAGCCAGTGATCTAAAATGGCAGACATCCGGAATGTTCCGCCCCTTCGTGGAAATCACCATAATCGGGCCTCACCTTAGCGACAAGAAACGCAAATTCCAGACCAAATCTAAGAACAACAGCTGGTCTCCAAAGTTCAACGAGACCTTCCACTTGTAAGTAAAGTAAAAAAAACAAGCTGGGTATGAACATAATATGTGATTCATAATGTTCTTGTGAACATTATCTCAAGATGAAGCTCCTTGGTTAAAGTACATATGAAACGCTGATTCAAAGGCTACAAAAACAAAATAATTTTAGTTTTTAAGTGATTAATAATTCATTCAAACGTCCTTAAAATTGACCTTTAATGAGTAGTTAACCAGGTGTACCTAATAAAGTGGCAGGTGTGTGTACACAACATGTATATTTTCCATATTAACACCTACAATATTCAAACTCACTATAAGAAGCTGATGATTCGATGATTCAGTGTGACATTGTTAATATTAATGTTTACTTTAAACTGTACTGCTTTTCTGGCGTCTCATTAGTTGGATTGCACACCTAATGTGGTGATATACAGTATATGCAGAGAAATGTATGAAATAAAGGCATAAAATGACCATGATGAGTTATCAGAGACCACGGAAATGTGTTAAATGAAACACACAGTGACACAGTTTGGCAACATTTCCACACTGAGATTGCCAGCAACATAGAGAAACCTAAACAAACATAAAAAGCCTCACTGCTCCTCTCAAAAAGGTCTCAACCAGGTAAGAGTATACAGTGGCAATGCATTCAAATATTAACAGCTCAAAGCAGAGAAGTGTTGGAAAACAGACATGCCAATGTGGATCACTCTCTACCAGACTAGGAAGCAAAACAAAGAGGTTAGTTACTAACACTCTTTCTTTTATACTCATTATAGGTGGATATTTAACATACTGTATATAATGTTTTTACAGCTTATTATTGTCGCACTTGGCACCATCTAGTGGACTGAAACATTTTTTTAATGCTTTTTATGTTTATTTGTAACATCAGTTAACAAATGATATGCTAAAAAAAAACGATACTTGGTGTCTCAAAAGCGATATATCGCCACACAAAAATCATTTTCCCTCCACAGCCCTAATACTTTACATATACACCCTTTAATTAAATTAAAGAGTATTTCCAGCTGTAGTTCACTTCAGTTTCTGCTGCACTCTGATAAAAAGCCTGTGTTTAAAGATAAACTCAGTACTTAGCAGCTTCATGGTGAATGTGTCATTAAGTGGCCCAAAGTGCAGAAGTCCACTTTTCTCCGTCTCTCTCCAGTGTCCTCGGCAACCAGGACAGCTTCGACTGCTACGAGCTGCAGGTCTGCGTCAAAGACTACTGCTTCGGCCGTGCCGACCGCGTGGTGGGCGTGGCCGTGATCCAGCTGCGGGACGTCATGGAGAAGGGCAACTGCGCCTGCTGGTGTCCGCTGGGACAGCGCGTCCACATGGACGACACCGGACTCACCGCCATGCGCATCCTCTCGCAGCGCTCCAACGACGACGTGGCCAAGGAGTTCGTGAGACTCAAGTCAGAGACACGGTCGGCCGAGGAGGGCAGATGAGACGAGAGGGCGTCATAGCTGCCTTTGACTTGTTTGGTGGAGCGTTGGTAAAATGTAGCCCCTTCTAGAACACGACACGTCGTTAATCACATTTAAAATTATTATTCACAACGCCAACCGTCCCCTCTACCTCAACAAGAGTCGCCTTCACATGAATTCACAGAGTTAGGGCTAAGTGGTCGATGGGATGAGGGGGTGAAATGGGACTGCGCCTCATTTGGACAAACACTCGCATTAACAACAGCGACAGCAACCTCACGGACACCGACTCACTCAACCTTCACTTCACAACACTCACCAGCTGTTCATCCAGGCAGTGACCACTCACCCTGTCACTTCACCCGCTCATTTTTCATCCTCTTTAGCCTCGAGGGGAGCAAAGTTCCCACGCCTCTGTCCAGAGTGTCGTCGTGCAGTGAACCCTTCAAAGTGTGGCGGCGTGTCCCGATGCCTTACACTCTGCAAAACTGTGAACGTGTGAAGTGAGAAAAAAAAAAAACCCAGTTCAGCTCCACTGTGACAGTGAATGAGTTAATGCGAGTCTTTAAATCAACGAATGAACGGATTATTAGACACATTTTTACTGCCTAAAGCTGTGTTTCCCACACTTCCTGTTCCGGGAAACCAAGAAAACGATCATGACCCAAATCCTATAATCCCTTTCCAACATAATTTTGCGTTTATAAAATGTGGAAAATGTTTGGTAAATGATTATAACTTTGTTTTATGGATGTTATTTAAGACACAAAAATCTTTTGGAATCACTGGCTTAATGAGAAGGTACTTATAATATAAATCCTCTTAATTTTACCCCATTATTTTTTTTTTTGAAAGTATTATTGTGTGCCTTGCCCTCTTCGCTTTCTACTCCTTTATCATTATTATTATTTTTATACCCAGGAGAAGCATCAATCATTTTCCAACTTTTGCTGGAAAAATATTATACTAATACTAATTCATTTTCAATTTAAGGCGAATTCAATTTTTGTTTTGTTTTTTATTTATTTCTGAGCTCAATTAACAACTGTAAAACCCCGGATGGTTCAGCCATTTTATTTATTTATTTTTATACGTATTTATTGGCGCCTGTGCTTTTCACTAACGGTGTTTACTGTTGGATGGACACAGACTTTGTGTGCAGAGAATTTGCACTTTTTTGAACGAAAGAAGTGACGACCTCACTGTGTTTGTTTGGATTAACAAGTTAACAAGTTAAATAAATCTGTCTTTCACAGTAATAGAGAAACTACTCGAGGCTCCTCAGCAGCAGCGGCAGTGTTGATGGGTTTATTTTGTTGTTTACATTCTGTTCTCTTCCTTTGAGTGGCCTTAACTTTGGTGACAAAAACAAAATAATTCACACGTGTCTGTGGAGGTGAATCGCTGCCACGCCAGAAAACTAAAAAGCTATTGCAGTAAAACATGAAAAATGTCACTTTTCACATTATTATTACAGCATACAAACCTAAAATGATGATTTCACCTCGTCACATTACAACGTCATAAATGATCTCACAAATTGAAACATTTAACGTTATAAAGTGAGAATTTATCGTGTGAAAGGGAAAGTTACAATAGGGTAAATGTTTATTATGTAAAATGTTTCACCAAAACACAATTATCTTACTAATATTCAGCATTAATATGGCAGCAAATGCTGTGACAGTAGTCTTAAGTCATAAACATCACCTGTGTTGCAATGCTGGAAAAAAGCCAGTAGGTGGCAGCAGAGGTAAATTAAAGTAAAGTTGCCGTTAAAGGAGAATAAAGCAGCTTTTGTGTAGTTTTTGGCATTTAATCAAAAATAACTGTGTACCACAATATTTATAGTATCGTATCATAAGGTTCGTACGAAATACGCAATTTTTTATGTATTGCCAATTAATTTTTATTTTTCTGGCATGACAGCATTACACTTAAGTTAAAATGTTTTTAAAAATTCTCTCCACGTGTTTCTCAGAAATGAGTTTTTGCGATGTCAAACAAACACGTTTTTCCTTATGTAGTGTTTTTTATTTTAAATCTTTGACGTTGTAATAAATCAGTTTTTTTCCTTTTTCCTTGATAATGATGATGCTGTGTTGATGTTTTTTTTGAGTTTTATGGACAGGAATCATATGCAGTGAGATGCTTAGTGCCAGTCAATATTAAAGTGTTACATTTTAAAAAAGAAGGGATATTTTTGCTTAAATATGTGAATCACACAAAAATCACACTCTTTGTTACAAATTCACTCACCCCTTGTGAATAATTTCTTTATTAATTTATGTATTTGTTTATCACGGTAAATACTTCATAGCCATTCTATATATACATATATGTTCCTTGTGCCAATTTGCAAACTTTTCTTTGTTTTTTTTATTGTTGTTAATAATATTTTTTCCGTGTTTTCCTTCATTTGTGAACCCTTTTGCACAAACACTGAATCTCTGCAATCACAGTCACAGTAACTGCATTTGTTTCCTCTGGTGTTTTCTTTGTACTGTCATCATGTAAACTAATGAATTTTTGTATAAAGTATTTGAGATGTTCATATATAAATGTGTTTACTTGTGTTTTTTTTCTTCTAAACGTGACATGGATAGCTGGTTTAGTGCAAATTTCATTGCACTTTACATTAATTTTAGTGTCTTATTAAAGACGTTTCTAAATATCTCAAGTACTATATTGTATTGTGAGTAAAGTTGTGATATTTTGGTTGTTTTTTGGTCACTTTTACAGCTTTAAAAGTTTTAAAAAGTTGGAGGCAGATGATCCGCTGTGCCGACCCCTAAAGGGAGAAGCCGGAAAAAGAAGAAGAAGAATTGACTCACTCAAAAACACGTTTAACAAGTGAGTGTGAGTTAAATTTTTCAATATACTTGAATATTAACATTTTAAAATGTTAAGTTAGCATTTACAATAAGGATCTTTAAATGAAGCTCACTAGTGATTTTAAAATGAAAATGTCTGCACATGCACCGCCATCACAGTCAGGGTGTGTCTCTGTGATCTGTTGTCTTGTCATTGGCTGGATCCACTCACCTGTCACCTGTGTTTTACTGGCCCCCCCGCCTCCCCGCGTCCACTCCTGCGCCGCCTCCGCCGTCCAGGTCCAAAGATCACTGCACTGTTGTTTGTTCAAGGCCTGAAACAGAGAGACGCAGCACTTCCTGCCTGGCTTCCTGCGTGAACCTGAAACCTCTGCGTCGAGGTGCACCCTCTGTCACCGCTGCACCTCCTCACCTGGACGTCTTTCATCCAGTTTGAAACCTCGTCCTCTGTGTGGGTCAGGGCTGGTGCCTGGAGTGGAGCAGAGCGGAGGACCCAGACCGACCACGGCCTGGATTTCCCTGACATTTGCAGCAGTTTTCTTTCTCTTCTGAGCCTCATGTGTGACCAGGACTTAAAGGACACAGAAAATCACATTATTGTCAGAGGTATGTGGCTGATTTTTATTATGATGTTATTATATTGATACGTTTGTGTGACAAAGCCAGTTCTGAACCACTTAAGATAAACTATACTATTCAAAGTTGAGGCCTGGTGGTTCAGCGTCAGTGTGTGAACAATAACAGACTTTGAACCAAGGATTTGGGTTAAAAACTGGCTTTCTTCTTATATATGTACATATGTATACATGTATGTATATATATATATACATATATATATATATATATATATATGTATACTGTAATCAGAAATGGGAAATAAAAGAATAATGAGCTATTTCCTTATCTTTAAAAATAAAACATGGCGTTGATAACAATGATGGTGGAAATTCTGTCTATATTATATGATATATTTATATTTAAAATTACTATTTCACATGGTGATACTTATTTTATATTGTGAGTGCAAATTTCCTTGAACCGTCATCTTATACTTATCATCTTCATCTCCACGTATCATATCATGTTGTCCTAATCTCTGTCGTTGTGGATTATCTGCCATAAATGTGTTTTTTTACCAGTACAAAGGGTAGTAAAGGGAGCGGCTCTGCTGCACATGGAAAGGCGGATGGATTTCTTTTCAAATACATTTTCGAGGAAAGTCTCATGCCATGCAATGTGTAGATTATGGATACTGGATGAAATAAAATCTATATACCTACACAATACAAAATATATGCGTAATTGCTGAATTTGTGGCTGTAGGAGCACATATACCCCGTCCATCTATGAATGTACTTTACATTATGACAAGGTATTATTAAGTATTTAAAAAATAATCAGGAAAATTAGATAAAATACATTAACATGTAGGATAAATGTGTCTTTTGTGACACTTTATGCAGACAACACTGTGATTGTCACATGATTGAAGTGTCTAAACATATCTAAAACTAAAGCTACGGTCGTTGTTTTATGGCCAATCCTACAAATATTTTAGGAAAAAGTATTGATTTTTAAAGTAAAAAATGACCCCAGTGATTGTTTTATTTATTTATTTCCTCATTTCCCATGGCTTTTCTTTATATATTTATTTCAAACTGATCTCTTAAGAAGAGCATTTCTCTGAATCAGATCATTAAACAGGTGCATTAGCTCTTATCTAATATATAATCACACATTTAAATGAATATCCAGTGCTTCTTCCTCTTTCAGCTGAAACTGTCTTCCCCTCTCTGATGTCATGTGACTCTGTCAGGTTTACACAGGCTGTTTCTCCGAGTGTGAGATATGGACAACCGGAGCTGAAGATGGGATCACTAGTGTCGTACGTGGGCCGGCTGTTTGGACACGAGTCTCAGGAAGGTCAGTGCGGAGGCCTGTGCTTCACATTAAAGGTCCAGTCTGTAACATTTAAGACAGTTTATGGGACGTAATTGGACATACTACCTGAAAGTCTATGTGTATAAGAGTGTATTTGTTGTAAAATAGTAAAAATGTTGTTTTTGGAGCCTGAGAAAATAGTCTTTTAAACACTTTATGCATGGGTCTTGCTGCACGAAGGCTGCCATTTTGTTTTGGCATTTCTACAGCAACCCGTTTGGACAAAACAAGCCAGTTTTGTGTTTCAAAGCAGGAAGTTCACCACAAAGACACATTTTCTTCCTTGACATGTTCGGAAAAGAGAAGTCTTTTCTTATTCACTGGATCTTTAAATATGGACTAATTCTCTCTTAACTGGACGAGATTTTCCTCCACTTGCATCATATTTTTAAAGAAATATTGCCATGGAAACAATATCTAAGTACAGGGGTGTCAAACGTACGGTTTGTGGGCTAAAATCAGAACTCCAGAGGGTCCAATTTGGCCCGTGGGATGAATTTGTGAAAATTCCACATTATGATTAGAATCTAATAATTAAATGTTTGCCTTTGTAGATCCACTGTGATCTGTAGGTTGTAATGCACACGTGCAAATGGTAAACGTAGGCATCCTGTTGTTGAAATTGCACTTATTATGCTGTTATTGTACAGGTCCGGCCCACTTGAGTTAAAATTGTGCTGTATGTGCGGCCCCTGAACTATCATGAGTCCGACTCCCCTGATCTCATATGACGGCAAACTAACACAACTTTATCTCAAGTCTGAATCTTTTATTGTCACAGAGACCGAGAGACACTTGAGAGCTAACGACAGACCTTTCAACCTGTCCTACCGCTATGCAGTAAGTGTGAAAGAGTGAGAGTTCACCCTTTAACAGCCCTGGATGGAATATTCTCACACACACACACACCTGTCTTTTCTTTCCAGAACAATGCCATCAAGACGTCCAAATACAACCTCTTCACGTTCCTGCCTCTGAACCTCTTTGAGCAGTTCAGCAGACTCGCCAATGCCTACTTCCTCTTCCTCATGGTGCTACAGGTAGATGTTTATTTAATTCTTTTTCACATGTTCACTGTATGAGCTTCTGCGTGAGTTTGGATATCCACTCTTTTTTCTTTTTAATACAAAACTCTATCTAATATCCTTGTTCTTACTGAATGAAACTGTGTTTTTAGAGAATAACTTAACTTACTTCTGTTCTATTCTATTCATCACCAGCTGTGTAGTTGTTTTTATTGATCAAATTGTGTTTGATATTGGCATAATATGCGTGTGTGTGTATACTTGTATATATATCTTTGTGGGGTCATTTTGTGTTTGAACCCCACAACTTAAAAATGCTTTTGGGGTATAAAGACCTGGTTTTAAGGTTAGATACTTAGTTGTGATGGTTAAGGTTAAGGTTAAGGTAAGGGGAATGCATTATGTCTATGAGGTGTCCTCAGTCTTGTATACCTTAAAGGTAATGCTTGAGTAAAAGTATCTCACCAGATAATGACTTTGGTAGAAGTTTAAGTTTTTTTTATAATATTACTTAAGTATATGACATTTACTGTACTTAAGTTAGGTCTTTCACCTGGAAGGTTGGGGGTTCCATTCCTTGCTCTGATGTGTCCTTGAGCAAGATACTTAACCCCATATTGCAGCATGTGAATGGAGTGAAAACTGTAATGTAAAGCAGCTCATCAAGAGTAGAAAAGCTCTATATAAATACAGACCATAATACCAACTCTTCTTCTTCTGATTTTATTTGGTAGTAACGAGGAACAAAGATAGTTAGTTAGTGGAAATGTAGTGGAGTAAAAGTAAAAGTTGCTAGAAATATAAATAACAAAGTGAAGTACAGATATGTGAATCTTGTAGTAAAGTACAATAACAAAGGATTTGTACGACACTAAGACATTTGTGTGTGTGTGTGTTGTGTGTCTACAGGTTATCCCACAAGTCTCCTCTCTGTCCTGGTTCACCACGGCCGTCCCTCTCATCCTCGTGTTGTCCATGACAGCAGTCAAAGACGCCGCCGACGACATTGTGAGCTTAAATTTAACAACAATTTAAAAGTATATTAAAGCTGTAGTGTGTAACTTTTGTCGCCAAACCACTGCCGACCGAACCCCACGCCTCAGATTATCATCCATGTTCTAACTGTTCTCTTTCAGAATTGGTTCAGCATCTCACTACCTCAAACATGAGTGAGGGTTATGTTTCAGAGATCCAGGGTCAACGCCTTAACTTGAACTCCGCGGCCATCTTGCTTTACTAGTGTAGCTAGCGCCTACCGTCACGTCGCTGTGTGTCTCCACAGACACGGAAACAAAACACTGCTATATTCAGGAACCCAGAAAGAGAGTCATAGAGAACTCATTTGAATACGGTTTGAATGTAACAGACGTTTATTGATATTGAAAAGTTGTGAAATGACCAAATAAAATGTTAAGACAGTGAATTTTCGTCTTTCTTCTGTGTAGAACAGACACAGATGTGACAAGCAGGTGAACAACCGTCTCGTGGACGTCCTCATCGACGGAGAGTGAGTCTTTTGAGACACAGCTTTTTTACACAAAACATGTGATCAGCCATGTGAGAGGTTGAAATGTTGTGGTCGTCTCTTCCCGGCAGACTGAAGACTGAGAAATGGATGAACGTTCAGGTGGGAGACATCATCAAACTGGAGAATGATCAGTTTGTGACAGTGAGTACACAGAGGATACACGGGTGATGCCTTCAGTGACAAACAGGCTGTACACCAGCAGCAGCAGACGTGCGCTGCATTCACTGCCCTCTCTTCTCTCTCAGGCAGATCTGCTGCTGTTGTCCAGCAGTGAACCTCTCAATCTGGTGTACGTAGAAACAGCGGAATTAGACGGGTGAGTATTAGAGTGAATGTGATTGTGATGTGAATGTGATACCGCATCCTTCTCATATTTACGTTGGTCTTCTCCAGTGAAACCAATCTGAAGGTGAAGCAGGCCCTGACTGTCACTGGAGAGATGGGAGACAACATTGATACACTGGCTCCATTCAACGGTGAGGAAAAAACACTTTTGCTTCATTTTTTTGGGAGAAATATACAGTGCCATACCAGGAAAATAATAATAATTTTGATTTCATGTCGAGATATTGAGTGTAATTTATTTCTCTCATCTCATTTCATTCACAAATGAAAAGGAGCAGAAAGAAGGAGAATCCTCCTTTATCCCAAGTAATCCATTTTTACATAGTATAATGAGTTAAATTCAAAATTCATTCAAATAACAAGCATAAATCTATCACAGTTAATAACTTTGAATTAACTATTAGGAAAAGAAAGGAAAGGAATCGTTATTGTCATTATACAACTGGTATTGCACAACGAAATGTCGAGGTCAGATGGAGGGTTGATCAAGGTTGATATTAGTTGCACAAGTGAGTGAAAATCAGACAGTCACACAAAAACAGAAGACACTCATCTGTAAATTGGTGAACAACAACATTACGACATACACACAATAGACCACATGGTGCTTAATCTGACACACATCTATCAACCCCACTGTCTTAACTAAGGACACATCAGCGTGTAGATTAACAGATCTGAGGAATTAATCCCAACCTTCCAGGCAGATGACGAACCACTCTGCCATTTCCGAAGTTGTTGCCATATTCCCTTCATCAACCTTGTTGCTGTTTTCTGTTCTCTAACGTCCTGCTGAACCGTCCTCCCCGTTGTCTCTCAGGTGAGGTGCGGTGTGAGCCTCCCAACAACCGTCTGGACAAGTTCAAAGGTACGCTGACTCTGGATGGACAGGTCTACGCCCTGGACAACGACAAGGTGCTGCTCAGAGGATGCACGCTGAGGAACACGGAGTGGTGCTTCGGTCTGGTGATCTTTGGAGGTAAAGCCTGGCAACACTGACTTCCTCGTTGTGGAGCAGTAATTACAAAGAACACAAGTAGCTCCTGTACTATTTCTTTTTTGTACATGCCATTATACGTGAAACTAAATATCGTTTTAACAGCGTATGACTTTCCTTAGTCAGGGATACTCTATTACTTTATTTTTTAAAACATTTGGCACTCTAAAAAGATTTTTCTTGCCAAATTCCAACATCCGTGACTCCTTGTGTTGATGCTTATCACAGGAAATTACGTGATTGTAAAATATCAATCTGAAGGACTTGAGAAGGATGTAACTCCCCTATCTCCTGCACTTACAAGCATTTTGTTCCTTCAGGATTGTCTGTTGTATCGTTATATCGTCTTATAACACATATATAATGAGTTCAAATGATGAGCACCTTTTTAACTTCAAAACAGTTTCTGGGCCCGTTTGTCACTGTCACTGATGCTGAACAAGAGATGAAATCTGTCCAGGTCCTGACACCAAACTGATGCAGAACAGCGGGAAGACGACGTTCAAACGGACGAGCATTGACCACCTGATGAACGTGCTGGTGTTGTGTGTGAGTTTAACATCCAAACGCACACACGCATACATTTATGTACATCATTCTTAGCAAGGACGCTCATAGACATAATGGATCTCCTCGACACTTAACCCTTAATTAAACCATCACAACTAAATGTTTAACCTTAACACTTAACTTATCAGCTTGATAAGATCTGTATGCTGACTATATATATATATATATATATATATATATATATATATATATATATACTTATGCATATATATGTATATATATGTATGTAAAAAATTTTTTATAAATATTTCTTAAAATCTACCATAGATATTGTACAGCAAATTAAAACGTAAAATAAAATAAAATTTATATTTAATGACATTTCATGGCCCATCTGCAGTACCATTATGGCCCACTAGGGGGCTGAGGACAGCTCTTAAGGAATCACTGCTATACCAAATTTTACCCTAACATTAATATGAAGCCTTAACCCTCAAAAAGCCCTTAAAGTGTGTGCGAACTAGACAAAATGTCCTCACAAGGTCAAATGTGCTCACAAAGATAGGACCGAATCAAACTTAGATAGATAGATAGATAGATAGATAGATAGATAGATAGATAGATAGATAGATAGAGAGATAGATAGATAGATAGATAGAGAGATAGATCAACACTGACATGTGTGATGTCTTCGATTGTGTGTGCAGATCTTTGGTTTCCTTGTGTCCATGTGCACGTTCATGGCCGTCGCTAATTCTCTGTGGGAGACGAGTGACGGTGAGGTGTTCACCGCCTTCCTCCCCCGTGAAGACGGAATCAACGCTCCGCTCTCCTCCTTCCTCAGCTTCTGGTCGTACGTCATCGTGCTCAACACAGTGGTGCCCATTTCCCTCTACGTCAGGTGTGTTCACGCACGGGAAGAATGTGACCACCAGAAACTGCCAGTATGACTAAATTGACTTCAATGTTAGCACACCTTACAGCCATTATTATTTATTTTGCACAGTAAAGATATTTGCAGCAACATACAGTACGTATGAACAATAATATGTTCATTTAGAATATAGAAGAGACTAAACTACCTCTGCAGTCGGGCAAAAGGAAATTCATGTATATTGGTTATAGGCCCAAGCACACCCGATATATAGGCATATCAGAAGTCCGATACCACCAAAGTGTTTTGGCAAAGAAAATGTTACACATTTCTTTATATGCGACCTTCTTCAGCGTGGAGATCATCCGCCTGGGAAACAGCTTCTTCATCGACTGGGACAGGAAGATGTATTACCCCAAGAGCGACACTCCAGCCCAGGCGAGGACCACGACGCTCAATGAGGAGCTCGGACAGATCAAGTACATCTTCAGCGACAAGACCGGCACGCTGACGCAGAACATCATGACCTTCAACAAGTGCTCCATCAATGGGAAATGTTATGGTGAGCAGCTTATGTCCTTATTTAAAGGTCTGTGTGAATTAGAGACATTTATAACTCGTCTGAGTGCGTATTGGAACTTCTGATCCCGGAAAGGACGCTGTTGTTTTTTTTTCGTAGTAAGAAAACATTTAAAACTCATGCTATGCATGGTTTGTCCATTCAGGCTGCCGTAGAAACATTTTACAGCAATAATACACTTATGCCAAGATACTTACAGGTGTTATATTTATTTTCTACCTTTTAGGGGAGCTGTTTGACTTTTCTGGACATCGGGTGGAAATAACAGAGGTGAGAGGAGAATACTGAGACTGAGACTATTACACTAGTAAATTTAATATTCTGACCCCTTTTTGTTTCTCGCCCGATTCCCGTCCCGTGCAGAAGACAGAGAAAGTGGACTTCTCCTGGAACCGGCTCGCCGACCTCAAGTTCTCCTTCCATGACCACAGCCTGGTGGAGACGGTGAGGGAGGGAAATGCCGCGGCTCAGGCCTTTTTCCGCCTGCTGGCTCTGTGCCACACCGTCATGCCCGAGGAAAAGAAAGAGGGTGAGCGTCCTCTACTGGACATCTGGGTCGCTGCGCGGGGGAAATAACAGCATATTGTTGAAGTTTTTCACCCACTGCCATCCCACAAATACAGCACATTACTGATATTGAGGTATATTCATACAGTGCATACAACATTCAATATAAATACAAATAAGATTCTATTCTATTCTAACGATAAGACAAAAAAGTTAATATTTAAGTTAGTATCTATGACATAAGAGTTGCATTATTATAGTAATAACCCTTTATAGCCCTCTGAATGTGAGATGTTGTGTTTTTCCCTTATTTCATTTTATTTATTTTTTTAAACATGTTTTTTACTTCTTTATTTATTGTTTACCTGTTTTACTTTAATGTTATTGTACAGTATTTTTGGATTGGATTGGATTGAATAATTACCAAATAATAATAATAACAATTATAATAATTATAATAATTACTAGTAGTTGTAGTAATATTTGTTATTATAACAGACAAATGCACAGGTAATATTAAAACCTGCTTTTTCTTTATATTGTATGTTTTATGTTTATCACTTAAGTTCAGCACATCCAGTTTATTTACTTATTTAAATGTATACTTACCCCTAAACCTTGCTGGTAAATATAACAACATTTTAAAAATAACTTAATTCAGATTATTTTTACTTCTATATACATTGGTGCTTATTACTAGATTACTCACGCAATACTTTGTTATTTGTTATACCTTTTGTTTTTATCCTGTTTTTAAATGTGTTTAATTAAACAGAATTTAATTCACAAATGTGTCCGCCCCCCCGGACATTTCTTCCCTTTGCAGGTGAGCTCAACTATCAAGCACAGTCTCCTGACGAGGGCGCTCTAGTCACCGCGGCGAGAAACTTCGGGTTTGTGTTCCGCTCACGTACACCAGAAACCATCACGGTCGTAGAGATGGACAAACAAGTCGTCTACGAACTTCTGGCTGTTCTTGACTTCAACAACGTGCGAAAGAGGATGTCGGTCATCGGTGAGAGACGGTGGTTTTTATTATCCCTTTATTATCTTGTCACGTGTTATGACACATCAATAACGTGTTTGCAAATTCCCAGTGCGGAGCCCTGAGGGCAAGTTGACTCTCTACTGCAAAGGAGCGGACACCATCATCTACGAAAGGCTGGACCCGTCCTGTAACAAACTGATGAACGTCACGACAGGACACCTCAACGTGAGCGTCATGATGTTATAAAAAATAAGAGCGATCACTGTGTAATGAACAGCACAAAAATGTCCAGATCTGCGTTTTTTGTTTGTCCAGGAATACGCAGGCGATGGCCTCCGCACATTGGTTCTGGCTTACAAGGACTTGGACGAGG
The DNA here is from genome assembly GCF_019176455.1 of Solea senegalensis. Taxonomy (NCBI): domain Eukaryota; kingdom Metazoa; phylum Chordata; class Actinopteri; order Pleuronectiformes; family Soleidae; genus Solea; species Solea senegalensis. The sequence goes on from NC_058040.1 coordinate 17,746,296, forward strand.
ACTACATGGAGGACTGGAAAAAGCGGCACTATGAGGCCTGTATCGCCATGGATGACCGAGAAGAAAGACTTGATGAACTTTATGAAGAGATAGAGAAAGACCTTCAGGTGAGTCCACCTGCTGAACCTTAGACGTTGGGTTTATTGGCAGAAATTGCACCTATAAGAATGTTGGTATATGTTTATAATAACATTGCTTATGTTATTATAAACATAATTTTATGTATGTACTGAAGACATTGGTCTTTCTTTACGGAGGCCGCCTTCTTCTGTCAAATTGTTTCTATTGCAGTCTCACCTTTAGATATCATCAATTCTTACACACAAGGCCTTCAAGTGTCTACGACTGTATACATGACAACTTTGTGGGTTTTAGCTCCTGGGAGCGACGGCCGTGGAGGACAAGCTGCAGGACGGCGTGCCACAGACCATAGAGCAACTGGCTAAAGCTGACATCAAAATCTGGGTGTTGACTGGAGACAAGCAAGGTCAGTGTGTGAGGACAAAGTTTGATTCGGACCATCTTTGAGAGAACATTTTTCCTTGTGAGGACATTTTGTCTGTTTCTCACAATTTTTCATGGCTTTTTGAGGGTAAGTTAAGTATTACTATAATATATTTATTTTAGGGCTAGGGTAGAATTGGATATAGCAGAGATTCCCAAAAGTCTGGGCCACTGTCTCCTAGTGGGCCACGACGGTACTGCTGGTGGGCCATGAAATGTCATTAAATATTCAGAATTTTCAATTTTCCGTTTTGTAATTTAGTTTTAAATTGCTGTACAATATGTATGGTAGATTTGTATAAAAAATAACAATAAAACAAAGCCATGGCATTTAAATGACGTGTTATTTCTCTTTTATCTCATTTTTTTCAATCTAAATGTGTACCTTCTTTTCTTGTATTCATTCATCTCAAACAACATTAAATCAATGACAGTAAAGAGTAAATGATTAACACATAAAAGGAGGAAATATGTCAAGTGTTTACCAGAGAAAACCAATAAAAAAACTTTGTTGGAGGATGAAGCAAGATGCTTATCACTTCCAGCCCCTTCATTAGCGATAAGTGATGAAATTATAAATAGCTTAATGCAAATTAAATGAATGAACCAAAAAAAAACAATCCCATTATATCAGACGATCACGAGGGTGATCATCAAATGAATGAACTCAGACTCTTTGATTCTGTGTGAATGTTTGCGATTGTAAATATCGATGTCTTCTCACAGAGACGGCGGAGAACATCGGCTACTCCTGCAACATGCTGAGGGAGGAGATGAAGGGGATTTTCATTGTTAACGCTAACACAGCTGAAGGAGTCAAAGAGGAGCTAGAGTGAGTCAGACCGTGTTTCATTCAACACAATTCAAAATAATACAATTTAACTCACCTCACTATCGCCAAGTCTTTCCATTTCACAGGAACGCGAGAAGGACAATGTGTCCGGACTCGCCGGTGGAGCCTAATGTGATCAGAAGTCGTGCAGGGCTGTTTTGGACTCAGAAAACTGTGAATGTGCCGGATGAGAAGGTGGATGGAGATTATGGCCTAGTTATTAATGGACACAGTCTGGTAAGAAGTTTTTTTTATTTATTTTCGGGCACATTGCTATTTTCAGAAGCTGCTGAATCAACAACAATCAAGTCCCCCTTTTTTGTAAGACCTTCTGTGTGTCCTACTTTATATAAAACAATGTTACGTGGCAGGAATATCAGAGCTTTCAGTTCAGCAGAAGAGGAATTGAATTGTGTTATACATACATTTCCAAACCAGGATGTTAGAGAAGAAATAAAGGCAGATTTTTGTACCTTTTGCACCATTGGCCACCCCCATAGAGCTGACCCAGCTCATGATATTAATATAAAAGGCTTATTTTGGTGTAATGAAAAACAACAATTATTCCAGTATGGTGATTTTATACGTATGAATTAAGTTTAATAGTTATTTTATCTTAAACCTCTGCAAAACAAAAAGAATTTCACCTAGATTGTACACACTGGACCTTTTAATATTAGTTGTTTCTGGCCTTAAAAACAAGTTTACCAAAGTGCAACAATAGTTATAACAAAGGTATTCAAACTTCTTTGGTTCAGTCTTTTTAGACTGGACTTCTCTCATGTCACAGCTTTTTTAAACACCTTCTTCTCTCTAATCATCAGGCTTTTGCGCTGGAGAAGAACCTGCAGCTGGAGCTGCTGAGGACGGCGTGCATGTGTCAGACGGTGATTTGCTGCAGGGTCACTCCTCTGCAGAAGGCCCAGGTGGTTCAACTGGTCAAGAAATACAAGCAGGCTGTCACTCTCGCCATCGGGGACGGAGCCAACGATGTCAGCATGATCAAGGGTGAGTTGGTTCAAGTCAAATTTAGAAGACACTCACGTTCACTCAATGTGTGGATTCTGCCTCTCACCTCCCCTACTGTCCTCCAGCTGCTCACATCGGTGTGGGCATCAGCGGGCAGGAGGGCATGCAGGCCGTCCTCTCCAGTGACTTCTCTTTTGCCCAGTTCCGGTACCTCCAGCGCCTCCTGCTGGTTCACGGTCGCTGGTCCTACCTACGCATGTGCAAGTTCCTACGATATTTCTTTTACAAGAACTTCACCTTTACCTTGGTGCACTTCTGGTATGCCTTCTTCTGCGGCTTTTCTGCACAGGTGAGGAGCATGGAGTCACACTTAAGTGGTTTCTCATGATGTCAAGTAGAAAATGATTGAATAATAATACACACACTTTCCAAAATACCAACTCATTTTCTACCAAATGTTCTATTTGATGCCTTTTTTCCCATTTAAATACAAACTGCATTTATTACATATACTAATGCTGTTGTTGCTGTTCACAGACTGTGTATGACGAGTGGTTCATCACCTTGTACAACCTTATTTACACGGCTCTGCCCATCCTTGGTATGGGTATCTTTGACCAGGTACGTGTTCAACGCTGAATTACAATATTTGAATGTGCCAGTTTGTAACATTTTGGAGCAGAAAATGAATTTAAAAAAAAAAGTATTTGTATAAGTGTATAATTTTGTGGCTTTAAAATAAGCTTTTCATGCGTACCTTAGGCAAAAGTCTTATGTTTTGTGTTTCATTCCTCACCACTAGGCGTCACCAATTCTTACAAACAAGACCGTTACTATTTCTTATTACAAGTGTTATACCTGTTGCACAGTGTCAACAGTCTGTGTTTCCTCTTGTTTCTGCAGGACGTGAACGACCGATGGAGTTTCCAGTATCCTCAGCTCTACTCTCCAGGCCAGCTAAACCTCTACTTCAGTAAGAAAGCTTTTGTTCGCTGTGTGATGCACAGCTGCTACAGCTCCCTCATCCTCTTCTTCATCCCGTGGGCCGCCATACAGGACACGGTCCGTGACGACGGCAAGGACATTGCTGACTATCAGTCATTCGCTCTGCTGGCGCAGACTTGTCTGCTTGTTGTGGTGAACATACAGGTGAGGAGGAACATCTCAAGAACTTCTTGAGGGGAAAGTATTCAAATTTGGTTTGAATGTTCATTTGGATTCACCGATTGGCTCAGTGTGAGATCAGAAATCTCAGGAACAGTATGAATCTTATCAAGTTCAGCACTAAAATTTAATTGGTCGAAAAGGATAACGATGGTTAGACTTTTTGAAATCAAAAGGTAAAGTCGTTACACATTTTTCATCTTGTAAATGCATAAGAAGTCCTTTATTGAATCAGGAAGTCCCTTGAAATTAAAATTAAAGGGAAGACCAGGCAAAGATTCAATACATAACAAAGGTACTAAAATTATACAACAGAATTAATCAAAAGCCTGATTGTGACATGAAAGAAGAGACTGACTCTTCCCAATTCTTAAGAAACCACCAACAACACATTAGAACACACACTCACACACATGCAGCCAGACACAAGACAACAAGGGAAGAGAAAGCATGGCCTTGACAAATACGCAATAACAAGTCTAATTATATAACAGGGATTAGAAATTACAGTTTTGCGTCATTGTTTCTAACTCACTCATGGAGACAATACTATGACACTCTGAAGGTTATTTCATGACCTGAGAGCAGCAGAGGAGAAGGCTGAGTCATAATCGTTAGTATGTATATATATATATGTGATGGCAAATTTGTATGTTTTGAAAATGAAAACTTTGAGAGAATCCTTTCTTCAGATTCATGTGGCTTCTTCCTTTAGTCTTGAGTCCCCACAGTGAATCATCTACCTCCATCTTGAGGACAGAAATGTTTTCACGCCCCCCCTGGAATTTAAATACTTTTGAGAACCTGATCATTTTTATTTATTTATCTGTATAAACCTCTGTATGAGTTGTCCTGCCCTGCCTCTCACGTCCCCGTCCCCCCCACGACACCTCACCGTGCCCCCCCAGGGTGGCCTGCCCTACTATTTGAGAAGTACTGCCCTATCCCAATGACAGTGATCCACATGTTTGATTTGGCAAAGGTTTTACACAGAATTCTTTTCCCGGCACAAACCTCTCAACTTATTTGGGCTTGGGACTGGCATTAGGAGTACATTGGATGTGCCACCCAAGTATATATCTATACTAGGTATATAGTATAGATATCTACATATTTATACTATAACTGTTTAATAACATATAAACTGTGTTGTGATGTTTTCAGATATGTCTGGACACCCACTACTGGACAGCAGTGAATCAGTTCTTTGTGTGGGGCAGCCTGGCAGCCTACTTCGCCGTCACATTCACCATGTACAGCAATGGCATGTTCTTCATCTTCACCTCCTCCTTCCCGTTCATAGGTGAGTAGATTTGGCTCGTTTTTCATGTATAGATGCAGAGAAGTGGTACTTTTCTGACTTCCTCACTGCTGGTTTGGTGTGTTTTTTTGGTGGAATGCAGGCACCGCAAGAAATTCTCTGAGCCAACCTAACATGTGGCTGACCATATTCCTGACTGCCCTCCTCTGCACTCTGCCTGTGGTGGCGTTCCGCTTCATCCTCATTCAGCTTCGACCCACCATCAATGACAAGGTGAGCTTATGCACTAGTTAGCTAACTAACTGGTATCGTATTCACAGTAACTTGTAACTATTCTTAGCTAACTAACTAGTATCATAGTCAGTAACTTGCAACTATTCTTAGCGAACTAACCAGTATCATAGTCACAGTTACTTATAACTTGTGACTCTTCTTAGTTAACTAACTAGTATCATAGTCACAGTAACTTGTAAATCATTCTTAGCTTAACCAACCAGTATCATAGTCAGTAACTTGCTATTCTTGCTAACCGGATCATAGTCAGTAACTTGCACCTATTCTTAGCGAACTAACCAGTATCATAGTCACAGTTACTTATAACTTGTGACTCTTCTTAGCTAACTAACTAGTATCATAGTCACAGTAACTTGTAACTATTCTTAGCTAACTAACTAGTATCATAGTCAGTAAATTGCAACTATTCTTAGCAAACTAACCAGTATCATAGTCACAGTTACTTATAACTTGTCTCTTCTTAGCTAGCTAGTATCATAGTCACAGTTACTTATAACTTGTGACTCTTCTTAGCTAGCTAGTATCATAGTCAGTGTAACTTGTGACTATAAGCAGCTAACTAGTCTCATAGTCACATTAACTTGTGCCTAATAACTAGCTAACTAGTATCATAGCCACAGTAACTTGTGACTCAGCAAACTAACTAGTCTCATAGTCACAGTAACTTGTGACGAGTATTAGCTAGTTATTACTAGCATAGAAGCTAATAGTAAAAATTAGCTTTTCACCAAGTTGATATATGATTTTAAATGTCATTTTCATTTTGTTTTAAGAATTTAGAAGAGGCCGATGTTAGTTTCCATAAACTAGTTTATAATCCAACGTTGTATGATGTTTGAAATATGTATCTATCATTATTTTTATTTTTATTTTGAAAATGGGGGGTAGTAGGAACTACTATTTTAGTCAATAGTACTAAATTGTACTGAAGGACAAAAAATGACCCTGTTTAAGAATTTTAAAGACTTGTCCCTGTCCTTTTCCGTGTAGGTGAGGAGTAAATTTAGAAAGGAGGTGTTGCCAGCTGCAAAGCCTCGACGTCCACCCATGAGGCGAATCAGCACCCGCTCCGGATACGCTTTCTCCCACTCACAGGGCTACGGTGACCTGGTGACATCGAAAAGGTTCCTGCTGACACGACCGCTGAAGAGTCGCCCGATCCTGTTTGTGAAGACAGACTCTGCTCTGGCCGAGAATCGTCCTCAGCACTACCGCACCATCAGGGAGGAGCAGGAGGAGGTGCACAGAGGTCCTTAGATGAACTCAAGTACATACTGAGTTTTTATTTTGGTAACGCACACCAATGTGAGGATGCACAGGGTAAATATCACTTCCTGGATCGTTTCCAGGTCAAACTTTATGTTAAACTGAGTTTGTTCCCAGGATAACACTTTACGTAACAGCTTAGTATTAACAATGGTAATAAGGAGATAATATTACAGTAATACTTCTAAAGTAATATTCAGGTAATGAGAATTATGATATTTTCAATTCAATTCAATTTTATTTGTATAGCGCCAAATCATAACATACATTATCTCAAGGCACTGTACATAGACAACATCATGGAGAACAGAGAACCCCAACAGTTCACACAATGAGCAAGCACTAGGCATCAGTGGAGAGAAAAAACTCCGTCTTAACAGGAAGAAATCTCTGACAGAACCAGGCTCAGAGATGTGCGGTCATCTGCCTTGACCGGTTGGGGTGAAAGGACAATGGGGGACAGAGGAGAGGTGGGGGACAGAAATGGGGGAGAGAAAGGACAAGAGGGAGATGAGGTAGAGACAGAAGAGAGAGAGAGACCAGGAGCAGATACACAACAACTGTATCAAGTTACAAGTTTATACAGTCAACGATATCGACCTTTAATTATAGCACAGTAATAATGGTGATGATATGTATGATATGGGTAGCCTCGAAAACTGGATCTTGATCCTGCAACCTGCAAGATGAGAATATATAGAGAGAGAGGGAAGGAAGGAAAGACACAAAGTATGGAGAGACAAGGTTAATGACATATAAAAGTCATATTCATACCCTGAGTGTGACAGAGTGAATGTGCTTGCACCACAGGAAAATCCCCCAGCAGTCTAGGTCTATGATAGTCTAGGATATTACCTCCCCAGCTAGAAAGAAACAGCATAGCTGTTCACCAGCATAGACCAGCATTTTGTTGTGTTTTGGTGCTGGTCCAGCAAAGACCAGCAACATTATGCTGGTCTATGCTGGTCCATGCTGGTCTATGGTGGTCCACCAGCATCATTATGCTAGTCTATGCTGGTCCATCTTGCTCTATGCTGGTCTATAGTGGTCTACCAGCATCATTATACTGGTCTTTGCAGGTCTTTGCTGGTCAGTGCTGGTCCATGCTGGTCTCTGTTGGTCCATCAGCATCATTATGCTGGTCTTTGCTCTTCTATGCTGGTCCATCTTGGTCTATGGTGGTCTATCTGCATCATTATACTGGTCTTTGCTGGTCTATGCTGGTACACAAGCATCATTATTATGGTCCATTAAACCAGCACCAAACCAGCATAGACCAGTATAGAGCAGCATGGAAACGAGGCGGGTCTATGTTGGTCCATCTTGGTCCATGCTAGTCTATGGTGGTCTACCTGCATCATTATACTGGTCTTTGCTGGTCTATGCTGGTTTATGTTGGTCTATGTTGGTCTATGCTGGTCTATGCTAGTCTATGGTGGTCTACCTGCATCATTATACTGGTCTTTGCTGGTCTATGCTGGTCTATGCTGGCCTATGGTGGTTTTTCCAGCAGGGTTCAGCGGAATCCCTTGACGTTTTGGGAATCAGAATTCTAAATATAACTATAACACTATAACAGTGTTGTTTCAATGATATTATTACCTCCATATTAGGTTTTACACTGATGACTTTGATATTTTGACCATGTTATTACTGCGCTGTAATGTGAAGTGTTTCCCTTTAACCTCTTTAAACGTTTTACTAATGGATGAATGTTGTTGTTTTTTTTTCACTGTTTTAACAATGGCAGCAAACCCACAGGAAGCACCGCAGTCATGTGACCTGTGATCTACATTACTCTTGTCCGTCTATCAATCAACTTTCACTGTGATGAATCTCTGATTTCACACTGAAATACAACAACAGAGTAATAAATAAATAGCCTTTAAAGGTTCATGTTTCGCTTTGGGACAGAAAAAACGTTTGCAGATTATACTTTAATGTGTTAAAATTAGGAAAGAAAGATTAAATGTATGTCATGCACACAGTGTTTTATACAATATCTGTTGAGATTATGATATGACATGTTTGTTTTGAACCTTTATCGCGTGTTATTTTGTCGATTCTCGGGGCGCCTCGATTCCTCTGAGGAAGGAAATCTATGATGAATGTTTTTGTTTTCTTTGTCTTGTTTACATGATTATTTATGTTTTATTGTTGTGACACTGTGTTTTAATAATCTGGAGGTTCCACTTGATCACAGCGTTGTTTCTGTAAGTACAGCCAGGGGTCAGTGTTGCCTCTCCAGAGTCACTAATGGGTTTAATTGTCATATTATTAGGGACAAATAAATACTTCTTTTTTTATTATTTCTACCACATATTTTGCCCCTGTGAGATTTGTTTGTCACTTTCTGAATTATTGAAATGACAACACTCGAGATCATTTGATCATTTTTATGACATTTTAAACATATTTGACCAGATAATTTAACACTTTTCTTAAAGAACGGGATTATAAAGATATAATATGTTATAAAAACTGGAAATACATATCGCGATCACCACGTAGAGGCTTCATGAAATCACCTATGTTTAATTTGCAGCCACCAAAAAAAATCCCCCCTACTGGGATTATTGCTGCTGCATAATCCTCACTTTTTCCACAATCTGAGGGACAGAAATAATGTGTCCTGGTTGTAAATGTTTCATAACGTGGACATAACTCTTTCAGGAAACGCCTGCAGATTTATGTGCATTAGGTAAGCGGCAGTGTGCGCTTACACACACACACACACACACACACACACATATTCTGCGTTCATCCCACACCCGCAGTGTCCTCTGGGACGATGACATCACCGGTGGAGAGGGGCTGTTCCTGTTTGAAACCACAGCAGCTCTTTAGTTTTCAGTCTGATCCACAACAAACACGTGACACTTTACACGTAAATGTTCACATATTTAATAAATATCACAGCTTATTGACAGGAAACACGATACATATGAAGTAGACTTCATTTGCACATGAATCCCATTTTTGAAGAGAAACGAGTGTTAAATTTAGCTTCTTGTTGCTCCGCCCTCTTTGTGCTGCACCACAGCGTCAGCAGCTTTGCTGAAGGTCACTGCATGATCCCACAGTATGGAACAGGAATGCTGTATAAATAGCCTGCCAGCGTGACACACCCGAACCTCTATCATGACAACCAATATGTTTCACTCATGGCACCGAACAATAAGAAGAAGATAAGATAATCATTGTAATAAGATTAAAGAGCAGAAAATAAACTTAAAGACACAGATCATTTAACCCTGTAACACCGAGCGCGTCGCAGATGACACGTTTGCGTTACCGCAATTACGTGATAGTTTGTGCTATCGGAAAAAATGTCGTACGTCAAAGTGTTGTGTTATTACGGTAATTTCACTCGCGCTGTTGCAGGAAGCCGGGAAATCAGCTTCCTTGTCACCAGAGAGGAGAGAGTTGGTAAAAAAATGTTTTAAATGTGTTTTTATACTGTTCAAATTGAAGTTTTTCTTCAATTTAAATTGTTAATAGACCATGTTAACATGCAGATAATTGTAATTAACTGCCAGATGTTGAAAGTTATTCTGCAAAAATTAACATTAACAACAAATAAAGAGTCCAGATGGACATTTTGAGACTTAGGTTACACTCAGAACATGTCTCCGCTCATCATTGAAAAAAAAAAAACAAAGATCAAAGGTCAAGTGTAAAGCAGCAGCTCTGTGGTTTGAGTGGTTTGCTTCTGTAAGAGGAGACGAGGAGGAGAAGGAGAATTTCACACTCACTGATCCTCCGCTCCAGCTCGTCCATACTGTCTGTCTGTGTCTGTCTGTCTGTCTGTCTGTCTGTCTGTGGAGAAACTAAACCTGAAAGAAACGTCAGGAAATGTGCATTATTTGCAGCATTATCTCTGTGTTTGTGGACTTTTACAACATTTCACCTCCTTTATCTCTGTTTTTTTTAGTCTCCAACAAACCTAACCTAATTCTTTTAAAAGCCTTTAAATTTTTGCATCACAATTGTATATTTGATTGTGTTCTCACTTCTCAGCTCTTCAAATGTATTTTTTAAAAAGTATTTCATTTTCAATGTATTTTAAGTTAAAACAATTTAAATATTGTTGTAATAATGATAATAATAATAATAATATGTAGTCTCTGATATTAAAAGAGATAAAGTGTAGAATAAGATAAACTTAACATTAATTTGAGCCACAGTGAGTTTGGTATCATTCCTGCAGTCGTCATTAAATAAATATTTAATATCAAATATTGATTATAGCTGCTTTTTAAAGGTGCAGTCTGTAATAAACTAGAAACTTTGGAATTTTTATAATAATAATAATAATAATAATAATTCTTTAAGTTACATCCAGCTCATTCTCTTCAAAGAAACAAATAATAAGAATAAAAAGTAGTTTATAACATAAATACACTTTAAAACTGCTCGTCTAAAGCCGTGTGTGCGAGCGGTGATAACAGTAAAGTCTGTTAATGAACGACAGAGAGCTGCGTGGATGTGTTGATGTGAGGACTTTGTCGTGAATGCGTGTGAAGAGTCAGACAAACAGAGAGCGCTCACTCCGCGTTAAGACTCTCGGCCTTAACGCGGATTTAAAACACAAAGAGAAGTGAGTGTCACTCGTCGACCTCGTGTCCAAATGCAGGATTAACTTCAACCTTAGAAAGTAAGAGCATAGCTGTCAGGGTCAGTCAGTCTGTGTCTCCACAGAGTAAACACACACTCCATGTGTCATTGTGTGTGTTTGTGTTGTCGTCACTGGAGCAAAGAGGACGATCACGCGCTGTGCAGTACCTTAAAGATGATACTGGAGTAAAAGTCTACGTTTCTTACCAGAAAAAGACTTGAGAAAGGTCTTAAAGTTTATGACATTTACTGTACTTAAGGATCAAAACGTCATTTTCTGATACAAAATCTACTTCAGTTTTAGAAGCGTGTGAATGGGTGAAAACTGTTGTGTGCAGCTCATCAAGACCAGAAAAGCTCTAATATAAATACAGACCATAATACCTGCTCTTCTTCTTCTGATTTGATTTGGTAGTAACGAGTAACCAAGACAGTTAGAGGAAGTAAAAGTATGTGCATTTTGTACTTAAGTACAGTAACAGAGTATTTGTTCTTTGTTACGTTACAACACAAACTCCACTGACCTGGTTTAAAGTGGGTCAAACGAGTCCCAGTGGACTTGTTTGGTGTGTGTGAGTGGAGGAGGAGGAGGAGGAGGAGGAGGAGCAGAGGTTCACATTTCACACACATCTACGTTTACATGGTCCACACACACACACACACACACACACACACACAGAGTGATGTACTATTAGATTGACAAACTGTATATATATAAACATCCAAGTCAGATACTAAACCATTCAACAGGGATTCACAAACACTGGGTCGGGACCCACAGATGGGTCGCGGGAGATTGTTTTTGGGTCCTCATCTAATTTTCCCAACCTTGAAGTTAATATTTATGTGTCTATGTTTTAAAATAACGTGCATAACATTAATTCATTTATCAATGATATGTTATAGATAATAGAGTTGTACATTAGTCGCTACATTAAGTATAAATTTGCTTTTTTGGCTCATGATATTTTGCCAATCATTTTAAAAATAAAAGTGGCTTCCTGTATAGAGGGTTTAGAAAACGCTGCTAAAATACGATATGATATGGGCCTGCAACGATCAATCAATTACTAAATTAATTGTCAATGGATGAATTAGTTTTTTTTAATAATAATGAAGAGAAACTGTCTAATTCTCCAGCTGTTGAACTGTTGTGTGTTGTGTTCTTTGCTCCATAGAACAAAGAAATTGTTCAAATGTTGGTTTTGCGGCCAAAACGAGACATTTGAGAACATCATACGATACAATACAACATTCATGTAGATATTTGTCTGAGCAGTTAAACAGGTGTACCTAATAAAGTGGCCATGTGTTTTATTTTCTCCAAGGCCATTTTGTTCTTGATTGATTTGCCTTTGTTTTTATAATTACTTTGCATTTTCTTAAATGAACTGCTAAAGTCTGATTTATTGATGGAACAAAAAAAACAAAACCCACTTCATTTGTCCCATAATGCTTTTTTTCCTGCATGTCCCACTTTAATTATAATTACTTATTGTTTATCCTGTGAAATCACTTCACACAACAAAACACGTCTTTAGCGTCTGCTAAATGACATGTAATGTAACAACGATGACGTCTGATCTGTCGTTTTTTCATCCACAAAACTTTGGACCACGGCAGCAGCAGCAGCAGTCGTGCACATGTTTAGTTAACAATTAATAGACTGAATGTCACATGTTGTACAGACAATAATGTCATTTTAAACACATCATTGTGCAGAAGAAATCCTGTTATAATAGGAATTTGCATTTTATTGTGTATTTCTTGTTCTCTCCTCCCCTTTGTGTCATGGCCCTCAGGTCACTCCAGCTTCTTTTATTCAGCTTGAATAATTTAGCTGCCTTTTCTTCTGTTTTGAGTATATGTTTGTGGTTCTTCATGTGTCCTGTTTTCCTTCCTCTGTGGTCGTCAGCTGATGAGATTCACCGGATTTAACCCTCATCCACATGAGGAAAAATTGTGGATTCACTAATTGCTGTAGTGTATATGCCAGGCCTGTATGTGGCGCTGTAACACTGTGAGAAGCACAAAATAGCCACATCTTAATCAGCGGGCTGGATCCTCAGGAGTGTGCGTTCGTCAACCGCGTGTTGTTCGATTGGATTCATCGTGGACTCCTCTGAAGGACACGATCCTTCGCCGCTCGACCGCAGCCCACAATTCTTTTGACATGTGGTGACATCACTGGTGAGTTCTCTGTGGGCTGGACCTTCGCAGTTCAGAGCGTCTCACAAACTCCAAACACAAGAAGAATGCTCCTTTTTAATTCTCTGTTTGTGTTTGACATTCTCCAACTGCTTTGTAGTGTTTTGCCTCTTTTAACTGGTTTTATTCTCATTTCTCTCATTTTACTTCTGCATTTATTTTCTGCCACACTTTGCTCTCCTGCAGAAAGTGGGCGTGGCTTCTGGTTCCTTGGCTGCACACCTGTGTCTAATCTCCTCGTCATCAGCAGCTTATAAAACCCTGGTCTCTCCTTCACTCAGCACCAGGTTGTTCTGCTGCTTCCTGGTCTCTCCTTCACTAAAAACTAATATTATTTTATTTTCTTGTGCTGTTTTCTTGTCCTCATTTGTCTGCAGACCATAATATTTTTCCCCTCGCTGTCTTCACAAATAACTGAACTGACCAAGTCTTTATTTAGCTGCTCCCTCGTCTCTGTGTCTGCTTTCAGGGTAAATCACACGTTTAATCCTGATTAAATTGATGGGAAAACTCCAGTGCAAGTGAAACACGTCAGCAGGACATTTACTTCATGTGCCATTAAGGAATTACAGATAAAGAAACTGAGATTATTAAACTATCTTTTAAATGTAGTACAGAAGTCCAATGTACTACCTCATAAGTATCTTTGTATAAGGGTATGATCCATTTAAAAAGCTTATTCTTATTATTGTTAGATGGATTTTGTGTCATAAATAAGTTTATATTGTGAACTATTTATCGTACCATATCAAAACACAGACTTTTATTTTGAAATCACGCGAATATCATCATAAATATTGTTATTTCTGTATATTTTTCTCAAAAAGTTGGCACTTTTCTTTCCACTTGAACCAAACTAGACCCCAAGAGGCCCCAGAGTTAGTGTAACAACCTCATCCTTTGTGGTATGTGAGGGCCACCGTGGTTCCCTCACACTCTCGGGCAAAGGACGGTGTGAGTTTTAATAAAACCTGGAGAGGAAACAAATTCTCATTCCCGTTTGTTTGTTTGGTAAACTCTCATTTTAATCAACAACATTCAAGAGTAGTAACATCTTCAGAATAATTGCATATTAAGATAATCTGAGATACAGAGTCGACACTGACAGCGTTTAAGAGTGTGAGACGGAACACAATCATGTTGAAAAGGCACATTCATAGAACATCAGTGGATACAATCTTACATGCACACAAGATAGAAGCAGCGTCAGCGTCACGACGATGTCACAGTTTAGTGGTTAACACACACGAGGATACCTGAAATCACACCAGCCAAACAGCAGATACTCCACAATTATTGCTTCCATTATTGCTGTGTAAAAGTGAACTATGTGCATTTTATTATTAAAGATTGTTAAGAGGGTATTTAAGCAGCATATGGACAGTAGTACGCACATAGTTTTTTTTTATATACATTTACAAAAAAAATGTACACTTTCATTAAGTCACTTTTAAAGAGGAGCAGTTTCAAAAATATTGCCACAGGAAAAAAATTAAATAAAAGTACGTTAAAGCTTCTGTCTATAGTGTTCAGTTCACTTAAAATTCTAATGAATCACTGGCTGTTAGAGGGAAATCCTCTTAGGGTCCATTAGAGTAATTATTTATTGAAATAATCATAGAAATTGGGCATTTTATAAAAAAAAACTCCACCAGACTCAGATTAAAACCTTGTGTATTTATTTTTGAACGTTTGATTTAATGGCTTTTATGTGCAACTACCAACTCTGAGTAAAGTCACATTTCCACATTCCATTAAAATTGTCTTGAAAAACTAACAAACAATCAAATTAAAGCTCAAGTGCGTAACTTTTAAATACAAAGAAATCTAATGTGTTACTACTGTCAAATGACTGGGTCATGTGTCGCCCGGTGACACTCCCGCTCTGAACACAGGAAATGTACTAGCAATGTAAGACGACTGCGTCCACGCGCTTCTCGTCCCCTAGTCAGGTCTCGTAGTTCGATAACTCAACAACAAAAATCGCCAAAAGTTACGCACTGAAGTTTTAACATAGGCCTTTAGGCATAATTTTAATCCAGAATATCACCTTTTCACCATAATTATAATGTGTTTTAGACAGTTTTAATCTACTGTATCATCATTGGGTTCTTGTGAATAGATTTACAAATCATTCTGAAATGTCCAGGACCAAAGCGGACTAGTCACGTTACTTTAACCGTGTTTCCATCGAGTGGAACAGTTTGGTTTGGTACAGAACGGTACGTGTTTTTGCATTTCCATTAGGAATAGCACCAAAATAATCAGGCGCTACCATTCCATATTTTGGGGTACCAAAGTAAAATAGTAGGCTAGCTCCACCAACAAGTCAGCTGATTGGAAGACTGAAAAATGTCACTACATTGCATTTGGTGTAAATATCCCATAGAATTTAAAAAACACTACCACTCGCATTCGATGTCGTCGGCCATTGTCGTTACGCCATTGTCGCGCAACGCAGCCGACGTTGTACCCCATCTACCAAATTCTCAGTCAAAACACACCTGACCCAGAGCTTTCACTGTCCCAGACCGTACCGCACTGTACCAAAACCGAACCGAACTATGATGGAAACCCAGCTTTTCAGCCTCTCACCTCTGCCGTTCTTTCATCTCGGTCTTCCTCCTATAAAATCCCCCACAGTTTGTGCACCGTCAGGGCGTCTCCGCGGCCTGTATCCAGGAGACGGTTGTCGCACTCCTCCCAGCGACACACTTCGCCCCTGTCCACTACCACAAACTTCCACTCCACCCGGCTCTCTGTGGGCAGACTGACCACCGCGGTCCAGAGTCCGTCCTTGGCGCTCTCCATCAGGAAGTATTTCTTCCAGTTCCCGAGCTCCTGCTGGTTTCCTGTGACGGCCACCATCTGGTACGGCGAGTCCGTGACATAGTGGATGCGGAAGGTCACATTAATGTTCTGGGACATCGGCTGACCTTTTTTGTAATTTTCCGTATCTCTACAAACACCATCTGTGGCATCTTCAGTGGGAAGCTCTCTGGTTTTTGTGTGGTCTTGGGCAGAAGGTGCGATGTAAGGGCTCATCCAGGGCGGAAATTGGTAGTTACTGTCCATGATCCATTCGTTATTGTCCATCGTCGCTTCCATGATACTGATTTCAGTCTTTTCATATAACTCTTCCGTCTCATTTTCTGCACCGTTTTCCGCTTTCTTTGTAATTCTGACGACTTCTGTCTTCTCCTTAATCTCCATGACCTCAAAGGTGCCTTTCATGTCTGACAGTTTTTTGGGCTCATCGGCCGAGCTCAAACCATTTCCTGCAATCTGCATCATAAACTGTTCCATTGCCGAGTGGTAGCTGTCCTCAATCTCATGGCCAAACGTGTCCTCGTTGACCGCAAACAGATCATATTGATTCCAATCTGTGTGACGAAGCGTGACGCCCGTGGTTTCTGTGCTAAAGACGGATAAGACTATGTTTTGAGCCTTGGTCATTTCCTCAGACTCTGGATCACCATCCACCATATCGTCAACGATCTTGCCAAACTCATTACCAGAGTCTTGCACGTCAGGACTAACAGTCATGCTCGAGATCCCGCTCTCTTCTCCGACACCAGGAGATGGTACGTTCAGCTCACTTTGCTCAAAAGGCTGCAATTTAATCTGACTCAAGGGATGAATAAGGTCATGAGCCACAACAGAAGGATCTTCATTGTTTTGTATTTGGTCACTTTCTTGGTTTTGGGACAAAGTCCACATGTCGGGGTCAGATATTTGTTCAGACATCACAGATTTTGCAATATAAACACCTGCGTTGGTCACAGGAATTTGAGTCTCAGTAAAAGTTTCAATAATTTCCCTGTGGTCACGTTTTGGCTCTTGGCAAACAGATGGGAGGTGAGAACAAGATGTTTCCTCTCCTGTTAGAGGAGCATTGACTGTTTCTGAAGAATCAGGAGCAGCAGTATCACCTGGAACTATATCAGAAGCTGCACTGACACTGGTTTTATTGTAAGTTTCCCCATTTACAGTTTGGCCGGTTGTTTGGTCTTTGTAAGATGGGAGCACGTGAAGGTCAGCGCTTTCTTCTGCAGCAGCTTCGTTCTTTTCGTACTTTAAATCTTTGTTGGTAGACGGCAGGTAAGAGTCCGGAATAGTCAAATCTGTTTCTTTCTCCAAAGATGTGGCCAACTCTTCAACTTTAAGTCCACTCTGTGGGGGTTGAAGATCCACTGACACTTCAGGGTAACCTTCTAGGCCTGAGATTTCAGCTTCCTCAAGATTATCAACATTTACAGGCTCATTCAAATGAGAAGGTTTGAGTTCCACACTTGGACTATCAGAGTCAACACTAGTTGGTATTTTCTCTTTAACCTGATCAGCCTCGGTTGAGATCACACCTTCATCTTGATCCACAAGACCATGTTCATCTTCTTGGTCCGTCTGACGAGACTGTGGTGGACGGGTGTCAAATTCAGCAGCTGTAGGAACTTGGTCGTCACCTAAATCTTTTCCAGTCACATCAGAGTCCAAAACGGATGGTGTCGCCTTGTCCTGCTGTGAAGGCGACAGGTTAAGTCCAGATTTGGAAGGACAGGTCTCCGTTTGCCGTCCTTGTTGGGCTTCAGACCGTTCTTCTTCTGGAGAGAAGTGATTGCAGGAGTGTTCGCTGTGATCTAGATTATCCGACTGGTCTTCAGAGTTAGACTCTGTGCCATTTATCTCTGGGGCAACTTTGTTATCTTGTCGTAGTCCGTCATTAACAACATTATCATTCACACAAGGCGCTGGGGGGTCGAAGTTCACATGGCTGCTTGACACGCACTGAAAATACTCCTTCTCTTGTTTGGCTTTCTCTTCTGCTTCAAACGTCTGAAAGGACACATGAGAAGAAACATGATGGGATTAAATGAGATGAGTTCTACAAAGGTTTCACAAGACAAATCTGCTCATCTCAACCCTCCAAAGAGAGAGAGAGGATGAGATCCAAAATGTAGGTTAGAGTCAAATGTCCCCGTTGTGCATTAGTTAAGATGTTCATAAGCTCAAACTGTCCACTTTAAAAAGATTTGACAAGTTTCATGAGCATGATGTGGCAGAAAACAAGAGATCACCTTGGTAACTAGTATGCTTTAGTAGGCTGATTCTCTAACCTTTGGAAAGAGAGACACTTCTTGTCTATAAAGTATATATTATTACAGACGTGTCTGAAACGTTCCATTAATTTGGCCATTGGGGGGGGCAGAAGAACTTCCAATCCATCAACTAATATCAGGTCATGACTGACCTTTGCTTCTTCATGAGAGTCCTGCTCGACTGTAGTTGCGTCTGTGAGGTCTGAAGCCGCGTGTTTGTCTCCTGTCATTTGGACGTCGCTCGCAGGAGAAGAAGAATAAAGAGGACGGTGTTTCTTCTCAGCAGCAGCTGCAGGAGCTGCACGGCGATGCCTGACTTTTGGATCGCCTTCCTCCTTCATACCTGACTGAACCCCATCTGCAGGAGAAAGAAAAAACAATGTCGAGTGTCGATTGATTCCACGAACGCTGTCCTCTGTAGTGATTTTTAATCTACCAACTGACATTTCATTTAAATTAGGATTTTCATGACATGACGTTGTTTTATCTTCTTGTCTCTCCCCTTTGTAAAGCGACAAAGAGCCTGTTTTAATCCCAGGAAAAGTCAATCAGCACAGTCAGTGGTGATTAGTTTGCTCAGTGGCCTCAGTTAACCTGGTCAATAACACACTCAGGTTCTATGTGACACTGTCTGTGATGGAACGGACTGTATTTGAATGAACTACAGAGAAAAACGCTCACTTATTATTATAATACAGAAGTACTGGTGTAATGACAGTGTATTTACTGCTAGAGTCAGACTGTGATGTAACAGTTGGATTATCACCATTACATAATCCATGTTACTTACGTTATGATTTGTTTATGACAATGTATTTTATGAGACTAGATAAACATGTTAAAGGTTAATAAAATGTTCAATGTGAAAATGTTTGTGTAGTTTTATCTACAGTAATGTTCTGTAAGTATATCACAATATCTGTGAGAAAGAATTGCATATTTTACTCGACAAATGTTAAAATTGGCTTAATTTCTTTATCTACCAGATAAATAATGGAAAAATATGACTGGAATAAAACAGAGTTACATATAAATATGTAAATATAGATATAAACAAAATAAAAAACTTTTCAGTTTTCAGTTGAAATATCCATCAGATATCATTTTTTAACTTTTAACTTTTAAATATAGTATATGGTATTTTTTGTTCATATCCCTTTAAATCTGATTAAAAAGGATTAAATGCTAGAATCATGAATGTGTTGATCCTCATGAGTAAAAATCATAACATCAGTTCAAAAATAACTTGAATATAAATAATAACATTATATAATTTATTTATTTATTAAAAGAACACAAACCTTGCAGTTCAGTCTATTTATATTACAAGCAGACCGTTTTTTTTATACATATAATCATTATTATCATCCTGATATTCCATATTACTGGTTTATATCCTTTAATGACTCATTAATCCTCACACCTGCTCCACGCACCATCCTCGCGCCAGTCAAATATCTATTTATGGCTCTTTTTTTATGATTGTTGTTATTTTTACCTGTTGACTCCACGGAGCTGCTGTTGCTGCTGCTGCTGCTGCTGCTGCGTGGTTCCTCGGTGTTCGGCTCGTGTCGTGGGCGGTTCGCGGGGCTGCCGCTGTCACCGTCGCCTGCTGTGGTCGTGGTCGTGGTCGTGTCCGTGGTCGTGGCCTTCCTCCGCGTCCACCTCACGGTCCGGTAGACGGTGAGACCCACCAGCAGCAGAAACACAGCCGCGATTAGAGACAGACCCACGGCGGGACCGTGGTGTCCGACCATGCAGAAGAGCGAGGCCAGGTCCACGCGTGTCTCCGCAGCCACGGCGCTGTTGCTGTTTTCCGGCGACATTTTTTGGAGGAAGGACTGAGTTCAGTTCAGGTGCTGATCATGAAGGAGGCCTGATGGTGGGAGTGAAGCTGCTCCTGCTCCCGCTGATCCTCCTCCCGTGGACTCCCGTGGACTCTCTCCTCCACGCTCCAAAGTGCACTGACCTCTGTCGTGTTGCTGCGCACGGCTGCAGGTGCGAGCTCCTGATTGGCTCAAACAAATGACGACGACTCAGCATTTATTCATTCATAAAAGAGGAGAAAAAGGGGGGAGGGGGTGAGAGCGTGAGTGATGAATCCACTCTGTTCATTTCGGAGTGGATTTAAAGTCTGATCTGATACTGAAGTCTGATCACTTAAATCCTCCCTTATCAATCAACCAGTCAATCAATCAATCAATCAATCAATGACTGATTGAGACAAGGGTGGAGGAGTGAGGAGGGTTTTAAACTGTGATAGAGAGCTTTGAACTGTAGAGGGCAGTGTTGTTCTTCAACAGGAAATTGTGTTAGATAACTAACTAGCTGTCTATTTATCTATTATACTATGTATATATATTTATTTATTTTTCTTGTTCCCTACATGAAATGTAAATTGTTGTTAAATAAAGTTGTCAATATACGTGTCCAGTTCAGCAAAGGAAACCTACTTTAAATTAAAAGACACTGTTTTCACAGAAATTGATTTGACCCGTACTTTTAAAATCGACAAATTCAATAAAATCTATTTATTTCATATCATATTCTCTGTTTCCTCTCAGTAGACGGTTGTTACTGGAATATTATAAACACTGTGTTCAATAACAATCCAGTAAACATGGTAATAAATGCAGGTAAAGCATATTGATTGGTGTTAAATGATATTATTATTGATAAAACATCAATTTGTTGAATGGAACAAAACATCACTGAGCTTCAGTTACAGTTATTACAATGACAAGAGTATTAATGACATCTAGTGGTGAAGTCCTGCAACTGCAGGAAAGTTCCTGAAAGATCCAGCACCGTCTGGTATCTGTAAAAACAGCTCCTCCCAGTGGAGAGGTGTGGTAGTGACTGGAAAGTTCCTGAAGACTCTGGAGCTCCTCCAGTTAGAATATAAGAGCGTGGACAGTCCCACAGCTGAGACAGAAGACAACACAAGAAGAACACACACTTGAACAGTGTTTCATCTCACAACAAGAAGAATCAACTCCAAACCCACACTGAAGATGCTGTGCTCTCGTGGACTCCAGTCTGGCCTCAGTCCACTCATGCTCGTCCACTGGCCTGTGCGCAGTCTGTGGCCAGAGGTTAGACCTCAGCTCTACCAGCAGCATCTACTGCAGAGACACCTGCAGGAGCTGATGGACACACTTCAACAGCAGATCCTGGAGGAGGAGGAGGAGAAGAAGAAGAAGTCTGTCCAAAGCAGTGAGACCATGCAGCCAGTTTCCTTCCAGCTGGAGAAACATGGAGACAACTTTGGCCTGATCCTGAACACTGAAGGCTTTTCTCCAGAGGAGCTGTCTGTCAGGCAGGTGGGCAGGAAGCTGAGAGTCAGCGGCAAGACGGAGAAGAAGCAGGAGGACGGGAACGGCTCCTACTCTTACAGATTCCAGGAGTTCAGACAGGAGTTTGATCTGCCTGAAGGTGTGAACCCTGAAGCCGTCACCTGCTGCCTGAGTCCAGACGGGAAGCTCCACATCCAGGCAGCCAGAGCTCCATGTGCTGAGGAGGCTGAGAGAGAGCTGAGCATCCAGAGGAGCACGGAGGAGAAAACACAGCAGAGTGAGTCTTCACACACAGAAGACAACAACAGCAACAGCAGCAGCTCTGAGACACACGACAGCAGCACACAGGACAAACCTGGACACATGGACTGATCACAGTGTTACTGTGTCTCTGTCAAACATCATGTTTTCATACTAACCTTACATATTGATGGTGATGATGGTGAATGTACATTAATAAGTCAATGAGTGAAATAAATGCCATGTAAATAAACACAATTTAAGTGAAATTGATATCTTTTGCCTCATTAAAATATAACTTATATAAGTGATCATGTAGAATAAGTGAACGTACACAATTAGTTCAGAAACTACTAAGTCAAATTATTCTTACAGCTCACATCTCTTGGTATCACTTTCATACATAAACTGTACATTTTAAATGTATATTTTTCTATTTTAGTTCCTTTTTTGGGATATCAATATTGAAAAACATCTTTTCATTTTAATAGCTTACATGTCCTGTGACACATGTAGGAGCCTATGAAGCAGCGTCTTATATTATATATAACTATTAATCCAATATAAGGTCTTAAATATCAGTATTAAAATAAAAAAAGATTATTATGTCACCAAATAACCCACTGACTCCAAACCAGTGCCAAACAAAGAGGACACATCTCTTTGTTTCAGGATTTTTGTGAATCTTACTTTTCTATTTCTATTAAAAATTAAAAAAACAACAACATTTTCTCTTTAAATAACTTCTTTAAAAATACAGAAGGATCCTCTGGTCTCTTGGTAATGG